>NW_025999457.1:7512500-7987465 GCF_019419815.1 Pyrus x bretschneideri
ATTTCCTCAGCAAATTGAAATGAAAAAAACTTTTTACTGGGCAAGAAAAAGATATTGCATTTTATTAACAATTACATCCCACACAACTCACAAGAATGTTTGTGAAGAGGAGATATCGAGTTTGAAGGATTGTTTGTCAATAGATAAGAAAACATTCAAATTATTTGTCAACATTATGACATAGCCTTTTTTTTTCTCCCAAAGGGAAAGACAGTGGTGTTGCAAAACATTTCAGGTTTTTTCGAGTTTTGTTCTTTTGGTCATCAGATAGTAAAAAGTGCATGGTATATTACTCACTCTGAAATTTAATATCACAAGTTGAGATTAAAACATTCAAAACATATCTATATGCTCCATCCACTCATGATAGGTTTAAACTTATAGCAATAGTCATCCCAAAATCCATTTAGACTACTGTGATATGGGGTGAAGGTGAAGCAAGATTGGCATAGATGGGGTGGAACTTGGTGCCCCTCAGCCGAACTATGATGTTTCCAGGAGTCTCTCTGTAGCATAAACAGAACCGCCACCAAGAGATTTCAAGGGCAAGAATTCAACGACCAATATGAATCACCACTTTAACTTTTGGGCTTAATAAAAATTGACAATACTTGCCTCATTCTCGAAAAGGAGGAAAGTCATCATTCCCACTAACGTGGCACCATCGATCCCACCGTACAATAAGAATAATCAGAAATGTTTCTTTACAATCATCTAAAAACATCTCTTTATCAGCGTCATCGATTCCTCTTTACTTATAAGTGAGAGGTCTTAGGTTTGATTCTCGCCAAAGACAAATTTAAACCACATTATTGCTAACACATTTGTGAGGCTTAGCCCTTTCCCTCATCCCCTTAATGTAGATAATATTGTTGGAAGTTATTCCTTCCTTTCAAGTACGCTGGAAGTTCTTTTAACAAACGATAGAATAATTTACATTAAATTCATCTAAATTATGAAAATAGAGTTCGCACACTTGACCTCTGGTGCATGGGTGAATGCTTTTAACCAACTAAACTACAAAAGCCACTTATAAGTACTTTGGAAGTTCATTTTGTCTCAAGTCAATCTGCTTATCCATAGTTTAGATTTAGATTAGCATATAGACTTTGCCTCGTTACTTCATGACTTATTTTCTATGATTATAATGTGATTTGGATTTGTTTCCTTTGTGTTTGATACTTTTAATAGTAGGAATGTGCTTTGTTGTTTGAGTTGAGGAACGAGGATAGTCCATTTTGTCCATTCAGGACTATGTCGTATTATTCTTACCATTTCATTATTTAGGAATTCGAACTTGAAATCTCTTCCACCGTCATTTGATTCCATAAAATCCATAGATAACGGTTTTCTAATATCGTTCTCTGATTTTACCACTAAAATGACAACTAGGCATCCTCACAACAGCTAGCATTTTTCTTTTTGGTCGAATGCAAATGTTTTCAAGCCAAGTCCTTTCAAGCTTTCACACAAAAGAAGTAGGGGCAAACCAATAAATTCTCAGTATCTTTGTATTTTGAATGAGCAAACTGCAGTACAACAAAATTCTTGCAACAGCTACAGAAAATGCTTATAATCCAAGGCGACAGATCGAGTTCTTCTTGATGAGACCAAGATCGACCTACAAAATAATAGAATCGGGTGAAACCCAATTCAGATGAACGAAAAACTACGGAACAAATTGAAGAGCAAGACGTAAGGTGTTACCTTGTGTCCGAAAAGATCCCTGATGTTATCAATCCCATAGAGAATCATGGTCGGTCTGGCACAAATTAAAATCCACAAAAGGAAAAAAATCAATTCAGTGTAGAGTTAATAGTGCTCTTCAGCAAACCTTCACTAAAAAAGATAGAGATGAAAACAGTATCGATAAAGAATTTGTTCTTACCTTTCAAGGGAGAGGCCCCATGCAATAACACGAACATCTTCTGGGAGTCCCATAGGAAGCAGCATTTCAGGTCTAAACATGCCCGAATTTCCAATCTCTACCCATTTCCCCAAGCCTTCATGGTAACTATTTGAGCAAAAAGGAAATTGTTTATCAGCTTTCAACTACAAACATGAAACAGCATTTTCACCTTAACGAGAATAAACTCGCACCTGAAAATCTCCATGCTTGGCTCAGTATATGGGTTATAAGCCGGCTTGAAACGCAGTTTCGACATGCCTAAGAGTATAAGAATAGAAAGAAACAAGTTCCATTATAGTAATAGTAATAGTAATACCCAATCTCCAAAATCGCAATCACAAAAACCAAGACAGCAGCAAACTGCCAGCCAATATCTTACCCAGACGTGAGAAGAATTCTTTGAGTACTCCTAACAAGTCACCAAGAGCAAGGCCTCGATCACATACCAAACCTAAAACCAGAAGTAGAAATTCAGAGAGGCGATTGATTAACACATACCAACTTCACCTAGTTTCAATTACATTGATAGCCCAACACCACCAGTGCACGATGGATTTACAAAACTCCAAGTTATACTGAATGTTACTCCTTTCACTCTCATAGGTAGGGTGTTAAAGAACATCCGCTAGCCTTGATATAATAAATAAACTGAATGCTACCTTCTATCTGGTGGAACTCTGCAAGATGTGTTCGATCTACTGCTTCATTTCTGAACACACGATCTATAGAGTAGTACTTTTTGGGCACAAATGGTTTCTGTGAGCAATGCAAAAGAAGAAAAACAATTACAACTCCAGGCTGCTTGTGTGTGATTGTGTCAGCTTATGCAGGCACATGCAAAACCAAAAAACTAAAGGTGAAGCCTACATTAAAGACCTACAACTCCATAGGTAGACAGAACATATGCCAAACAATTACTTAACAAATAGTTAGAAACACCTTTTGGGAAAAACTGAAGAAAATTCTTCGAAAACCTTTCAGAGCTGTATGTATGGTAATATTATACCTTGACTATGACAAAATTTCAATTTTTAAATGTGTATTAATATGAGTACTTACTAGTTAGCAAGCAAAATGTGATATTAATTGAAGCTGAAAAATTTTGGTTTACATTAAAAGAATCATGGTGCAAGAAAAATACCAAGACCAAAAAGGCATTGTAAGCAGATTAAACTTCACGCCAACTCAGCATAAATTGAATGCAAAGGTTACAGGTTGTGCCATTAAAAAGGAAAGGCGGAAGAAGGGGGAAATAAAGTAAAGAAGAAGTTTCAAAGATTAGAATTTGAAGCTAACATAAAACAGAAATAATGAGTTATCGATTGAAAGACACGAAGAGCATGTAGACAGTTAATTAAAAAAACAAACACACCTGGGCTAGTGCGTACAGCATCCTGGAGGAAACAGCGGTTGTGTGAGTTCGCAAAAGATTTTTGTCTGCTTCCTCTCTTTTCCAATCATATCCATATCTGCCAAAAAGAGAGAACAGAAACATGTAGTTATATCGAAATATTGTAGGAACATTAAGGAAGTTAAAATGTCATACCCTCGGGATTGATAACCACCAGACTCATGAATCTGCTTCACCCGCTCAACGTAATCTTCAGGCAGTTGCTTGGTGGTTGAAGGAACTAAAAGCGAAAAAGCCAGCAAATTATCAGTTGGAAGAAAGATACACAAGCATTCAGGATAATGCAAAAACGTCAAAGAGACCTTGTAGGAAAAATGTATCATGCGAATCACGGGCAGGGTGTTGCTGTGGCTGGAAAAGCGCATCAAAGTTCCAGAAGCTGCAAGTAATGCAGAAACAAACGTTTTTCAGTATTTTACCATTAGTCATCATAAATAATGAGCTGTAAAACACTAAAATCCCACAGAAAGAGTACAAATGGAAGAATTTCAAAAAGAAACTCTTCCGATAAAAAGAGAGAGAGAGAGAAAGAGTTTTCACGTTAAAGTTATCACTCAAAGTGCTTTCCATATAGTAAAAAACATTCACTCAAATATCTACTTTATAGGAGGTTTTTGAAACCAATAGTTCAAGATAACCTGGAAATATCACTAAAATTCATTGTCACTCCAGCTAGATAACAGAAATACCAGTGAGGAACCAAATAATTTGCAAACCAAATGATGATAAGCACGTTAATTAACACTTAAGTAATAATCCAATTATTAACATCCACTTCATTTGGTTTACAAATTTTGGTTTAGAAATTTGGTCTCCCTAGCATTACCCTTTAGCAATATGGTTACTTGTGATCGACTAGAATGGGCTAGAAGTAGTAGCCCTATCATAACCTACAATTGACATTGGAACTATTAAAAGTAAGACAAGTTGGTAAAAGTAAGAAGAGAGGCTACCTGCTCTCAACATAATTGTTTGTAGGCATCTCCTCAAACCTGCAGTAAGTACGAAACCCCATACATAAAGATAGTCTTGTACATAGAGACGTGTACATGTATATGTGAGAGAACAGATTATCAGCAAATATTAGACAAGAAACAGGTCTTACCCCATTTGCCTGAAAATACCCTTCAACTGATGTCGTACCTGAAAGTTGCGAAATTCAGTTAGCAATGCTAACAGCTATTTTATACAAAACTGCTTCAAACTAAAAGTTTTACTTATACCGTAGCACATAATGACATTTTGTAACCTAATCCTCCTCTTAGAAAGATATTTCTATGGTGTATGGCACCAGCTCAAATTGAGCACCTGCAGACTTTGGCGGTATCATTTGAAGGTCTGCTAAAACAAAAAAAATAGCATATCCACTTGCATCACTGACACTACTAATATACCCAGCTTGCAGTAAACTACTGTAAGATGTTATTGTCTTGACTAGTGTTTCTCTTTAGAGGATACAAATCTAGAAAAATGGTTGCTAATGTTATCTGCTCTAAACTACCAAGTCAAAGGATGTGTTTTTATCTCAAAATTTCTGTTTTCACATTTTTTTAGAACCTCGTAACCCAAGAAATTCGCTTCTGAGAATTACACATTATACCAGTTTTATATTACTCAAAAGAGCCACTTCTATTAAAAAGATACAGTAGAAATATGTCCTTGCCTTGAGCAGTGGATGAAGATGACCACTTTCAATAGGCAGACCTTTAGCGCTGAAGTTATACTCTTTGAACTCTAGTTCCTTCCAATCACCCCTAATTACAGAAATAATTATTTAAATCTATCAGCAAAATAAACTGCATATAACAGCATTCATTGATGAGTGCATCACATAATCCAAAAAGAAAAGAAAAAAACATAAAAGAAAGGTTATTCATGTATAGTCAGTATAATATCCAGGGCCATATAAAAAGGGGAGTGTACAACAGTTAACAAATGCTAATTGAAATAGCAATGGTATTAAATTATTAATTAAAACATGTACTGGATTTGAAGGCTCTGAATTGAGAGAGAGAAGAGAGAGAGAGAGAGAGAGAGAGAGAGAGAGAAGGATCTTAGAAGAAGGCACTGGAATTGAAAATCTTCAGGAAAGAATTCAGTTTTGTCTGCTGTGGGTATCTGTTTCCTCAGAGTTTAGAGAAATTTCGCTCTCCTTATTTTCGCTAGATTGGAAAACAGCTATTTTGTAGTTTGCCTTGTTTCTTAATCAGCTCTATGGAGCTGACTCTTGTTTTTTTTCTGAGCTGTTGTGTTTTGTTTGCTCAGGTTGGTCTTCTTGCATCTTGTCTTAGTTTTGAACATAATTGTCTCCTCCTCAAAATAAAGTAAACTAAAATAAATAAAAATAAATAAAATGCACTATATAGCAAATACAAAAGATTGCTCATTCAGCTAAAGCAATATAACTGAAATGCTGAGCAACCAAAGGCCCACAATCATAATATAATTAACAATAAAAGCCAGAAATTTAATCTGACCAGAGAAAAAACAGTCGTTAGAAACAGTTCTCATAAGTTTGTTAGTTATGAACTGACAAATCAAACTTGTGATTAAGAAAAGGGATATTATGTGGGACATTCTACCAAGCGCATGTAACTTGTAAAACTAGTTACACATAATGCTCCTTTGCAAGTAATACTATTGATATATGAACATGATCTAAATTCCATCGGCTAACACATCAGTTTTTTATTTTTATTTTTTTTTTTTCACATGATAGCCTATAGAAGGGCATGCCATTATGTCTCAGAGGGAAAGATAGAGCATAGCACTAGTTTTTAAACTATTAACCTCAAATACTCCAAAGCCCCACATACCAAAACATAACATGTAGATGCATTTCAGATACCATTGAAAAAACAAAATTCTAGTTTGAATATGCCTGGGATACAAGAGGACATGCCCCTTTATTTGACAAGGATGCTTCTGAGATATGTTTCTAATTTGGTGATTCCAAGTTAACTATGCTTCACAGAACTTTAGCACTATTGTTGCCAGAAATTCTGCTGATCAAGATCTCTATATTCATAGCTATTTGCAAGCACATATGTACCTTTGAAGATTCTCTCGAGTCAAATCTGTAGCTACTTTCTTTCTCTTTGGAGCATAATTGGGGCCCTTTTTAACCAAGTAGCCCTTCCACGTTCTATAGCGCAAGAGAACATAAAAATGAAAACAATGAAAAAACTTATCTTCTGCAGTCAAAGAACTGTTATTGATACCCCCTCGGCCTCAAAAGAGAACAAGGGAACTATAAAAGTAAAGGGTAGAAAAAATATATGATGCTTACTGTGGAACAATAAGTTTTCTTGCTTTGAGAGCTTTAATTTCATCTTGGTTGATGGCCTGTAATCACATATAACGAAAAGAAAGTCCAAATGAGTTGCCAGTGAACATTAAAGAAGAAAGGATACGATGTACCTAAGGATAGGAAGTGTGCATCAGATATGAGGGAATACAGTGTTGAAAAATAAAAATACAATCCATCTCATTTTATTTCATGCATGATAATGTATATACACAGTACCCCCAGCTCATTTAAAGTACTGAACAGGTCCCACAGCCACTTGAATATTTCACAAGACAGCGGTTTTCTAGTATGCTAAACCTGTTACCCCCACCTCCTCATGTTTTGGTCAGGCCCCAGCCCAACATAAAAGGTGAATACAGACACCCAAACCTATGTACACATCACTAAAGCCTGAAGCTGAACGTATAACCCCAAACATTCTACTATGTGCATGTGTGTAATGTATCTAGTTAGCATGCAATGTCAGATTATTGGTGCTGAAAAAAAATATCCACCTGCCCATCTTGTATCTGTAGAAGCAAATTTTTAACTTCGTCCTCCACATGTTGGATCTGCAGGACGTACAAGAAGATAATTATGATGAGTATGTATTTAAGAAACAGGCATCATGCACACATAACTGAGGCAAAACATGGCTACAGTAGCATCAGACATTTGGACGCCATTTGCACATCCCAATACAGCCAGAATCATTAAAAAGAAAGGGATAAAGACACACACAATAGGATGAAGCTTATGAAAATCTATAAACAATGCATACACAAAGATAAAAGGTGCAAAATGAATGTTTAAAACACCAATGAACTGTATAATTAAACAGACAATAAAATCAGAGTCCATCTGACAAAAAAAAAAATCTTGAAAAGATTCAAACATTCAGATGCGATAAGTAATGAGTAATGAAGGGAAGAACTAAAACACATTAAAAAAAGTCATAAACTCTACAAAAAATAAAATAAAAATAAAAAGATTTTGGTGTATCTGAGATTTTTTTTATTTTTTCTTTTCATAATAACAAGTTATTTGTCTGGATCTATGGTGGTCAGTGGATACCCATTTGGTTAAATGGAGGTCCATGTAAGTGTAGATATGTGTTAACTGTGGTGGTGAGTGGTGATGTTTGTGCTTGTGAAGGTGATATATGGAGCACCCATTGACCATCCCCATCTGGATCCCATGGGCCAACATGAAGGACTTCTGATTCAAGAGACTTCTGATCCTTGCTTAAATAAACGATAGACCAGGATTTGTAACAAGTTTTACAAGATAATTATGTGGCCAATGTGAATTTTTTCATATAACATCACTTAAAAACCCTGCCCCGCATCAAACTTAAAATCAAATAACCACAAGTTTCAGGCTCACAAACCAGGAGGAATTTAAAATGTATGCACAACTGCAAACAAGAAATGTACAAGAGAGAAAATTGTAACACAATTACAGTATCCTTGGCTTCATCAACTGTGACGCCAAAGTAAATCAACAGAAGAGCCTACTTATTTCGAATAGAACATTGTACTGGATGAACTGAATTAGATTCAATTCCAGGAAGCTCATAGCCTCTACGTAAAATATAATATTTCAAACAGACATTATTATGCATAGTGATCTCATTAACAAGGTGTTACCTTTCGGGTTACTAGTTGCTTGCCCATCTCCACCCATTTTCTCTTTGCAGCCTGAGCGCTACCTATTTTGAAAACTGATGGGTCCAGCTTTTTCTGAATAAAACATCAGTTTCAACTATCAACGCGACGGGAAATCATACAACAAGTATCTATCACAAACAAACAATTGAATAAAACTAATGGATAATACATCACATCAGAATTTCCAAATAAAGGCGAGATCAATAAGAATCACCTGCAACTCTTCTTTGGGGATACCCTCAGGTGGTATGGCCAGGAACAGCTGCACTTCTGGTGACCCGGTAACAGTGTATGCATTTCCTTCGTCAGTAAGTATCCACATCTCTCTTTTGATGTCCTGCAGATTAACGAAAAGTATTCAACAGTAAAACAGCAGGAATTCGTGGCTATATTTCGAGTAAAAATGCAGGAATTTAACCCAAAATTCAGAACAAACAACCAAAAAGGAAATTCCTTTCGCAGGCGAATGAACTACCCCTAATGAGATTTGGTAATTTTTAGATATAATTATGTGCACTGAAGCAACTATTTACTTTACAGTTTTGGGCAAAACATATTCAAGGTAGAAGTAACTGGTAACGTCTACTGAATGGCAGATAATGATAAAGAATGAAAAAAAGGGGCAAAATTGAGAGAACCTCTGCAACAACGTATCTGAAACCATGGAGGCTCTTGATAACGTTGACAACCTCGTTGTGATCGAGTCCACGTTCAGTTGCAAACTGACCGGAATCTGATATTTCATCCTTTGACTCCAGGTATCCTAGAATTGCCTCCTCCGCCATCGCGCTCTCTCTCTCAAAGAAGACGATGATGGCTAGGTTACCTGGCTGCGCAGTCCAGGGGTAGGTGGAGAGGACTGAAGGCAAGAAAGTGAGTGGGCCGTGGGCTTGATGTCCCGACTCTATGTCTCTTTTATGTCTTTTTTCTAATTTTTTGGCATGTCTCCTTCAACTTAAACTTCAATTTTAACATGTTAGTTTAATCTAAAATTAAATAATAAAAAATATGAAAAATAAAAATTTGCAAAAAGTAGCCTACTTTTCACTCCTTACGGTAAATAATATCGTTTATTCAAAATAAATACCATTTAGATTTGCTTAAGCCTCCATTAGCCTGTTTAAGTAGACATAAGCGGGCTAGATGGGTGTAGGTAAGTCTAGGCGGGCTGGATGATTTTGTGATATTTTTTTTTTCTTAGTTTCTATTTATTTAAGAATATGATCACAACTCTTACTTAGATAGAAAATAGATAACTTAGCATTTTATGTTTCAATAAATTGTAAGAAACTTATAAGATACTTGGATGAACACTAAGTATATTTTTGCTCTACATGTTTTCAATATGCTTTAGTACCTTATAACTTATATATTATTTTATTGGGTAAATATCAGTTTACTACCCTCAAGTTTTGTGATTTTCAACATGTGGTACATAAAGTTTTTTTCGTCCCAAAGTCATACCTAAAGTGTTAATTTTGGGACAGTCTCATACATCCGTTAATCTAACTGTTAAGTCTTCCATTAACTGATGACGCAGCATCCATGTGGACAATGACTGGACACCACATATCATTAGGGATCCACGTGTAAAAAATTAAAAAACTTAAAAAAAGAAACTGATCAAAACCCTTTATCATTTTCCCGCAGTTTCTCGGCAACCAAACATTCCAATTCTCTCTCAAAGTTTCCTTTGATACAAATATTTTCCGTTTCTTTTGTTTTAGTTTGCAAGAATGACGTCGTATTAGTAGGATCAAGACAACGACGAAGGTGCATTTGATCTCAACACTAGCACCGAAGACCCAGGAGACAATGATCATACCAACGGAGACGGTGTCTTTTCGATGCAACCCAACTTCGAGGAAACGATGGAGTTCCATTCACTGAAGGAGAAGCCTATGACTCTGACCCACAACAACAGCCGCAGGCTCACCCCATCGAAATGCTCCCGTTCACGATGCAAATGCCCATGTCTGTACAAGTATTCGTCTTTGGCCCAACCCGACGATCCTCTACCAAGGACAGTCATACGAAAGTTGAGGGCCGCAACCTACAGATCTGAATACCCACTACCTGCGCTGCCAGGATCTTCCAGCTGATGCAGGAACTCGGCCACAAGTCCGACAGACAAACTGTCCGTTGGCTGCTCGAACACACCAAATAAGCCATCATTAAAGCCACAGGTGCGGGTCCTGGTGAGGGTTACGAGGTCATGATGGCCGAATCGATCTCTACCCACCCATTGATAGTGGCAGTGAGACGAAGGGCAACGATTATGAGGTCCGGAAACCTCTGCTAAGGGTTAGGAGGTCACAAGGGCAAGGGTTGTTGGGGATCTGAGATTTAAGGGAAAGAAGAGAAAGAAAGATGGCAGCGGAGAGAAAAAAGGGACGCCAAACTCACCAGCCCTATATCCCAACCAAATCCGCAGAAAAACTAATTGCAGAAGAGAAGGGACGAGGAAGAAGAAACAATTATCCCCACCTTTTTCTATTTTTTTTCTTATTTTTAATGTGTTTTTTAATTTATTAATTTTTTTAAGTTTTTTAATTTTTTTAGTTTTTTTTAATCTTCACATGGACCCTTAATGACACGTGGTGCCCAATCATTGTCCACATAGACGCCACATTATCAGTTAACGGAAGAATTAACAGTCAGACTAACCGATGTATGAGACTATCCAAAATTAACACTTTAGGTATGACTCTGGGACGAAAAAAACTTCATGTACCAAATGTTGAAAACCACAAAAGTTGAGAGTAGTAAACTGAGATTTACCCTATTTTATTTTACAATTTATGTTTCCCATTGCAATTATGCATTTTTTAAAATATAAGTCGACACTCATTTATAGGTTATATAATAAATTCAATTAAATACGGAATGTGGTGAATGGGATTGTGGAGAATCAGTCATTCACATTCTAGATGAACCTTATCTAAGGAGAATGAAAAGTGAAGCGGGTTCCACTTGAAATCAAGAATGTGATTCTTGATATTCAAGGAATCGAATTCCGAAGGGAGAAAATTGGATTGGGCGAGGAGGAATGGAAATGGAAAATTTCATAGCCAAAATAACCTCACATTTTTTTTTCTTGAAGGGAGGTTTTCACACTTTTGTAGCTTATTGCATACTCTTTGTTATTTCTAACCATCAAATTAAATAAATCAAATGAAAACAAATGTCAAGGGTGGCGTGTGCTTATCATTTCTCTTTCTTGCATCATCAAAATACTCATTTTCAATTATACTTCAAAAGTATACCCACCAGATTGCTCTAAGGACCAGTTTGAGATTATTGTGCATTTAAAAAAAAAATACTTCTACTGTTGTTTGGGCCCAAAATAATATTTCAGGGCGAACTTAGAGTTGTTCTCGCCCCAGTAACATTCATCTAGAATCTTGTCATGGGATGTCCAGTCAAGGTCAGCTGAATCTTGTTGCGAGGAGGATTGGTTTAGATAAGAATGAGGTAGTCGAACCCTAGTGCAACAAGGAGTCTTAAAGCTGAAGATGCTTACAATTAGGGGATGAATTTGGTTCGTTAAGAAGCTTGGTTTAAAGTCCTATAGGGTTAGGATTGGCCAAAACCTAATCAAATTGGGTTGAGAAGTTCTAATCCGAGTACATCTCTAGTTTGCCATGAGAGGGGTTCACTGCTATAAATAGAGAAGGGAGTGCATCATTCAACACACAAATTGCCATGCGCAAAGCTTCTTAACAACCTTGAGATTTTTTTCCTTTTCCCTTTACTTCCCGCCAATACATTTTCAGTTTGGATAAACAACACTATGAAGGCAATCGGTAACATCTTCAGTTTGGATAAACAACACTAGAACCACAAAATCAGTCTGCCGATGAGCACCTTCAGTTTGGATAAACAGGACTACTTTGAGACCGACTGATTATTTAACCAGGTCTTGGTCAACAAGGATTTCCGAATATTTGTTGGTAGAGGTCATCTTATCTGCCTTCTCGGCGAAGTGAGGTGTTACCAGGTTACTAAGCTCGGCACATTGAAAGCCAAGTTTTATTTTATGATTGGATATTCACAAGTACATTATAGAGTTCGGCACTCCAACGGCCGAACCACATTTACCATCAAGATATTTATCTTTTTCAAGTATTTGTGTTCGTACAGTTTGGTGCCAGTTAAGAGTACTTATACTCTCACGAATATAATTACCGGGACTGAACTCGACGCCAACGATTTGTGAACTTCGAAGAAACTAGTAGCCTTGTCTTCAGGCTCTAAAACCTAAAGGCCGAGACGTGTTCCTTCCTCAGCCACAGTTGCAAGATCAAGAAGTCAGCAGCGCACCTAACGCCACATCAACATATTTTACTCCCCGACCGAGCTCGACCAACGAGTTGGCACGCCCCGCACACAATTGAAGAATGTAGTTAGCTTATTAATTACTCGACATAAACGCCACTTAGGCTTGGTAGTTTTTAGGGTTAACATTTTGGCACGCTCAGTGGGACCCAGTGCTAAAACTACAAAGTTCATGACCATTGAAACACGGTCAATAAAAAAGAAAACAATCATGGGTAAGTCAACAACTAATCTTCCACCTACAGTCCAAAGCCTAGGACACGATGGCTTGTCACAGGCACAAAATCCTTTTATTGTCGTGACATCTGAAGCCACAAGTACAACACGCCGAGAAAAGGAAATTAATGTCGGGGGTCAGACTCGTGATGCAGAAATCCCCACCAAAATGACAAAAGGCATTTTTATTGAAGGATTAGTGGAGGATTATGATGATGAGGCCTCCGATCCACCATCTAGATCTTTTCTCCGGTGATGATTTTAAGAACAATCCCGACAATTTAAGCAAATGTTCAGCCGAGAGGTAAAAAGCATACTTGAAGAGATGCGTGATAATAGCGATGTGCACAACAGATTGCTCGAAGTTCTAGTTAATAAAGTCCTCAACATTGGACCTGCCGATCGACCCAGGCAGCCTCCTATTCTAAAGAATAATCCTCTACCAGTGATACAGGCCGAGAAAATATCTGCTCAGCTCAAAATGATTGACTTAGAGAAAAAATGGTGAATCAAGCAGCAGATCGATCAGAACTAACCATGGAGTAAAAGCAGCGCCTGTTAACATGGTCGAAGTCTAAAGAATGATTGATTTGGCCTTAAAAAAGGGTCGAAGTTTCCAAAATTCATTCACCCATATCCAGCTTTTTAGAGGTGTTCGAGTATCCTAAGGGATTCAAGATTCCAGACTTTAGCCTTTTCACTGGAGAATCATCTTTGTCCTCATTAGAACACGTGGCTCGATTCACTGCTCAATGTGGAGATGTTAACAGTGATTTTCATAAACTACGACTATTCAATTTCTCATTTACCAACTCAGCGTTCGCATGGTACATCAACCTCCTACCCAACTTCATCCAAAGTTGGGAGGAACTAATCGAGAAATTTCATGAGCAATTCTATCGGCCAAGGAATGAAATGTCAGTATCTTCTTTGGCCAGGATGGCTCAATCATCCGACAAGTCACCAATGGAATATCTTATGAGGTTTAAGTCGGCAAGAAACTAGTGTCGAGTATCCCTCCCTGAAGTCGAGTTTGTTAGGCTTGCCCTAAATGGCCTGCATGTGGAGTACAAAAAGAAATTCTTAGGGGCAAACTTCTGAGATATGTATGAACTAGGATCAACATGTCGAGCAATATGATTATTTGCTTCGAGAAGAGAAAATCTCAAAATCCCCAACCCAAATGACGATCTACAAAAACCCAACAGTAAGTTATGCATCAGCCAAAAGCAAAGAATCTTAATATGCTAACCTAGATGCAGTCGAGATACTAATTGACAAACCGTACATATGCAAAGCGTTGGCTCAATCTAATTCCAAAGATGTCAAAACCCGCTCGGCCTCTGTGGAAGTCGTCGTAAAAACGTCAAAGGTCTACACTTTCGACATCACTAAGGTTAAAGCCATATTTAACCAGTTGTTACTTGCAAAAATCGTCAAGCTTCAGCCACGGCATAATATTCCCAAGGATTCATTTGAAACGAAAGACGTATTGCAAATACCACAACTCAAATAAGCATACGACAAATTATTGTGTTGTATTTTGCGACGTCATCCAAAGCTGGATCGACAATTGCAAACTCAAGTTTCTCAAAAAAACTTCAATGGTTGTTGACGCCAATCATTTCCCTTCGACGACGATAAGTATGGTAGATGTTCATCTACCCAAGGACAAGAAAAAAGGAAAGTTGAATTCATCCCGACGTAGTATGTCCCTAAACAGAATTCTTGCACGTGATTGAAAGTTGATCTATCTTCAGACGAGCCAGCCAAATACTTTTCAAACCCAGCTTATGCTGAGTCAATATTGGACTCCAGCACAGAGGAAATTGACGGACCGATGGTTTTATGTAGTCGGTGCAAATCAAACGTCATTATAACTGAGCTGAAGGAACAGCCACTTTAAGCTGAAGCATCACAACTGGTGCCCACAGTTGCTACAACATCTCAAAAAGTGCTCGGTACAAGCCAACGTCAAAAGTTTTCGATATGCTCGGCCCTCAAACACAGAATAATAAGCCGTTTTTAGCCAGACGACGACTTGATTTCGACGCACCATTTTACAATGAAGATTATTATGCACGCAACTCTGGCGGCTCAAGTTCACTTGCGAACAAGTGAACCTTCAAGCCACCTGAGTCACACGACTAACGTTGGTATAGGTACAACTCCCCTACCAGTGCATACACTGTGCTATCTAAATCGCAAAAATGACGCCGCCAGAGAATAGACTGTATGGCTGGCCGACAAGCAGCCCAAGCTACCCCAGCTACTAAATGGCAGCTGAAAAAAACAGTGGGTAACGAAGATGACCGACAACCTCCAGCAATCATGGCCGAGCTACTTCAAGGAAAGAAGGTAATCGATCGCGATTTTGAAACCACAATTGAAGAATTCGAGAAGTGAATCAAACTCCTTCTTCGGCCTAGGGAGATAAAAGCTCGCTTTGCACACTTCCAGAAGAAAGCCGAAAGCAAACCTCCTCCATTACCCCCACAAGAGCCATCAATTAAAGTTAGACAGAATCACCACCTGCCATTTTTTTGTGAGGCTTTGGAATACATGCGGAAGTTTCACAAGAAGCATTTGGCTAATGACTTGTACAGCCTACCAAAAGCATGCTAAGAGGGATCTATGAATGAAGACTAGGTTCCAACATATACATAAGGCCCAAGTTCTTAACTTTGAGGTAGAACCATATATTGATATTAATATTGCCGATCTTCCTTTCTCTTTTGAGGACCTCCAATATCTGTGGCACCATTTTGAAGTTTTCTCAGCCATTTCCCTCTTCGACCTTATAGTTAATGAAGAAAAACGCGTGGCACGATTAGATGTTTACCTGGACACAAGAGATGCTCGTATCGCATATCAAGAGCAGACTCGCAAGGCTTTACAAATGCAAGATCAAGTCTCAACGTCGAAAAAGCCAGTGGCTGAAATTCAAGATGAAACAGCTTCGATGAACGTGTCGCATGAACGTGTTTTCGCTGCAGTCGAAGATAGCCAAGCGAATAATGCCCATGAGCAAGATATTTCACCCAAAAAATCTAGAGGATGAAAATCATGACCTAATTGGCCCTTCAGTCCTCGACAACATAGAAATCAGCATGGTTCATGTCTTACCAGTAGAATTCTGGCCGACCATATCCCAACCAAATTTCATGAATGGTGACGTGATTGTCGAGAAGGCCACAAAGGTTGATTTCGTGGTCACCGAAGAAACTGAGCAAATAAGCAAAGATGATAAACTTAAAGCAGCTTTCATCGAACTATTTCCCCATTCTTCGTCCATTAATTTTCATCACTTGAAGCCGTTGTATGTCACGAAACATATTAAAGGATACCCAATTTCCAAAAGTTTTGTCTACTGCGGAGCAACGATCAACATCATGCTCGTTTCTATCATGAAAGCATTACATCACTCCAAAGACGAACTTATTCCATCAAGGGTGACCATGAGTAGCTTTGTCGGTGACAAATCTCATACTAAAGAGGTGCTTTCTTTAGAGGTGAGTATAGCAGGTCAAAATCACATGGCCGCATTTGTTATAGTCGACTCAAAGACCGAGTATAATGCATTGTTTGGTCGTGACTCGATCCACCAAACTGGCTATATCCTTCGTCATTATATCAAGTCCTTATCTTCTAGGACGGCAAATCAGTTGTAGTTCATCTTTAAGCTCGCTATTACTATGATCATGTCGGCTACATAACCCTGCAAGGTTTCAATGAAGAAGGATGGCCGACTCAGATCTCAGTTCAGAAAGCCATCGAGGTTGGCACTGAGACTGTTCAGCAGGATTCGATGAGACTTGGGTTGGTTAACTTAATTGACGATCTTGATGCCTAATACCAAAAAGGATAAACGTCGGGCTGCGGTTTCATCTATCATGGAACGCCTGCTGGCCCATTGGTATACTATTTCCAAGCAACTGAATTCTAGCATTGAACTTAGTAGAGTTCTTCACCGAAGGAGACAACGGTCCAGTCCTATCACTTGATAAAGTCCAAGTTGCCCTAGCTGAACTCGAAGACAGTTGACCTCAAGTCAAAGATCTGTTAAACGAAATAAATGTTGGAACGACCGATGACCTTTATTTATTAGTTCTTTGTTGCCCCAACCTATGAAAGTCGAGCTTTGTAAACTGCTCGAAGAATTTAAAGATTGTTTCACCTGGAGTTACCATGAGATGCTTAGCCTGAATCTAACACTCGTTGAACACGAATTACGCATCAAGGTTGGTTGTAAACCTTTCCGCCAACACCCCTCCCCCGACAATTCTCGACCAAAGCTCAGCATAAAAAATGAACTCGTTCGACCTTTAAAAGCAAGTTTTATTCGGACAGCTCAATACGTCAAATGGTTTACGAATATTGTCCTAGTTTTAACGAAAAGTGGTACTCTACGTATTTGCATTGATTTTCGTAATTTGAACTTGGCAACCCATAAAGATAAATATACGATGCCAATTTCAAACTTTTTAATTGACATTGCAGCAAACCACAAGATGTTATCTTTTATGGACGGCCATGCTGATTACAACCAGATTTTCATTGCTAAGGCTGATGTCCACAAAATAGTTTTTCGTTACCTCGGGGCACTTGGGACCTACGAATAGGTTGTCATGCCTTTTAGATTTAAGAACGCCGATGTCACATATCAACACACTATGAATACCATTTTTCATGACCTGATTGGCATAGTCATTTAGGTATATATCGATGATGTTGTGATCAAATCGAAGCACCGTCGAACACATTTAGATGATATTTGGCAAACTTTCCTTCGTATGCGTCAATATAATCTTAAAATGAATCATGCCAAATGCACCTTTGGTGTATCGGCAAGCAAGTTCTTGGGTTTCCTTGTACATCATCGTGGCATCGAGGTAGATGAGACTAAAGCTCGAGTGATCATTGATGCTCTACCCTCAACAACCAATAAGCAATTACAATCCTAACTCGGCAAAATGATTTCCTCTGCTGTTTCATTTCTAACTCGACAGGGAAGATAAAGGCATTTTCCATGCTCTTGCAACTTAAGGATTCTGACAAATTCAAATAGCGCGAAGAACAGCAGGATGCTTTCACACAAATCAATATCTCCCTTACCACCCCACTTATCCTCGTGCCACCTGGGCGCGAGTAAACCTCTTAAGTTGTATATCTCGGCTGTTGAGAAATCCATTAGTTGTCTTTTTGTGCAAGATAACGACACTGGGCGGAAGCATGCCATTTTTATCTTAGCCAAAATCTTAACTCAACTAAGATATATTACTCAGTCATTGAGAAACTTTGTTTGGCTTTGTCCTTATTGTGTCTAAACTTAAGCATTACATACTTCATTCTGTTACTCAGGTCATCGCCCAGACATAGATGTTATTTGCTATATGCTCACTCGGTTAATAGTAAAAGGTCGAATTGGGAAATGGATAATGGCGTTATCCGAATTTAGTTTGCATTATGTGCCCCAAAAAGCTGTCAAATGACAGTCGCTAGCCAATTTCTTAGCTCAACATCCTTCTTCATACGGTTTTTGGGCCAACGACATCAAAATTGGCATGGTGGAAACACGTGATAATTATTGGACGATGTATTTTGATGGCTCTAGCACCTTGACCTTGGCCAGCGTTGGAATCGTCATCCAGTCCCCTAATCACTACCGATGGTATTTTTCTCTCAAGATGGATTTTGACTGTACAAACAATTAGGCCGAATATGAAGCCCTCATCATCGGCTTTAATGTCCTTCACGACTTGAAGGCAGCTCGCATACTTGTCCTAGGCGATTCAACTTGTGATTAACCAACTCAATGAGACTTTTCATTAAATAAGTTATACTTTGAAGCCCTATCATATGGTTGGCAGCTATTTAGCCAAATAATTTGTAAGCATTACGTTCAAGCACATCTCACGAGTTCAAATTACTGATGTAGACGAGTTTGCTCAAATAACCTCTGAAGCACAACTCTTGAGGGGCGAACTAGGCCGGGTTATACTAGTGGTGCGACGTTTATACCCGGCCTTGGTTCATCAACAAGTTCTCTAACACGATCATGTAATCCCTACACAAGTTATGTCTTTACCTTCGCTGTTGGCACGAGAAGATCTTATAGATATCTACACAGTCAAGACATACTAGACGACTCGAAAAGATTAACTATGCAATATCTTGATAATCTCAATGGCAAACACTAACAGCATGACAAGGGTACATGCCACAAACTTACATCATGTATTAGAATGAACTATATCAGAAAGGTGAAGAGGGTTTATTGTTGTTGTGCCTTAGCCCAAAAGAGGTCGCCCAAGCTATTACAGAGTTACACGAAAGAATATGCGGGGCTTATCAATCCGGATGCAAAACACGTTGGTTACTCTACCGACACAGTTATTTTTGGTCGAGTATGTTAAAAGATTACATTAAATACGCGCAAGGTTGTGTACAATGTCAAATCCATGGGCCCATACAGAAGGTCCCGGCTGAATTACTTCACTCGGTTACAAAGCCATAGCCATTTAGATGATGGGCCATGGATGTAATCGACAAGATTACACCGTCTTCCAGATCGGCAAAGCATGCATGGATACTTGTAACGACCGACTACTTCACCAAGAGGTTAAAGCAAAATCATATATCGAGTTAACATCTAAAAAGGTTTGTAATTTTGTAGAAGAAAACACCGTGACGAGATTCGAAGTACTAGAAAAAATTGTAACGGACAACGGCGTGATTTTTACAGCCGACAGGTTTAAAGAATACACAGCAAGTTTGAAAATTTGGTTCAACCAGTCCACGCCATATTACCCACAGGCAAACGAACAAGATAAAGCAAGTAATAAAGTTCTAATCGATATCCTTGAGAAAATGATAAAAGAAAAGCCTAGCATGTGGCATTTGAAGTTAAACGAGGCATTATGGGCATATCGAACTTCACTTTGATTAGCAACAGGGATGACCCCATATGCGTTAATTTATGGACACAACGCAATGCTACTAGTTGAGCTAAGCATAAACTCGTTACAAGTTATTGAACAAAGCAGTTTGTTCAAGTGCCAAGTATAGTTAGGCCATGTGGCAAGAGTTGGAGGATTTGGAGGAAGCTCAACTCGATGCCTGTAACTTACTAGTGGCGCAGAAAAAGATTGTCGAACAAGCTTATAATCAACAAGTTAGGCAAAAGACGTTCGGTGAAGTGAGTTAGTGTGGCAAACCGTGTTACCAATAGGATTAAGGATCCCAGATTTGGGAAATAGCCGTCGAATTGGAAGGCCCATTCATCGTCCACAAAGTTCTCGATATGGAGGCATACCACTTCAACGATTGAACTAGTTTAATTCATAAATTACCTGATCAATGGGAAATTCTTAAAGAAATATTATCCGGTCACTTAGGATATGCAAGAATAAAGGATTGATTTCATTAATTTTCAAAAGGTGTATAAACAAAATTACAAAAAGAAATCAATCAGCCTACAAGCCAGCACACAAAAATCCTAAGGAGTCGAAAGAAGAAAAGCTTCAAGACCTGCTTTCAGTTCTAGCCACTTCACTTCGCCCATCGTGACCTCGGCATGTCATGTTCTTTTGTCAGCCTTTAGTTACTGTATCCATTTCGCGCCAGCGGCATACTCTGCCAGTCGAGGTTTTTTCAACTGAAAATCATTTTTAAGCTCACAAGCAACGGCCAACCTCTGACTATGAAGTTCGGCTGATTTGACGGTTAAGGTCGACCAGTCTCTTCTTCTTTGCCATTATTGCCTCGAGCTCTAGTTGGATAGCTTCGTGAATGACCATTGCAGCCTTAAGGTCGTCCTTTGTCCGAATAGCCTTCTCGAAAACAGTGAAATATTGTCGAGTTTTTTTTAAGACAGTTGATAGATGAACAACACTCTTGTTGCTTAGCAGGCCATCGACTAAAGGTTGTTCAACCACTCTCTCATAGAGTCAAGACCTTTGTGTTAGAGGATTTGTGAGGCCGATAAAGATAGAAGTTCCTACAGCTTGGCGAGGGTGATAGACTAGATTGTAGAAGGCCCAGCCGTCCCCACTAGCATTGGAGAGAAAAGCATCAAGCTCGACTTCCCATGAAGGTTGCAAAAAAATATTTGTTAGAGAAAAAAGAATTCAAACTGATGGCAGAGAAAGAAGTTATGTTAGACCTGTCGAGAAGAGACTTCAGCCATGTTTGCTAGTTCGTTGGTCGAACACAGAGCGCTTAATGGTTGAGCCCAATGCTTAAGGAAGCTTTTCAATTCATATGGCCGATAAAGGTTATCTACATTTGATGGCCACTAGGGTGGCCAGGAAATATAAATAACGTCTTTCGGTGCATAGAATTTTCTATAAAATGAGCGATTAGGCACCTGGCATTTAATGTTTTTCTTGGTTAAAGTTCTGAGGCAAGAAATTAATAAAAGAAAATGATGATGAGTCGTACGAAGGTCGAAGTGACCTCCTGAGGAGGGATGTCAAGGTTCTGGTCCTAGGGATGAACTGGCATTTTTGCCATTACTTCTGGTTCAACAAAAGGTGTCACTTCATATCCTGGACCTACTTCAGTCGCTTAGAGGTCGACTTGGCCAGCTGCCTCGACTACCGGTTGGAGATCACCCAGAGGGATGCGACACATTTGCCTTTGTCCAGAGGCAATGGACTTGTAGTAGATGGTTCAACTCGTCGAGGGCACCTCACCAGTGAGGGTACTTCACCATCGTTCTCCTGATCATAAAAGAGAATTATTCGTTAGTCGGGAGATCCAGTCAACATGAAAAGAGAACATTATTAAAGGAAATTGTTATACCTCTTCTCTAGGACGATCACTAGATTTTTCTTTAGATTAGGGGAAAGGTTTCTTTCGACCGTGCTTGCCACCTTCTCCAGAGTAGCGGTTGCTGGGCCAACATCAACATAGGCAATGACCGGCTTTAGAGTTGCATATTCCTCGACCACTGGGGCAACGACCGGTTTAACTTCAACAGCTGCTTGCGTGGTGGGTCGAACCACGATCGCCTGGCCCATGGTTGGGGTCGAAGGGTCTTACGGTACCGTTGTTAAGACCTAAATAATAGGAGAAGGGAAAGAGATACTAGGATTGGTCACTCTTATGGTCTAACTTGAAATAACTGAATCTACCACTCTCTATTCTTTGCCTTTTTCTTGATACATATTTGGGGCTAGGTATTGTTACTAGTTGTCTCGGTCTCCCAGCGAAGTCGCTTGTTTGGTGTGATCGGAGCAACAATGGCCACTACTAGAGTTGGAGTGGTTGTCTTTCCAGCTAAGGGAGCTACGACAGTTGCAGCATTCTTTGGAAGAGGAGCAAGTTTCTTTTTTGCTGCAACCATCACAACCATATCGGCTCGTTTTATTGCACGACCACGTGGAAAAGCTAAGCCTTCTTTGGAGTTAAAATGAAGTTTGAATAGACGAATAGAAAAATAAAAGATGTATACCTTGAGTCATTTCTTTGGATTTTTGAGCAAGAGTCTTCTTTGGTTGGTCGCCATAAAGCTTCTTCGAAGTTTCCTCGGCCGAAGCACTAAAGAAATCCTTGATGTAAGCATCCCACCAATCAGTGAATGTGCTGGTACAATAGGTATCTGGAGTGTTTGGCTAAAGGCGGAATTTAGTACATCTCTCTTGGAATTCCAGCTTAGCTTCCTTGTATTCCTTCTCGAATGAGCCAAAGAGGCGATATCGACTTAAGGGTAAGTAAGAGGTGAAAAGTGGCACAAGATAGCCCTGAAGGAATCCTAATGGATGAGCCACAAAGTTAGGATTATAGACTTCCCAGCTGGCTCGTCGAGCATCGTAACCAAAGGGAAGGTCGCGAGCTAGCGTAAACGACCCCCAAGACTGCTTCCTTTGTTTCCTCCTGATAGGAGCATATTTAGGCGACTTACTTAGCTTGTTTTCGTGCATCTATGTTGTTAATTCATAGTTGTTTTAGTAGTTTAAGCCATTTTCGTGTGTTTTTAGGTTCATATGGCTAAGGAAGCAAAAAGATGCATTTTGGAGCAAAATTGGGCTTGGAATGGATAGCATATGATTGGAGCCAAAGTGTTGGACGAATTTGAAGGCCTTGTATTCATGTTGGACATAAAACAAAGGGCCTAGCCCATTCTCTCTTAAACCAACCCCAAGGCCATGCATTTCCTTCCAATTCCAAAGCCCACAATCACTTCAAAAGCCATGCAAAGAACCATCCATTTCATCATCAACATATCTAGTTGTCACTCACATGCATTTCTTTCATCATTTCCAACCCACATGCATCCTTTAAAACATTGCACATGCACCCATAATCATTCATTTCTGTCAAAGCACATGCATTCCCTTCATAAATAATTCACATGCATTCATCATCATTACCCCTTTTAATCCACATGCTCTCCCATTTCAGATTCACCATAGGAAAACACCATCATTGCCGTGCACATGCATTCCCTTCCATTTTCTGCTTGCATTTCTAGCTTTGCACATGCATATATTCCTCCTCCTAGCTGTCATGTCCCCCCCATTTTACCTATAAATAAGCATCCATTGCATTCATTCTGATTGACTCTCATTTCATACACATTTCAGTCACAACTTCTTCCATTTCAGAATGTAGACATCAAACCACCCTTGCCGTGCTCTCCCTTACAATCCAAACACCATTCTTCCATTCCTCCACCACTCCCCAAACCATTCACACCATCAAAACATGTCCTTAGACCTTGTGCTACAACGAAGAGGAAGAGAAGAGGGCCTAAACGTTCATACAATTCAATTTTGAGTTGTTGGAATGTTTAGGTGTTTCTTTGATTTCAATGTTTAAATTCAATTCTCTTTGTTTTGTATGTTTGAGGAATGGAAGAAAAGAGTGCTTAAACGTTCATACAATTCACATTTGAGTTGTTGGAATGTTTAGGTGTTTCTTTGATTTCAATGTTATAAAGAACTAAATCCCCCTTTGGCTAGGGGTGGATTCGATGTAGCCTTGCAAAACTATTCCATGTTATTAAGTTAAAGTATTTGATTCACCAATCTGTGTTCTTGTTTCATTCACTGATTTTATAGTTTAATTTGTTTGTTAATCTTAATGTTTGATCACCATTAGGGCTGCTTATGAATTATTTGATCAAGGTTATAGTACACATCATGCTTAATCTTGGTAGACATGTGAATGAATGAAGAAACTGCTATGCATACATCCTGCCAGGTGATTTCTTTGATTCTTTGAAGTTTTCTTGTTCTTAATGGATTCTTACTTGCTAATCTAAGTTGAACATCACAACTAGGTTGCATATTAGGAGTACTTGATCACAACCACACATCAAATGGATGATCGTAAATAAGTAAAACGAACCCTAGTTGCAGATTGGAGAGTTGAATACGTTTTGACTTAACAAACATGGACTTGGTTTAGCAATGGTGAAATCGAATCCCTAGCTTCATCTCCATTGATACTATCTCATTTTATTAGTTGTTGATTCGTTTATTTGTGTTTACTTCATTTCCTTATGCTTTTAAGTTACAACAACAAATCTGCCTTTAAATTGCAATCTGTGCATTTAATTTATTTTCGTCAAAAATTCAATCCCCCTTTACTTTAGTGTCCAATTTAGTTAGAAAGTATCTTAGTTTGTGTTTTTAAGCATTTTGATTCATTCTATTACCCAATTTCGTCCAAAGTTACCAAAGTGCTCAAAACTGCCCAGAAAGTGATTTTAAGGCAGTTTTGAGTGTTTTGGGGCTGTTTTGAGTCTTTTGATTTGTTTGAGTGTTTTTATTGTTTAGTTTTGCATTCTTTGAGTCTAGTTTAGTGTTTCAAACTTTATTTTACGTTTTTGAGTCAGTTTCCAAGTGATTTTGCAATCCCTCCTAATCCCCGGTTAAGAACGATCCCTACTTACATTCTTCACTACAATTGACAAAAAGAGGGTTTAAATTGTGTGCGTATAATTTTCGCATCAAATTTTGGCGCCGTTGCCGGGGATTAGCAACTTTGCCAATCCCTTGGATTGTTTTACTTTCGTTTGTTTTTATTCCAGATTCTAAATCTTGTTTTGTTTCTTGTTTTAGGTACTAGTTCATGACTCGGAGTTCTCATCCGATTCGTGAACATATCCTGGAGTGATTGGGTTCTTCGTCCGGCTGCAAGACGTAAAAGAAAGCGCTACTTGGGAGGCAACCCAATGCACTGAATAAAACAAAGCATGTTCATAAAAAAAAAAAAAAAAAAAAAAAGATACTAAACATGGAGAAAGATGGAGCCTTCACAACGGGTGTTTTTGTTTGCGTGAAGACCCACCACGAGGTAAAACTATAGAAGCAGGAGGCATAGAAGCGGGAGGCATCGGAGCGGAAGGCATCGGAGCGGAAGGCATCGGAGCAGGAGGCATCGGAGCTAGAGCATTCCAGGCCTCAATACTGGGTGGAACGCTAGATGACCCAGGAAAAAGGTGCCTCTGGAAGAAAGACGCAAGCCTTTGACGGTCACTTTGAACGCGACCTTGAGATTCTTGCAGCTCATCAAGCTTCCTCTTCATGCCCGACGAATAGTTATTTGCAAGCACATGCAAACTTCTATTCTCGTACTTAAGCTGTTTAATCTCCTGTTTAAGGTTCTCCACCTCCGCCATCAATGATTCCACTTGGCGGGACCGAGCAAGCAGGCGTTGGCCCATGTTGGACACCGAGCTCGCACACTGAACACTAAGAGCGAGGGACTCTTGAACGGCCAACTCATCGGACCGTCCTGACAGCAGCCTACTATCTTTTGGAGTGAGGAGGTTCCTAGCTACTATTGTAGCTGTTGTGGCGTCCTGCATCACGGAGTCTTCACCTGTAAGAGGACCGTTAGAAGAGAAAAAAGAAGGGCGCCATACGTTACCTTGACGCGGCGCGCCCGTGTCACTGCTGAGACTCAATTCTAAGCTAAGGTTCGATGGGTTTGCCATTTTTCAAAAGTGTTCAAAGAGAAGGGGTGGATGGAGTTAAATTTTAAAGGGCCGGAGACGATTTTCACAAATGGGAATTCTTCAGAGTATGTATGTTGGCGATGATCGATAGCTCTATAAAAAGCCAAGGCGACGCTCCCTCGGCTTTTCAGAAAACGCGTTCAACACGTGGAGGCCATCATCGCACCTACACGTCTTTAGCCGACAAGCGCAAAGTTCGGCGACGCTTTCTCTACTTTTCAGAAAACGCATGCAGCTTTGTCAAAAGAGCCGCATCCGCACTACTACGTGTCGCTTAGAAAGCAAAGGGGCGTCGCTCAGAAATCGAAGGGGCGCCTGCTCAGAAATCGAAGAGGCGTCGTTCAGAAATCGAAGGGGCGTCACTATTTCAAAAAGCCGGATTTGCGGGATCAAAACGGTTGTCGACAAGGGTAAAAGAACAATACCACCACTTGCTATTGGGAAATCCCTATATATGTCGACCTTCATCTTTTATGGCAAGGCAAACCTGAAGAAAATGCCCAACTCTTCCTCACCTCTGAGGGCGCACTCCCAGCAAAGCCCTTCGAAATACTCAATTCTTTCTTCTTCCCCAAAGATGATACCAGATGCCTGGAGTACAGATGACCCAGGAGGAAACAGCACAACAAATACATGTGGATTCATTCGCTGCCTCTTCGAAAGCAAAGGTATCTCATATCATCAAGGGCGAAAGCAAAGGTATCTCATATCATGCTCTTTCCCTGTCTTTTCCTTTGTCCTTAATATTACTTGCATGGCAAAGTGAAAGAAGCAATCAGCCGGCACTTGGAGTCTATCTGGACTCTATTCCCTGGTTGCTTACCTAGCTTTGCTGAGCTATCCTCTAACCCTCTTCAATACGAATTGGAGAGATTGAACAAAGAAACAGATAAGAGGAGGAAGCTCAGACCTTCGGGGGAGACCAAAGGAAGCCTGTTGCCCAGTTCAAGAGTAGCACAAAGGAAAATCAACGATGGGAGCAGCGCAGTTCAAGAGTAAGCCTGTGGAATCACAAAGATCCAAGCCTCACTGCAATCACCAAGGAGAAGATGGAACGAACACTCCATAACCAGATTTGCATCTCTAAACTCTTCTCTTTGTTAGATACATTCTGCCATGTTTAGTATGTTTAATTGCTGTTTATATGTTTGTTTGTGTTTAGTGTGGTTTTTTTAACATTGAGGACAATGTTTGATTTAAGTGTGGGGGAGTTACTAAAGTGTTTTGATGCAAATTCGTAGGGTTTTATCCACCATAACTTCAAATGTTGTTTCTTGCTGTTTTTTAAGTGTGTTTAGTGTGTTTTGACTTAAAAATTCGAAAATCACATAAAAATTTGAAAAACATGTTTTGAAAAGCCTAAAAAGAGTGTTTTGAGTCGTTTTTGTGTCGTAGGTCACCTTCCAACACAATGATAAGGATTTGGTTTCTAATTGCATGACTGTTAAAAAGAGTTATAAACATGGAGAAAAGTTTGATTTACTCTTGGTATATGCTTGGTTATGGTTATAATGTATGACTTCACATGCAATCATAAAAGAAAAAATTAGTTATGTAACATGCTTGAAGGAAGGAACTCAAACAAACGCTACAACCCTGAGAGACTTGAGCCTATAACGTTCTTTGGAGAGTATAATCTGTGATTTCTTGTTTTCTAAAGTCGTTGCATGATCTCATTATTCTTTGCTTGGTTACTACTTAGAAGGCGTTTCATCATATAGTTCCAAATGCTAGAACTCATGCCCATTTCATTCAAAGCATGTTATTGATTTACATAACATATTCAAGATGAAGTTGTGTAATTGCCACCATAGCCAAATAACCTCACTTCCCATATTTCGTATATGTTGTAAGTTTTACCCCCGTTGAGCTTTGTTTAGCCTTTATTCTTTGTCAACCCACATTATCCTCACCTAGCCTAGTTTAGGACAATCCACACCCTTGTTCTTAAAAGATAGTGAGCATAACTTAAATGAATTCCTTTTGAGTTACAATATGCAAGAAAATGAGTGTGGGGGAAGGAATGCTTGTTCTTAAGTATGTTTTGAGTTTCAAAAGAAAAGAAAGAAAGAAAGAAAAAAAGAGCTTGAAAAAAAAGAAAAAAAAAAGAATGAGTGATTGAAGAAAGGGCTCAAAACACCAATTCTGGCCCTAAATTGTCTCCCTTTTCGTTCCAAAGTTGAGTTTTCATTCAAAAGTGAATTCTAAGTGGATTCAATTGCCTTGCTCACTATTTCTTTAAGAACCTTTGTTTTCCATATCCCTTCGTTGTTATCCACACGCCCCAAGCCCCATTACAACCCGTGACTTCAATCTTGAGTGTTATGTGTTTCAATTTGTGGAGTTTGAACTTGGTATGAGCATATGGTGTCACTGGTTCTCGCGTCTAAGTAGTAGCATTCCATTCATGAGATCATATCTAAACATGCTTATTAACTCCAAAAATTGCGTTCTTTGTGATACATATATGTGAGTATTCGTTTTCATGTTTACATCAATCTTCTCACATATGACTAGATTAGGGTGTGTAGTTAGAAAATCTGAGTGAAAATTGAGTGCATATCTTGAAAGGAATTGAGCAAATTCTCTAAGGCATGTTACTACATTCAAAACATGGTTTTAAATGCTTAATTGCGAACTAGTATGTGGTGACTATGATTAAGAATGTACTTAAGGGTAAAGATGGCTAAATTCTGTGGGAATAATGATTTTTTAACTTGTCATGTGCATTGGAAATCCCTGAAACGATTGTTGGAAGGTGTAGGTTGTGTTTTACGTGTTTAGTGTCGTTTTGTTTATTTGTTTTTATTCTGTTTTGCTCGAGGACTAGCAAAAGATAAGTGTGGGGGAGTTTGATAGGAGCATATTTAGGCGACTTACTTAGCTTGTTTTCGTGCATCTATGTTGTTAATTCATAGTTGTTTTAGTAGTTTAAGCCATTTTCGTGTGTTTTTAGGTTCATATGGCTAAGGAAGCAAAAAGATGCATTTTGGAGCAAAATTGGGCTTGGAATGGATAGCATATGATTGGAGCCAAAGTGTTGGACGAATTTGAAGGCCTTGTATTCATGTTGGACATAAAACAAAGGGCCTAGCCCATTCTCTCTTAAACCAACCCCAAGGCCATGCATTTCCTTCCAATTCCAAAGCCCACAATCACTTCAAAAGCCATGCAAAGAACCATCCATTTCATCATCAACATATCTAGTTGTCACTCACATGCATTTCTTTCATCATTTCCAACCCACATGCATCCTTTAAAACATTGCACATGCACCCATAATCATTCATTTCTGTCAAAGCACATGCATTCCCTTCATAAATAATTCACATGCATTCATCATCATTACCCCTTTTAATCCACATGCTCTCCCATTTCAGATTCACCATAGGAAAACACCATCATTGCCGTGCACATGCATTCCCTTCCATTTTCTGCTTGCATTTCTAGCTTTGCACATGCATATATTCCTCCTCCTAGCTGTCATGTCCCCCCCATTTTACCTATAAATAAGCATCCATTGCATTCATTCTGATTGACTCTCATTTCATACACATTTCAGTCACAACTTCTTCCATTTCAGAATGTAGACATCAAACCACCCTTGCCGTGCTCTCCCTTACAATCCAAACACCATTCTTCCATTCCTCCACCACTCCCCAAACCATTCACACCATCAAAACATGTCCTTAGACCTTGTGCTACAACGAAGAGGAAGAGAAGAGGGCCTAAACGTTCATACAATTCAATTTTGAGTTGTTGGAATGTTTAGGTGTTTCTTTGATTTCAATGTTTAAATTCAATTCTCTTTGTTTTGTATGTTTGAGGAATGGAAGAAAAGAGTGCTTAAACGTTCATACAATTCACATTTGAGTTGTTGGAATGTTTAGGTGTTTCTTTGATTTCAATGTTATAAAGAACTAAATCCCCCTTTGGCTAGGGGTGGATTCGATGTAGCCTTGCAAAACTATTCCATGTTATTAAGTTAAAGTATTTGATTCACCAATCTGTGTTCTTGTTTCATTCACTGATTTTATAGTTTAATTTGTTTGTTAATCTTAATGTTTGATCACCATTAGGGCTGCTTATGAATTATTTGATCAAGGTTATAGTACACATCATGCTTAATCTTGGTAGACATGTGAATGAATGAAGAAACTGCTATGCATACATCCTGCCATGTGATTTCTTTGATTCTTTGAAGTTTTCTTGTTCTTAATGGATTCTTACTTGCTAATCTAAGTTGAACATCACAACTAGGTTGCATATTAGGAGTACTTGATCACAACCACACATCAAATGGATGATCGTAAATAAGTAAAACGAACCCTAGTTGCAGATTGGAGAGTTGAATACGTTTTGACTTAACAAACATGGACTTGGTTTAGCAATGGTGAAATCGAATCCCTAGCTTCATCTCCATTGATACTATCTCATTTTATTAGTTGTTGATTCGTTTATTTGTGTTTACTTCATTTCCTTATGCTTTTAAGTTACAACAACAAATCTGCCTTTAAATTGCAATCTGTGCATTTAATTTATTTTCGTCAAAAATTCAATCCCCCTTTACTTTAGTGTCCAATTTAGTTAGAAAGTATCTTAGTTTGTGTTTTTAAGCATTTTGATTCATTCTATTACCCAATTTCGTCCAAAGTTACCAAAGTGCTCAAAACTGCCCAGAAAGTGATTTTAAGGCAGTTTTGAGTGTTTTGGGGCTGTTTTGAGTCTTTTGATTTGTTTGAGTGTTTTTATTGTTTAGTTTTGCATTCTTTGAGTCTAGTTTAGTGTTTCAAACTTTATTTTACGTTTTTGAGTCAGTTTCCAAGTGATTTTGCAATCCCTCCTAATCCCCGGTTAAGAACGATCCCTACTTACATTCTTCACTACAATTGACAAAAAGAGGGTTTAAATTGTGTGCGTATACCTCCCATACCGATGTGGGGAGTTTGATGGAAGATGGATATTTCTGGCGGCGGCAGATCAGAAATTCATCGTCTAATAGATCTTCAAGGTCAAAGAAATACTTGAAGATGCATTCGGCCGAGTAAGTAGGAATAGGGCGCGAAGCCAGTTGAAGACCCATCGCTTCAGAAGGGTTGAAGCTTGGGATTTCTGGCCTCAGCGTGGAAAAGTAGACCTGCAACCAAAGTTGAAAGACCCAGAGTGGGCCGTTTTGGTGTAGATTGATCTTCCCAACAGAGGCTTCGGCCAAGCACCAATTAAGGTTAGCGAGGATAGCCGGGCTAAGGGCCAGAACATGATCACTGGCCAAAGCTTCGGCTACTGGAATATTTTTGGCCAAGCATTTGTTTAACCTAGTACAAAAGATGAACTTATTGTACCAGTAAAACAAGAATGCCTCGTGCTCTTATTTTTTGAGATCTTCTTTCTCAGAACCAGCAAAATGGTTGATTAAGGTGCTGTAGTTGAAGAAATTTTTGTGCAGTTTGTCCATATCTTCTTTTGACGGCTTTTGATCCTTCTTTGTTAAAACCTCGACGGCACAATCGTCGAAGACTGCTTTCAGATCCAGATCGAACTGATACCTAGAAAGATTGGTATCAATTAGGAGACCGAAATGAGAAGTGCCGAGTATGGCTGTGATGTCCAGCATGGTTGAACCAATGAGGCCGAGAGGAAGTACCATAGTGTTGGTGGCCGAACACCACAAGCTTAAGGCGGCTATTAAGAGCTCTCGGTCCATGTTGATTTCAAATGTCGAGAGTTTGATAGCGTCAAAGATACCGAGAGTTTTCCACTCATCACCAAAGTGCGGCTCCATTCGAGCAACCCAAGCAGCCCAGGTCACGAGGGTCAAGGGCCAGGCTCCTTGAGGTTTGGTCGATTCCCACTTCGACCAATCATACCCTTAGAATAAGGGTTTTAGGCAGTGGGTTTTCAGCATCTCGGTGATGATTTATGAGACGTTGTCCTTAAAGAGTGGTCCCATAATCTGGTGAATGGCACTAAAGTCACCTTCAAATCAGAGGGTTTTGATAGCATTTCAATCGATGAAGTCTTGGCATTTGTTGCATTCCTTGGTGAGCTTGGTAATGAAAGTATTGGAGGCCATTGATGAAGGTTTAAAGGTTTTTTATTTTTTATTTTTATTTTTTTTCTAGGTTTCAAAGTTTAGGTTCTTTTTCTGGGTTGAGAGCAAAATGGTAAGAATTGATGAAAGTTAAAAGTGTGAAAGTTCAAATGAAACTGGGCAGCGTATTTATAAGCAATTGGGGGAGAAGATCAATGGTTTAGGTTTAAGAGATGAAGGGCAAATCCGACCGGAGAATTTCGTAATCATAACAAATATTGGAAATTCTGGTGAAGAGGCCGAAAAGCACACGAATTGAGGTTGCACAATTGTGTGTAACAGTGAAGTTTATGACGAAGAAACGATTTAGTGTCTGCACGTCTTGAATGTAAAGGTACGCATTATTGAAGATGGACAGTCATGATAAGGAGCTGCCACGCGTCAAGAAAACTAACAGAGGTGAGAGGTTGTGCTTAATAGATGTGTCTGGGTGGTTGGAGTATTCGAGGCTTGCAAAGTTCTCTAGTTTTTCTAAAAGGAATATGCTAAGGGTTTATTTTTTGGCAATGAATCACTTTTTCAAGGTCGAGGCTCAACCATGAATTGTAGGTCGGAGACCTTAGAAGCGAAGGGTCAATGTTTGGGCCCAAAATAATATTTTGGGCTGAACTTAAAGTTGTTCTCGGCCTAGTAACATTCATCTAGAATCTTGTCATAGGCTGTCCAATCAAGGTCGGTTGAATCCTGTTGCGAGGAGGATTGGTTTAGAAAAGGATGAAGTAGTCGAACCCTAGTGCAACAAGGAGTCTTAAACCTGAAGATGCTTAGAAGTAGGGCATGAATCTGGTTCGTTAAGGAGCTTGGTTCAAAGTCCTATAGGGTTAGGATTGGTCGAAACATGATCATATTAGGTTGAGAAGTTCTAATCCGAGTACATTTCTAGTTCGGTCATGAGGGGGGTTCGTTGCTATAAATAAAGGGAGTCCATATTGAAGGCCATTTTAAATCAAAACACAAATTGTCCTGCGTAAAGCTTCTCAACAACCTTTAGATTTTTTCCTCTTCCCTTTTCTTTTGGCCAACACATCTTCAATTTGGATAGACGGCCCTGTGAAGGGAACCAGCAACATCTTCAGTTTGGATAAACAGCACTGGAGCCGTAGAATCAGCCGGCCAAGGAGCACCTTCAGTTTGGATAAACAACACTGTTTCAAGACTGACTGGTTATTTATCCAAGTCCCAGCCAACAAGGATTTCCGAGTCCTTGTTGGTAGAAGTCATTTCATCAGCCTTCTCGGCGAAGTGAGGTGTTACCGGGTTATTAGGCTCGGCATATTGAAAGCTGAGTTTTATTTTATGATTGGATATTCACAAGTACATTTTAGAGTTTGGATCTCTGACGGCCGAACCTCATTTACCATCAAGACATTTATCCCTTTCGAGTATTTATGTCCGTACAATTTGGTGTCAGTTCGGCGTACTTATACTCTCACGAATATAATTACCAAGACCGAACCTAGCGTCGGCAATTTGTGAACTTCGAAGAAACTAGCAACCTTATCTTCAGGCTTTATAACCTAAAGGTCGAGATGTGTTCCTTGCTCGACGGTAGTTGCAAGATCAAGAAGTCAGCAGTGCACCCAACGCCACATCAACATATTTTACTCCTTGATAGGAGCATATTTATACGACTTAGTTAGCTTGTTTTCTTGCATTTAATTAGCTAAACTATGTTAATTATAGTGTTTAAAGTTATTTTCGTGCAATTTCAGGTTTTAGTGTCAAAGTATGCAAAAAGAAGCAATTTGGAGCATTGTAGAGCATTTTTGGGCCAAGATTGGATAGTGCAAGCATGGAGGCATGAGGATGGACGAATTTGAAAGGTTCTAAGGGCAAAGTATGCAAAAGGGTGCATTTTGGTGCATTTTGGAGTAGTTTGGGGCGTTAAATGGATTGCATATACTTGAAGCCAAGTAGATGGACGAAATTGAAGACCAAAGGAGGCCCTTTGTACCAGAAATTCACACCAACACATCCCATTTCAGATTGCATTCCAATCATTCCAGCCATGCCACATGCACTCCCTTTAATTTATTCAACCTAGCTGTCAAAGCACATGCACATTCACCCTAATCATTCAACCAACTTTGCACATGCATTCATCATCATAACCTAGCTGTCATTACCCTTTAATCACATGCATAAATCAGCCACATGCATCTCCCATCACCATTCCAGATTTCCACCAAGTTCCTAGCTGTCATATTCCCTCATTTTCACCTATAAATAAGCATCCATTGCAGCCACAATTGATTCATACCCATTCTCATACACTCTTCCATTTCAGAAATTCATTCATTCAAACACACATCCACACCATCAAATCATCCTTAGACCTTGTGCTACAACGAAGAGGAGGAGAAGAGTGCCTAAACGTTCATACAATTCAAGTTTGAGTTGTTGGAATGTTTAGGTGTTTCTTTTCCTCGATTACAATGTTTAATTTCAATTCTCTTTGTTTTGTACGTATGAGGAACTAAACCCCCCCTTGGCTAGGGGGGGATTCGAAATATATGTTTATGCTTGCATTTTGATTTGATTACTTCTAATTGCGTTTCATAAGTTGTGGATTCAATTTGTTCAACTATTTGATTGATAACTTATTTATGTATGTTTATTGAGAGTGCACACTTAATTTTCATGCATGAATATGACGCTAGAATATAAGTGAGTTTCACCTAATAGTTACGAACTTATATTCACAAGTAGTGGAGGTTGCTTATAAACAATCACGTTAAACGAATTCTTGGCATAAGTTTCATGCAATCATAGTAACGAATGCCTCGTCAACACTTATAATTTTCATAGAGTGTAATGATTCTTGCTTGTATCTCTATTATGCAATCATGTAGGGGACTTGTGGGGAATGTTTTGGGTTGTCGTATGCAATCATCCAATTCAATAACGTTAGGAAGATTTGAAGGTTAATTAGTGCATCACGGTTAACTTGGGGTGTTGAGAATTCATGGTTTATTGAAAAGCAATTAGAAATCGTTTTATATGCAAGTGTAACATGTGTGGAGTTGAACCCCTTAGCTAGCCATCTCATCCATTCAATTCCATCACATTCATCTTTACAATCTGTTTTTAATTACAATCTGTTCATTTTAGTTAATTTCGTCAAAAACTCAATCCCCCTTTACTTTAGTGTCCAATATAGTTAGAAAGTGTCTTAGTTTGTGTTTCTAAGTGTTTTGATTCAAGTTATTACCCAAATTCGTCCAAAGTACTCAAAGTGCTCAAAACTGCCCAGAAAGTGTTTTTAAGGCAGTTTTGAGTGTTTTGGTGCTGTTTTGAGTCTTTTGGTTTGTTTTGGTGTTTTAAAGTTTAGTTTTGCATTCTTTGAGTCTAGTATAGTGTTTTATATTGTGTTTTTACGTTTTTGAGTGAAATCCAAGTGATTAACAATCCCTCCTAATCCCTGGTCCTGAACGATCCCTACTTACATACTTACTACAATTGTCAAAAAGAGGGTTTAATTTGTGTGCGTATAATTCTCGCATCACTCCTTGGCCGAACTCGGCCGATGAGTTTGCACGTCCCGCACACAACAACAAAGGATGTAGTTAGCTTATTAATTACTCGGTCTACACGCCATGTAGGCTTGGTAGTTTTTAGGGTCAACAACTATGCTTTAAGAATAATCAGATATATAATAAAGCAATTAAGTGGTTAATAAACTGTATTTTTAAAAATGTTGTAGAGTATGAAAAGTTGTGTAAATATGTTTGGTAAAATAATTGTATATAATGATAAAAATGAACATATTAAGAGGGAACTTGCGACTACCATGGTGGTAGTGGCAAGGGCAATGGTGGGAGTATGGTGGTGGTGGTGTCATTGGAGGTGGATGTGGCAACACTAGTGGTGGTGATGTAGGTGACTGTGTAAGGCTGGTGGTTGCAGTTGTAGGTGGAGGCAATGTTGACTACAACAGTGGCAGTGGGGGCGACAGTGGTGATGATACAATTATGGGTTATGGTGGTAGTGGCAATAATGGGGTCTGGTGGTTGGGGTGCAAAAGTAACAATATTGGTAGGAACAACAGTTGTGGTTATGGTGCAGTGGTGACAATTATAGCAACAGTGGCAGTAACGATGGTGGTTGCAATGGTGATGGTGGAGATTGTTGTTTGGTTGTGGTTGTGGTGCCAATGGTGACAATTGAGGCGGCGGAAATGGCGACAACGATGGTGGTGGTAATAGCAGTGTTGGTGTAAGGTTTGTGTTTGAGTTTGTGGTTGTAGTGGTAGGTAGGAGCAGTTACTTTGTTTCTAGGATAAAATGTGTGTAGAATGACAAATAACATTATTTTTTTTAACTAATAAAGGTATTACCACTATTCTAAAGATCCCCACTTAGGCACTAGGCAGTTAGCCACCGCCTCGATTAATATCTAGACGTTTGAAAATTAAAAAACGGTGCCTAGACCTATTGAGGCGCACGCCTAAACCTGCTAAGACGCCCGCCTAGACCACCTAGGCACCCGCCTAGCCCGCCCAAACCAGCCTCGGTTGCAACTCACTTAGACAAAATAGATAACTTTTATTTTGCATTTTATTTTTTTCAATAAATTTTAAGAGACTTGTTGAATACTTAAATGAACACACATTATATGCTTGTTCCCCATGTTTTCATTATGTTCCAATACTTCATAATGTATATGTCATTCTATTTTGTAGTTTATGATAAAATTATATATATTAAGTATAGACACACACTTATTTACATGAAATATAATACATTTACTTAAATCTGCGTAGTCTGCCTAAGCGCTAGGCCCCAGTCTCCATCCCGACTAGAGCCTAACGTCTTTTAGAACCAGGAATTGAAAATATTCAATTTTTTTTTTGAACAAACGATATTATCTACACTAAGAGGGAGAGGTGGAGGAGTAGGCTAAGCCTCACAATGAGCTAGCAATAATATGTGTTATGGTGAACAACAACAAAAAAACTCAAAAGGCAGCCGATAACCTAAATACAAGCCCAACAACAAATAAGAAAATACAATAGAAAGACCCAAAAGTGACCAGCTGAACAACAACAAAAAATACCAAAACTGGAATGGAAACCAGTAGCCACCAGATGCGCCTCCATCGCAAGGCCGCCATCACCAAAAGAATGAACCAACGAAACAACTCGATCAACGGAAAATTTGGGGGTGAGTGAGCCACCTGCGCAGTGAACACTCCTATAATCCTACCAAATAGTGCTAAAGGCACTTGAACAACCGCCTAACACTTGAGGAGAAGCACACAGACCGAGTAGCAAGCCGGTGATTGAGGACGTGCAACGGAAAGGAGTAACGAAGCAAGAAAGGGACATGAAAGTCTAGATTTGAGACATGCTCAGGGGAATTGAGACAAAGTTCAAAGAATGAAGCTTAAGGAAAGCCAAAACAAAGGCCAAAAGAGAGAAAAGTGCAAAGGGTGGATGGGTGAAGGATGGGGAAGAGGAAAGATGCAGAGGGTGGAAAAGAAAAGGGAAAAGGGAGGATGACTAGAAGAAAGTGGGAGTCAGGCTGCCGCCGACCCCAAACCGAAGCAAGGAGCGGTGGCTACGGAGGCCTTCACATCTGGTTGTGCTTCTTCTGAGTTCATAAAAAGAAGCTAGAGAGAAAACCTAAAAAACAAACCAACCAACACCAAGGCTTTTCCTCATAAGCATCTGAGAATGTTTTTTCCCCTTCATAGACGGTATCCAAAGACAGGCCCTTTATTACTACTACCAAACAACACGTGAATAGCTTGTTATCTCAAAATCCCCACTTCTCTCGTCACTTGAGATCCGGGCTTGTGGCTTCTAGGTTGTTGGGCACGCAGAATGCAATAGATTCTAAATGCTATCGATTCACAAACAAATTCAATTCCGAATATTTATCAATCTCTTTAATAAAATAATTAGCAAGATTCTAAAAAACGCTAGGCACTTTAGGTAAATTTCTTATATATCTTGTAAATAAGTGCATATTGACAATTACAAAAAATTATACTTGTATGAAATTCATGGATAAGTTAATTAAAAAAATGATAAAATGCCAAAAGAGTATCCAACAAGTTCATAATTTGAAACAACATAAAATGGAAAATAGGAGGAAAATAAGGAAATTTATTGATGTAAGATACTTATTTTTAGCATCCCGAAATTTAAGTTGATACACAACACACCTATTATATAAAATTAACAAAATTTCAAGGTATAATTAGAACTCAGACTTTAAACAAATTTCACAACAACAAAAATAAAAAAATAAAAAAAAAACACCTCCCAACCATCTAGCACCACCTAGAGCCACCCCGATTTTTCCAGCCGTTTTACACAAAATCACCTCGGTTCCAATGCATATAGTGCCTAGGGCATTTTTTAGAACAGTGATAATTAGTGATTCATTTGAAAGAGCTAGAGAGACAGCAGCATAATGAAAATGCTTATCTGATCTGGACAACATTTTGTCTCTCAAAAGAATTCGTGTTCGAGCATGCTGAATGTGTTTAAATATCTTAAAGAAAAAACTACATCGCATTTGGAATCATTACTTACAATGACTCGACGGCAAAGATTAGGTTATCATGAAACAAACAATACAAACTCTTTAAGATCCATTGACGGATCTTATTATTTTTCCCCATACTCAAAAAGTCAAGAAAAAGGGAGTATGGTGACTAGGAAAGAAACCATGGGTGCAAAATCAGCGGTAAAGACTTTCGGATCTGAGGTTCTCAGCAATCTCGGTCTCCCAACGGTCTCCATTCTCCAGCAGCTTTTCCTTGTCGTAAAGAAGCTCCTGCAACAAAGGCAGAAAGAAATGCTTGGATCAGTTGTTGTCCAAAGTGACAAAAATAGAAATGAAAACATAGAATTAGTTGCAATGAGTAAATAGAAAGGATGCTCCTTAACCTCATGAGTCTCTGTTGAGAATTCGAAGTTTGGCCCTTCGACAATGGCATCAACAGGACATGCCTCTTGACAGAATCCACAGTAGATGCACTTTGTCATATCAATGTCGTACCTGAAAGACTAGATAAATGTGAGGAGAAGATTGAGACGGAAAGGAACGGTGCGGGGAGGGGCAAAAAGGAGAATGATTCTTCACCTAGTTGTCCTACGGCTACCATCTTCTCGTTCCTCAGCTTCAATTGTAATTGCTTGTGCAGGACAGATCTGAGAAAAAACAACTGCTTTGTAAGTTAAAATGAATATTCAGCTGCTCAAACATTATAACATAGGACATGAACGTAGCCTGTTAACAATTTGCACAGTGAAATGATTCTTCAAATTCTACATGAGATTGAATCATATCCGAAGCAGAAAGTGCAGAAAGCACACAATGTATAGAGATACAAGTATGAAAACATAATGATTTGATATCTTACATGCACACATAAAAAGTATATACTAATATGAAAAGCAAGTAGGGCATAAATGAGGCACAGCTGCCAAAGAAAGCAACAGACTCAATATAGTTTTCCGAATGTGGCCAGTAGGCAGCATTGTCTGGCCTCTAAGCTCTAGGTATTGCGCACAATGCCAAAAGCAGCTCATGGAACAAATATCCACAAAATAAACACCAACACAGAAACATGTACACTGATGCCAGATATACAAAAACAAAATAAAATAAAAAATAAAAATCTTGAATTTTCTAAACAGTTTTAGCAGGCAAGAGTTTTCGTTGTCAAATCCTAAATTTATAAGTTGTCTTAAATTCATATGCGAAAATCTAGAATACCAAAAGAAAGGTTTCAACTCTTACAGCTTCACAAAGCTTGCAAGCAATGCAACGCTCTTCTCCCGTAGGATATCGCCTTAGGGCATGTTCACCACGAAAACGAGGGCTCAAAGGGCCCTTCTCAAAAGGATAGTTGATCTGCAAAAATAAAAGATAGGTGTCATAATTCACCAGGAAAAAAAAATGAAAAACAAACTTGGCAATGTGTGTTCAATGATACTTACAGTAACTTTTTTCTCAAAAAAGTACTTGAGCGTAAGCATCAGACCTCGAACCATTTCAGTGAGGAATAATGTGTTTATGCTTCGATCAAAAACTGCAGTAATTAGCAAAATGAGGCTATTATTTCAGACAGCAGAAACATAATGTAACACCAGATTAAGAACAAACATAATGGTATTTTTCTCTTGAGAGGACGGTAGATTACCAGAACTCCAATCCTTGGAGATCTCCTTTGCGAGTTGCTCTCTTTCCTCATCCTCTGAAATTGGCATAAGAAATAAGTACAAATTCTAAAAATAAAATCACAACATGGTAAATCACCTAATACAGCATGATATTGAACACCACATGAACCGCAGAATATGAACCTTTTATAGTGGAGAAGTGTTGTGAAGTGGATCGCAGTCCATAGTAGGAAGAACCCTGCAATGCTTGCCCTGGTACAGCCTAAACACAAACCAAACAATAGACCGGATAAATCTTGTAACATCCAATAGCTAAAAAAGAATATGATACAGGTATATATAAACCCAAGGGTTCTAATAAAGCTCTCCCAATAATTATGCTGAAATGAAATTTAATAGATGAAAAATGGAAAAAACTTAGTTTAGACTTAATAGATTTCATTTGAAAGTTGAGAAACAGAATATAGATGAACTAATTGAAGGAGAGAACCTAAGATAAGAAACTGTGTCGAAGTGTATGCTAAACAATTGGCACATCAAAGATACTGATGGTGACAAAGTATGATAGTTAATTCATTTATTGGAAGAAGCAGAAATCAAGTTCTTTTTTCTTGTGAAAAGGATATGAATATGTTAAAGAAACAAAAAAGAGAAACAAGGAGGGTGGTCACGAAGACCAAGCTTGCCCAACAAAACACAGCAAACAGAAAACCACCATCAACTCAAACAAAACTAGGAAATATAACTAGTTTGTTTAATCAAATATAATTGATTTGCAGAACTGATGCTCAGGAATTTGTGTGTAGTTCCAATGCCAAAGAACTCCGAAAAAACCATCAGTGGGTTTGATTTGAAGAACTGATGCTGAGGAATGAGGTTATTCTAAGTTTTGTAGATATCCAAAACCCATAAAATGGAAGTTTTGTTAACCCAAGGAAGAGCTGGGTTTTCTAAACCCATTCTCTGCTTTTGACATTCAAAAAATCAAAATGATTACCTTAAGTATTGGCTTCTGAACGGTAAAATTCAGTCTATGTCCTAATCAACATTTCCAAATACTTTCTGACGCCCATCTCATGGAATAAATTCCCAAAACCCCATTCTGAGAAGCAAACACACTCTAAATCTCAATAACCCAGAATTCCCCTATCTCCTTTCATTTGCCCCACAATCCCCCTAATTCTCAGAGCAAATGACATTGCAAGGCATACTCAATTCTTCCATTTTTTATGCATTCCATTACCCGTAATTATACACCTCCATGTGAAAAAATAAGGTCAATACACCACTCTAAATCCTCTTCCGATATGAAAACAATGAGGTTAACAACACCAATCTAAAGCTCACAACACATATAGCATTCAGAGAGCAATAATTGTTCCAAAACTACATCAATTCTCAACGAAATTCGCTTCCAACCCTCTTTATAACTATTCGGTATTAAAACTTAGCTATTTAGAGTTCAAACTTTACAACTATCAATACAATAAAAATAAAAAAAAGATTTTACAATCGATATACTTTAAGAACAAAACCAGCTCAGTTTTGCTCAAACAAATCGATTAACGGCACAAAGCTCCTGATCCAAGAAATTTGGAAGGAGTAAAATAGTTGAGAAATTTAACTTAGATATGTGCCCAAAAACGAATATCAAGATTGGAGCGTTGGATTTTTATTTCTCTTGGCTAATTTTCTCGGAAACCAAACGGAGTATAAGAAAAGGGGAGTTAGGGCAGAGGATAAACTCACGAGCTGTCTGGTGCGGAGAGCCTGGAGAGATTTCCGAGCTAGGATCGCAGCCATTGCCGGTGACGGCTGAGTCGATGGGTCTTCTTCGACGCGACTGGGGTTCGATTTGGGGACGTTGGGAAGGAGCAGGCCAGTGCCGATCAGATGGAAATGGGAATTTGATGTCCGGGTTATGGTACCAAACGGTGCGTTTTGCAAGGGAATGAGCACTGTGCTCTGCGACCCGACCACTCAATGTAGTCCAATGAGGCGAGGGCAGAAAATAACTTGACCCGGCCCATTGGGCCAAATACCCAAATTAGATGAAGGGCCCAAATCAAGAAAATGGTGCCTTGAGAAACGAGTAGGGTTGAAGCTCTCGGCTGCCTCTCTCTGCTTCCTCGACCTGCGGATTCGTTCAAACTCCTTATCCTCCGAACAAGAAATGGCTTCCTTCTGCAGATCAGCTCTAATGGCGGGCTCAAGGTCCATAGCTCGCTCAAGAGCCCTCACCCAAACCTCCCTTAACTCCTTAAACCCCGCAGCCATGGCGTCCCCGTTTGCTTCCGCCACCAGAACAATTCCTTGCGCTACAAGGTACAGTCTTCTCAAATCCCACCCACACATTCAATTTTCACAATTACTATGACTTCTGAAACCCAGTTTTAACAAATATCTGTTATTGTTATTGTGGTTAGATTCGTTTCGGTATTGGGATGCATGGAGTCAATGATGCCGCTTCACAGCGCCATTGCTTCTGCTCGGCTTACATCCAACATTGCCGTCGATTCCACCTGCTGGAGCTCCCTTTCTCTTGGTAACCCACTTACCCAATTTTTCTACTTTTCACTGAATTTTTTTCTTGTTGAATTGTTTTGTTAGTTGCACGTATATAGCTATATCGGTAACGAGGTATAGGGAGTGTTTTCTAGTTCTTTATTGTGTGAAATAAATTGGGATTTGTTGGCTTTTTGAATGGTTGAGTGGACAAAATGAAGAGCTAAATCTCAACAAAGTTGTCCCTTTTCTCCATTATCCGTCTTTTCTGTCATTCATTTCGAGAATCAAAACTCGATCGGTGTCAAATTTGGATAATAATTTGAAGTTTCTAGTGGATAAATGTGATTAATTCATTCTGGTCATTAACAAGCAGCTCCTAAGCCAGTCGTTTCTTCTCTAGTGGCGCACTGATTACCGCTTCTTTCTGCATTGGGTGCCTATTTCTGACTCATTTTTTCTACATCGTGGTATAGGTCTTGCATCACCGTTGTGACAAGGCCCACTGGCTTGTAAAAGAGGTAATCGGTGCATAGGGTTTCCCTTCCGAGTCATGTCTTGACATTTTGGACACCGTATTGCATAGCTTATGCCAGCTCATTTGGTTCAGCTATTTAGTTTCTGCTGTTAAACTTCCGTTAGATTGTTCAGCGGTACCTTTGAGAATCGTTCTTATTCTGCTCTTTTGTTTTCAAAATAAGTAATGCATGGAATTGCAGTTTCTTATTGTGGTATAAATGATCCACATGCATGCATTGATTTTTCTTTTTTTTTTTTGGCAACTAAATATTTTTTTCATGGGTGCTTATTGTGTGTATTTTGTAATGTGAATTTGAAACAACTAGAGTATTGTTTAAGGCTTGAGTTATTTGATAATTGATATTTTGAGCAATATAATACACTATATATGGTTGTCAAAAAGAAAATAATACATAAATAACTATGTAAGGCTGGTTGTAAGTTGATAGGGATGGAGAAATTTTAGCCTATTTTAGGTGACAGCGTTGTTTGTGTTCATTCTATTGCTTATTACCTATATCCACTTACCTTTGGCTTTCATATTGGTTCCTCCATCCTTTGTTCTTTTACTTTTCCCATTGCTTTCTGGCAATTGCATAGTGTAAGACCCTAGATGTTCCTGAAAAATAGTTTCACTGTCTTGAATGTTTACATGCTAGTGTGCACATTGATACTTACTTCAATACCTTTCTAAGGTAGACGGCCAAGGACATTTTCTGTGTTTTTTGTTCAATCAGACAGCTTGTGTCAGTAAGTGATTTCGGTTAGTTTGAATGACGCTAAATTTGGGATTTGCCTAACCTTCAATTTAGGACATAGGGATAGTTAAAATCAGGAGTTTACAAACAAATAGCTCTTCGTGGGTTCCAAAGTGACCAATGACTAATAGAGAGAATTGAGATAGTCCCTTAGGGATCACCCTGATGTCTAGGAAATCGGTTTTCTTTGAGGTGGTTCTAAGTTCTAGCCACATTAGTGGCTCTTGTACTCTTTGGTTGTTGCCAGTTATTTATAAGTACAAAATGTCCCCACCGATGATGGTTGGACGAGAATATCTTATTGTGCTGTCTGTTTTGAATGATGCAAATTGCTTAATTACCCTATTCTTTCTGCCATTACTGCATAGTATGATCACATGTGAAGTTTATGTTCAAATACTCTCCAAGAAAACCAAACGACGGGGTTAAAGCACCTCCACCCAAACTACTCAAACTTTTGATACTTCAATTGTGTGATCTTTTAACTGTGCTTATTTGGTAAATAGCAATAGCATGATTTCTGTTAAATGAGTTCAAGCTCGGCTAATTATAAATTATTCTTGGACAGGGCTTCTCGACCGAAGCTGAGTATGACCCAAATTTAACCAGGCAACCTCATCCCGGTTCGTTCAAGTTGTACTGTACTGCTCTCCTCCAATGGCATATAAGTTTCTATTTGATAAACGATATCAGTGACCAATTTTGTTTTTGCTTACACTGTGGTATACACTGATTGTGATGCTTGGCCTGAAGAATCAATGGACTATCAACCTAGAACAATAGGAATGATACATGTGATGCATGAGCTTATTAATTATTTGGGTTGAGGGCCTTCTATTTGGTCATTGGAAGTGTGACGGCAGAGTTATTTTCATTAAGTGCCGTTAAGGCGGAAAGAGTGGCCTTCGAGCATATATATTACATCACCGCATCTATTGCTCATAGAGAAATTGTGTTGATATAATTGCTGGTAACAAAACGGAGTGGCATGTCATTTATAGACCTATTTTTTACAATATTGGTGATCTTCCTTATTGTTCTGCACATAATTTATGTTTCTCAATTAAGTGATCAAGTGCACAGCATAGAGTAGTGTGATATAATGTGAGTATTCAATCCGCTTCAATCGAGCACAAAATAAGAACGAGAAAAGGGAGCCTCGTTCTCCTGGTAAAAAATTTAAAAGTACTTACGGCTGGATTTGATATCAAGGATTGTGGCTAAAACATTAAAGACACATTTATTTATTTGTCACCTTTGATATCAAATCAAAGAGTAAATGACTGAATATTATGTTCATCGTGTCACCTAAAGAAATTTTTCTTTTTCCCTTTTTTGGGAAAAAAGAATGAAATATATGAGCCAAGCAACATGTCATGGAAGGCTGGCCACGAGAAATATGGTTGGAGCCCACAGGTAAAGGCAATACTTATCACGAAATCGTAGTCCATGGCGATGGGTGGGTTTGTAATTTGACAAGATAGATGTACAATTAGCAAGTGGGCAATTTTTGACCATTGATTAGATTCGAGCCAAATGTTTGAAAAGAATGGTTTGATCACTATCCACCAACCTTAATGCATAAATTCACTCTCTGTACTTGGGAAAATGTTCTTCGTCGGTTTATAAGTTTGACAAGTAAACATTTTCCTACGATAGGCAATGTAACTAGTGTAGCTTTGCAGGAAATGAGTGCGCAAAAAATTGTATAATACATGAAAATACTATTTTCATTGTGAGATGGTCAGAATTCGATAGCTCATTCGTACGATAAAACTTGCATTTATATCAAAGAAATGTATTGTGTAACACCACTCTCATAGAGGAGAGCTTCTTGTATTGACGAGTCATGTTTTTATTAGATGAGAGTTATTTGTATTGGTGCAATACTATAGTATGTCTAGTAGCCTTGTTTGTTAGACGTCGAATATGAATATATAGGGCGAGATAAATGTTTAATACGTTTTTGTACTAAACAAGCGCCGATTTAATTGAATGGATTGAAGCCACTTAAAGCTTCCAAGACAAAGATGAGGAAATCCAAGTAACGTATGGTTGTATTTTTTCATCATTTGGATATAACAAGATCCTCTAACAGATTCACAAATCAAAAAATAGTTTTGGACGTCCTTTTCATTACGGTAGCACTTGTGAACCAGCGTGCATGCTTTCTCTCTCCCTCTTTTCTCCCAGGATAAGATCTCATCATCTGAGGAAATATCAAATACGTACCGACCCCACTTCTGATAAACAAACACTGATCTTCTCAATCCCAAATCCCCAATTTACAAAACCAAAACTAAAATTAAGAGAAACCCATTGTTCTTTCTCAAATTTGACAACTTGGGTTGGCCTTAATTTCCGTTCAACAATTTTTTTTCTCTTTTTTTTTGAAGTAGAAGGAAGGGAATAAATCTTCCACTTGTAGCAAGCTTCTAGCTTTATTTCTCTGCTGCTACTGCTTGTAAGTTTCAAAGTTAAATCCTTTGGCTTTGTCTGGATCTCTTTGTATGAATCTCGTTTTGATTTCGATGTGATTTTTGACTAACCTGAGACCCAAAGAATTTCTCGAATTTCTCAATTTTCTCCAATATTTTAGGACTTCTGGTTTTATTTTTTTAATTTATTTTAATTTTTTTTGCAATTTTTTTGCCCATCTTATCCTTTTGTTTTTGCTTTGGTTTGTTTTCTTCTTCCTGCTCCTCTTGCTCTGTGATCAATAGCTTTTTGTTCCTCAGTTGAGTTCTTACAGAAAAACTTGCTTATAGGTTGGTTCTGTGCTTCTGTTACTATAAAAAAATCATTCTCTTTGTTTTGATGATTTCTTGCAGAAAAAAAATAGCTTTTATGGTGAGTTTTTGCGGAACAAAAACTTGTTTTTTTTGCTTCCTCTATATCCTTCTGGAAAATGGTTTTGTTCTTGGGAATTGGGTTCTTCTATGTCACTGGTTTTGCTCTTCTCTTCTCTCACTAACAGAAACTCTTTTCGTTTCGAGTAAATTTCTCTTTTCACTTGTCAGTCAGGTTTCTGTTGTTTCCATGTTGCATATATTGCTTTACTTTGATTTCGTTATACCTTTCTCGGCCTTTTCGCTATTTGATTTTGTTGATATAGATGCAGGTTCTTTATGCTCAGAGGGTTTACATCTACATGGGCTATCTTCATTCATCTGCTCAACTGAGGCAGTGAGGTGGAAGGAGGATTTGGCTGTGGAAAATTGAAACGTTGATGATCATGGGAAATTTGTATGAGGCATCAAATGGCCACGTGGTTGTGAGACAATCCAAGGTCTCACTGCCCTGGCTTGATGTAAGAGTCTTTTATATCAGAATTAGCAAATGTGAGATTGATGATTCCGCTCCGGAGTTCCTCACAGTAAATCACATTCCATTGGATCCTGATACCCTTCTTGAAGTCAATGGTGTTAGAACTAGCATCTATTCAGATGGGGCGACAACCCTTCTTCGAAGGGATAGGTTAGATAAGAAGTCCGAAGAAGCGACATTTGTGAGCACTGACAGTATAAGGATGACTGGAAGGGTGAAGTTTGAGGTTTTTGACAAAGATGTTGTGGTCTTATCTGGCGTTCTAGAACTGTGTAATAGTAATGGTTTCGTTGCGGAAACAGATCATCATGGTCAGAGATGGAGCATGAGTTGTGAATCAGATATAGTTGCAGGCACTGGCTTCTTTAAAGGAAGGCAATTTATGGGGCCAGAGTCTGCTTCACCTTCGATTGAGGTATACATTGCCGGGTCCTTCTCGGGCACTCCAATAATTTTAACAAAGACTTTACAGCTCGGTCTTTGGAAGAAGCATGTGAGGAAAGGGTTGCTGGATTCCATACCAGAGTATGAGGCAACTGAAGACCAGAAAAACAATCCTCCTAGGTTCGCTTTTCAGGTACCTACTTTCGACTGAGTGTTTTTCATGCTCTATGTATTTCATGTTTGAGTTCGAGTTGCCTTGCTCTCTGTTATAATAGTGTTTCTTTACCCACGGCCATGTCTGATGCCAATGCCACTCTGCTTATTGCTTGGTGATCCTGCGATTCACCTGTGAAACTTTCTTATTGCATTAGTACCGAAAAAGTATGTAAATTGTTGCGTGTTAGATCCGCCGGCTAGATAATGAATTGTTGTAGTGGCACAGGCTCATGCTGTGAAGCTAAAGGTCAACAGAACAAAACTCATTTTATCATCTTATATATTCTCGAGTTGTTTATGTTAGAGATGTATGATATTCCTGTGCTTTTTGCTGTCAGCGGATTCTTCGAACTCAAAATTTGCTGATCAATCAATAATCTAACAAAGGGAACGGCTACTATGTTAGGTGATAAGACAATGCTAATCTAGTACCTCAAAGTACACTGAAATTCTCTCTTTCGAGGTCATATTGCGTATCGTGCATACCTGCAGTACTGAATTCATTGGTTCTTTTTGAAACCCTTCTGTGCAGCACGGTGGTTAGTTTCTACTAAAAGAAATTCATTCCGTCTCTGTTAAGGATCTTTGTAACGTGCTCTCGTTTTAAGGCCTCCTTTGGTGTCTAGGATTCAACTGGAATGGATTACTAACCAGATTTAGCGTATGTTAAAGTCAGAAATGGATTCCAACTTAGAAATGTTGTCTGCGTTGAAGGTAAAAGATGGATTAGTTATACATAGAATAGAATGCATCTATTTTCTCATTCAGCATACATTGAATGTGCGATCCAATCGTTGGCACCAAACGAGCCTTGAGGGTTTTTGATGACGGTCTAATTCTGTCTGAATCTTTTCTTAGACTGTTGTTAACGAGATAGTAGCATTTTATAGAACCTTTCTTCTCTTCAATTACTAGGTACTCTGGTTATTTAGTTCTAGCTGTCAATCTGGTTGGTTATTCATTTTCGTTTTGTTTGAACTTGGCAGGAGTCGGAGTACTCAGACTACAAACCGGACAACGGAGAAAACCACTTGTACTCCGGGACCTACTTAGAAGGTGAAGACGGTGAGCTTTCATGGTTCAATGCCGGTGTGAGAGTCGGTGTTGGGATCGGATTGAGCATCTGCGTTGGAGTAGGGCTAGGAGTCGGGTTGCTCGTACGAACCTACCAAGGCACCACCCGCAACTTTAGACGCCGGCTACCGTAATTCTACTGCATATTTCATTTCTCCTGGTTGTATTTTTAGCCTCACAGTGTTGAACTCCCTGACAATCCCATGTCAGTGGTTTTCTTGTCATATCCCAATACCCTTCTAAAAGTAATGAAGAAGCACGATATTGTTACAAGCCGTCCAGCCTTTCCAGGTTTTATCTCGCGTGCATATTTCCGGCGTATATGACATTGTGACACAGAGCAGGCCCTGAATACACATCAGAATGCAGTAGGTTCATAACAACCAGATTCGGTTCAAAGTTAGCGAACTAACAAATTTCGAGTGCAGCACGAAATGTCATTCACACATTATTTGTACGAAAGTGATAATCAGCCTAACAGATGAGAAATTTTCCTACGAGATCAGATATTTTTTCAGGATCCAGTTTTCCATCCACTCGAACTCTGATCATCGTTAATCTATCAAAAGCAAGTTATATATACCTAGTGCAAGCTTTGGCTCTCCACGACAAGCTAATATGCACAAGTGATTCTTACAAAAGATTCTGAGCTTGTGGGTGAAGCGACTTTGCCACGCGATTTTAACAAAGATTCTCAAGTTGAGGGGAATGAGTCGCACGGCGGAACCAGGTGTTGAACGCAGTGACCAGGTGAGGACAGTCCACATTCCGGGTAGAGAAGCTGAGGCACTGCTGCAGCAACTCCTGTGAATCGGACATGGGCAGTGTCGAGATTATTCTGAGGAATGTCTCTTCCAGATCCAAGTACAGTGGTTTGTTACTAGATGTCAGAGGGGAAGCATTGGTATCTTTACAAACAATCAGAACTGGAAGCCAATCTTTGACAAGCTTCTTCCGAACCTGAAAAAAAAACATTATAAACAATCAGCCTTAGGTTAGGACCGTTAGGTTCATCTGTCTGGGCCACGGGTTTTGAAACAGAAAAGGGAAAATAAAAACATTTGTAATCCCCTGGACACCAAAGAAACAAGAATGAGAGTAAGATCGGTTACATTGTGTTGTTAACCAAGCAGCATTATCCACGTGTTAGGATGTTAAAAAGTTGGAAACACCTATCTGTAAAGCATTTGGGAAAAAAAAAACAAAAATCAAAGGAAAACATAACTGGTGCTCCATTTGGATATAATCAGCCGCGCACGAAAACAGAACAGCATAGTTCTTGCCCATACACACTTAGTAAGAAGCAACTTACAATGTATTTTACACTAGAAGAGAAGCGAATAAATATGAGAGAAAGCAAATGAGTGTTTTCAATTTTGTTTTTAGGCCGGATAGGAACTAGGACATAATGGAGAGAAAGCCTTCCGGACTTCAACTGCGGGCATCTTCAAAAAATTTAAAATCGAACAACACATAAATCTCATTTATAAGACAAAAATGATCTAACATTGAGGATTTAAGACTGATCTAATTTCTCCATTCCTCTCTACATTTGACCACACAAACGGAAAAGAAAACATTTCAAGTATCCCTCCACACCTTTCTTCTTCCTTTCTATTTCCTCAATCCAAACATACTAAAACGTAACCCTTTAAAGACTATAGTGTCTGCTGGTTCTGTCAATGCCATAAGATTCACAGTTGAGGTGTTCAGCAGAAATATAAACAGCCCATTAAGATTTCACTCAATAATCCCACTTTTGAAATGTTTGAAGAAACCCAACATCAAAGTGTATTAGCTCCCGCCTGCCGTGAAAACACAATTTGAAAACTACCGTTCTTCTCCCTTTCCGTCCTCAAACTCAAATGTTGTTCAACTTACCATTAATTTGAAAACTACCCCAAGAACATAAACAGAAAAGTTCCTATGTTGAACAGGTCCCATCAAAATTTAGCAACATCAAAATTGCGGCTTCCACGAGTCTAACCGAGCAATGCACCACATGAACAAATCAATGGCCAAACGTAGAACTAACAGAACGACCTCTGTATTCCAACAAAGAACTTGAATTACATGATATTCAGCTACTCTAGCAAGAAAGATGACATGGGAATAATACCTGAGCAGCAACCAAAATGGTTCCAGAAGCGACGGCATTGGCAAGCCTTGAAGTGCAGCGAAGCAAGACGCTAGGTAGGCCCGGCACAATATTCCTCCACGCATCGTCCTGAAAAGCCCTCTGCAAATCGGCAGTGAAAGCAGGCTGCTCGCTCCACTCCTTGACTGCCGAGTCAGCCACTCGGAGCTCGATCATCCTCTCCACGAGCCACACCAGGTGCTTCCCATGGGTCAATGCGGTGTGGAGGTTGAGCCTCTGGATGGCCTCGGTCTCGTCATGGTCGCCACGGACTCCGGGACTCATGTACTCCTCCATGGACTCCTTGACGACCTTGAAGGTGGTCTGAAACGCCCGATCCAGAACCCGCTCGACCAGGTCTCTGGACCCGAAATCCCGGAGCAGCTTCGCGACGAAGGCCTTGACGTACGCCATGTTCGGGTTGTGGGTCACGGCGAGGATGAGACCGTACAGCATCTCCTCGCTCGAATCGGGGCTTCCAGAAACCCTAGCGATGAGGTCTTTGGATTCGTCTTCGCTCAGATGAGGGATTAGAGCGAGCACTCGAGCTTCATCGTCTTGGGTCCAAGGGACGGCCTCCAGGAATCGAAGGCAGAATCGAACGCAATCATCGAAGATGAGTTCCGAAGCCACGGGGAGAAGGTCGAGCGCCGTCGACACAGTGGTTATGGCGGAGGCAAGGTCTGGGGTGTAGAGGAGTTGGAGGAGGGAAATGCGGGCCTCCATGGCGCCGGGAGTCGGTGGGACACGAAGGTTGATCTTGCGAACGGCGTCCTCTTGGGAGTCGGGGTGCTGCCATCGGTCGGACAAGAGGGCGGCGAAGTACTTGCAGCGGAAGAGGGCGTGGGTGTGGAGGTGGAGAACGACGTCATCCTGAGGCTGGGTGGTGGCGGGGGATAGAGACAATGACGTCGCGGAGGGGTCGACGAAGAGGCGGAGAATGACGTCGGCGGAGGAAGGGTCGTCGAAGGAGTAGGGGTTGGTGGGGTCGGGTTTCAGAGTCGGGCTTGGGATTGGGTCGGGATGGGTGGGTCTTTTGGCAACGGAGCCGATGATGACGGCGGCGCAAGGGCGGCTGGAACTGCTGCCGGCGGCTGAGCTGGCGGGGTGTACGGCGCGATGCCGCTTTTTCGAGCCGGTACCTGTGACCATACTGGGATTTGGGTGATCCGAGAATCGGGAGCTTTTTGGGACGAAGTAAATGAAAGAGGTTTATAATTTTTAGAAATTCAGATACACTTAATTAAAATTTTAAAGAAATTTATAATATTCCAGATCTATTCAATTAGAATTCGGAAAAGTTGAAGAATTAAAGAGAATTTGAGAGATTTTGTAGTATATTTTAGGAAAAATTAGAATTCCTTACAATTTTTCTATATCATTTAGATTAAACATGCATGCATTTTTAAAATTTGATTAAAGTCTTTTGACCATTAACCACCTCAAGCTAAATTACATGTCATTATTATATTTTTTTAAATTAAAATAATTTTTGAATTTATCTTTTTATCTGCATGATACACTTAAACCATATTTTCTCTTATTCGAGATATGCTTTTTCGATCACAGGTTTTTTTTTTTTTTTTCAATTAGTTGGTGATCAACATAAAAGCTCCTGTAATTTTTTCAATTTTTTTTGTGAAATTATTTTTTTTTTTTTTTGCTGTTTTTTTAAGTATAGTTGTTGACGAATTATTATTAAGTACAATAAATTACTTATGTATTATCTGCTGGTACGTTTGAATTTACAAAAATCATTAATTGGTACGTTTATTTGTAATTTTGATACATTTGTTTTGATACATATTATTAATGTCACGCCCCGAACCCGGGGTTGGTGGGACCCCACACCTGGTGCGCGAGTAAAAGTAAAAGTAAAAGTAAAACTATAAACGTAAAACAAAGGTTCTCTTATACAAGTAATTATTACAAAATTCTTACAGAGTGCACAAAAATAAGAAAACTCTTAAATCCCTTGTCTAACCCAAACTCAGCTCGTTTAGCACCTGGCTTGTCAAATAACTCATCTGAAAAATAAAAGGGTGAGGGTGAGCAACAACCACGTCGCTCAGTGAGTAGAATATGTAATATGTTAGTCAAGCGATGTCATTTTAGTCACTACAGAAAATACAATAATAATATCAAATCATTATGCACATAGTGCCATATCACATCATCCCTTTATGTGTTCATTATATCCTTCATAAATAGTAACTCACCACGTGATTCCTATTGGCTATTCTGCCTAATGTCTCATGTGTGCAGTTTACATTTATATCTCGGATTAATGCAACACTAAAGTTCTCATGCTCCATGAACAATTCCAAATATCCACATATCACAATATTAATAATTCCGAAAGCATTTTCACAAATCCAACATGCTTGACTTCAAATAGAGGTATCTGAAAATAAGTATAATTGCAACACATTACATAAATCACTCACCTTGATATTCCTTGCTTTGACAAGATAACCCATCTAACAATCTCCACACACCAAACCCCTAATTTTATCGGATGTTCCTAGATGCTTGCAAAGGATCTTCATTTTTTGATCTTAAAACTTCACAGAAATCTAACCAAAAATGGATTCTCACAGTTAATATTGGTACATTATTTTTATTTTGGTACATTTTATTTTGTACACATTGTGTATTGGTACGTTTATGTTATTATTAATCCTATTTTATCTTAACATACTAAAAGAAAAACTTATTTCGGTATGTTTAATTTTGTGGGATTTAAAATATTTTAAACTATTTTGGAAAGAAAATATCTTAAATCGTAGATAATTATTGCTAAATTGTAGCATTATTGTGAAAATAAATTGAATCGAACCATTTTTTTTTTTTTTTTTACAATTATCTCTAACGGATGAGAGTGTAATTAAAAAGCTAGATTATAGGAAATTTCTTACAATATAATGTGCATATAGCACCAAAATTATGACAAAAACAAGTTTAATCAAATCACTAAAAGGCATGGATGTTTGATCTAAAAAATTCAAAACTGAGACGCCTATATCAAAAGATCCCTATATTTTAAGCATCCACAAATCTTACCTCTCCCCATAAGATTTCGAGGGAATTGATTTAAAATTTTACATGGAATCTCTACAAATCAGTTAAACTCCATAAAAACTCATCAATTTATAAATCCACTAAAATCTCTCAAATTCCTAATTGAATACACCATTCGAAGGATCGGTTTGGGATTTTCAGTACTCTATCACAGGGACTACCCAAGTGTGAAATTTATTTTTTAATCAGGATTTTTATTTAAAGTAGTCTTTTGAATTGACTATCAGTAAATTTGGATAAAGAAATTTAAAGTTATTACATTATGTTTGGATGAAGAAATTTAAGGTTATTACGGAATTTCAAAATGACAGAAATTGAAATGACGAGATTTTATTTTCTAGAATTTGTGAATTTTCGTGTTTTGTAAACCTAAAAGAACAATGGAATTGAATAAAGAATTTGTTATATTTAAGCTGTCACATCCCGGCCCGGGTGGGACCACTTCCCGGGCCCGCTCCACCACCGTAGCACGATATTGTCCGCTTTGGGCTTACCATTCCCTCACGGTTTTGTTTTTGGGAACTCACGAGCAACTTCCCAGTGGGTCACCCATCATGGGATTGCTCTAGCCCTCTTCTCGCTTAACTTCAGAGTTCCCACGGAACCCGAAGCCAGTGAGCTCCCAAAAGACCTCGTGCTAGGTAGAGATGGAATATACATTTAAGGATCACTTCCCTGGGCGATGTGGGATGTCACAATCCACCCCCCTTAGGGGCCCGACGTCCTCGTCGGCACATACGCGGCCAGGGTTAGGCTCTGATACCAAATTGTCACATCCCGGCCCGGGTGGCACTACTTCCCGGGCCCGCTCCACTACCGTAGCACGATATTGTCCGCTTTGGGCCCCTACCACGCCCTCACGGTTTTGTTTTTGGGAACTCACGAGCAACTTCCCAGTGGGTCACCCATCATGGGATTGCTCTAGCCTCCTTCTCGCTTAACTTCGGAGTTCCTACGGAACCCGAAGCCAGTGAGCTCCCAAAAGACCTCGTGCTAGGTAGAGATGGAATATACATTTAAGGATCACTTCCCTGGGCGATGTGGGATGTCACATAAGCTCTCCATCATAGAAATTGGTAAATGACACAAATTTACATGGAATTTAAAATTGGGAATTTGAGGTCCCAAATTTCAAGTTTTTTTCCATACGGAAATTCTAAATTTCTATGTTTATGAATCTAAACAAGGGAATTAGTGCATGCCAATTTACAAATTCTGACTTTTATCTAAATTTCAAGTTTATTTCCCTTGTCCAAACATAGTGTAAAAGAACTGTGACAGCCCGTTCCAGATTTTCGAATCGTAGGGGTGAAATGACGATTTTGCCCCTAGCATGGTTGTTTCGTTGTGTGGTTGTTTTTGGGATTTTTGTTGGCAGGTTCTGGGCCACACACACTCCTCCACACCTCCCTCACCCTTTCCCTGCCCTGCACCCCTGTCCCGAGCCCTTTCTCTCTCCCATTTCCATCCCCATTTGTACGGACACACCCCAAAACCCTCCAAATCTTCACAGATCGAGGAAACAAAGTACATATTCATGCTCGTGAGGTCCGTAGAAGTTCAACCATACCCATTTCAGGTAAGGATACCTTCGTTTTCACGTCGAACTCGGGATACCCCGATTTTGTCACTGTTCATGCACACGTTAATTCTTGTGTTTTTGGGAATTTCAAGCTTGTAGGAAGCTTGGTGAGGTCCTTAGGAGGCTCGGGGTGGTTCGTTTGAAGGTTTTGGACGTCGGGATCGTGAGTTGTAAGCTTGGCCGAAGTTGGTCGTGTTTTCCCGTCGAGATTCCGTGGGTTTTAGTGCTTAAAAGTGGTATGGATTTGTTCCTCTCGTTGTAAGCTTCATTTTGGTACCAATTTTGTGAAATTTGGTTGAAAAATGAAGAAGATATGAAGTTTTGAAATTTTCACGATTTTCCAGCGCCGGCGACGGCGCCGGAGCCTCGCCGGAGAAGACGACGGAATATTCCGTCAGTTTGGACAGAATATTTCTAACGATGTTAACGGAATATTCCTGACGGCATTAACTGACGTTGTCAGTGTGCCAGGCGCGTGGCCGGCGCGTGCGACGGTGGAAAATTTTTCTAAAAATATGGGGATGTTCCTGAGGTTGAGTAGATCACGTTGGTGTATTCATACACCTCATTTGAGCATTGTATGAGAATTTATTTCATAAGGTTGGTTATGTGCTTTAAAATTAACGTTTTTATAGTTGTTTCGCATATAGGTGAGACCTATCCCGAGGATGAGCGCGGTCACTCGAGGCAAGGGGGTTATGACCCTTTTACATACCAGTGAGTGGGCTTTTGGTTTTCCGTATATACCTATATACTTATGTTTTTCCTAGAAATTGATTTGAAACATTATACGTTTATATGCCATGCTTATTGTTTGCCATTTATTTACGCATTATTAGTCGCATATGTTTATATATGTCTGGTGTTGTGGACGCACAGGTAAGTGCCAGGTGAGTTATGATTTATGTTTACGTTCAGTAGTGATTTGAGATGCATAGAGAGCTCATAACCTGCACCCCTGGTGTTAGTGCTCCCGCCGAGAGTTGGGCACAGTCCTTCACGTGATGTTCACCTCCCGCACCACACGCTCATCTTGGATCTAAGTTAGGTGCACAGTCCTGTCGTACAGACCACTTTAGGTGGTTCCGACTCGTAGGTGACCCGCGATTAATCGTCCAGCCTTCACGTGATCGTAGCACTTGAGCGTATATATATATGACACCCAGTCCTGTCGTACAGACCACTTTAGGTGGTTTCGACTCGTGTGCAGGTATAGTTAGTGAGATGGAGATTGAGCTCTAGATTCAGCCATACAGGTCACGTTAGGTGGCTCCGGCTGACAGCTTACATGGCATTGATTTGACATTCCTGAGCACTTGCATTTATTCGAGGCATTTGGCATGGCATAAATTTTCGAGCATGACTTATATATATATGTATATTCTACTTTTCTGGGAAGTATACAGGTTTTACGGCGAGGGGTTAGAATCTTGTTTTGAAATGGTTTTTGAAAAGCTTTGTTTTTGCCCACTCACGCTTTTGTTTTGCGCCCCTCCAGGTTCTAGTTGGCTAGCACTTTTGGTGGCTCCCCAGAGGATTTCCCTGACATATCTGACAGATTATCACCAGTGTCGGACCACCTTCGGGTGTGTTTACGTAGTGTTGTTTCTCCCGGACTGCATTAGGTTTTCGAGCTCTGAACTTTGTTTTTTTCACACTTACGCTTGCACATGTATGTTCTTACTTTGTGTAAAGCTGGTTTTTATTTATTCGTACTTTTATTATTATTTTATTAACTTCCGCACTGTGCACATGGTTACGTCACTTCCACGTGACGGCCAGCATGCCCTGATCTTGGTCGGGGTGCGTCAAGAACAATGGAACTGAATACAGAATTTGTTATTTTTAAATTCTCAATCATAGAAATTGGGAAATGACACCTATTTACATGGAATTTAAACTTGAGAATTGGAGGTCCCAAATTCTAAGTTTTTTTCCACGCAGAAATTCTAAATTTCTATGTTTATGAATAACAAACAAGGGAATTGGTGCATGTCAATTTATAAATTCTAAATTTTACCCAAATTCCAAGTCTATTTCCCTCATCCAAACATAGTGTTAAGGAATTTTAAAATGACGAAAATTGAAATGACAGAATTTTATTTTTTAAAATTTGTGAATTTTCTTGTTTGGTTAACCTAAAAAAACAAAGCAATTGAATATGAAATTTGTTATTTTTAAACTCTCAATCATAGAATTTGGAAAATGACACCTATTTACATAGAATTTAAACTTCAGAATTGGAAATTCCAAATTCCAAGGGTTTTTTTCATGTAGAAATTCAAAATTTTTATGTTTATAAATCCAAATAAGGGAATTTGTGCATATCAATTTATAAATTCTGACTTTTATCCAAAATCCAAGTTTATTTCTCTCATCCAAACATAGTGTCATTTTGATCATTAAGTTTGAAAATCGATCAATTTGTTTCGTGACTCGCAGTGAAACATTAATGTAGTTATGTTTTTAGAATTTTTATCGATAACTTTGTTAGTGTGTTAATATGGCACACATACAAGACTCACAAATTCAATAATATGTATGTCATTTAATTTTCCCTCTAAAATGTAGTTATTTTTGTACATGTCACATTTACCATTAATTTGCAATGCATGTTCTTGTTGTTGTTGTGATGTCCCACCAGGGACGGTTCTGAGTTTTCAAATTCAAGGGAAAATTTTCAAATGGTGCTATTTGTAGATTGATTAACAAACATTTATTTACAAACTAATTAATTTTAAAAATAGTGATAAAATGACAGGATTATAATTAAGATAATATAAGTGGACAAAAAGAGGATTACAGCCGAAGAGGAGGAAATCTTGGCAATCTAGAGAACACACCTGAATACATAAATGATGCCAAGATTAAACATCACAACAAAATAAATTAGAGAACTGTAACTTTACTTGAGAGAACCTTCTAACACTCAAAACTCTAAAATTATACAAAAAATATATTGGGCATTAGATTATCAAAGTTCAATTGTATATTGGGTTTGAGATGGTCTAATACGGATTTCTTATCCAAATAGGATTAAGATTAGTAGTGGGAATATAATAGCACTGAAAAGTTGTCTGTAATGCTCCCACAAAATTGCTGAATTTAGGCTGTCTAATTGCAAAATGTCAAAAATATTTAATACAGCATCTAACCACACTTGAATAGTTTAAACTATATAGGTGATACTAGGAAGATTATCTACTTAAACATATTTTGTAGACCACACGATAGTTGTGAAATCCTGTCCCCATAATTTCACTATTCATTACATATCTCGTTATTTAAATTCGTATTTCATGTTTACGTTATCTTTACTAGTTAATTTTAATTCCATTAATTTTAGGAATTAAATCGATTAGTTATCGGTTTTGAATTTTCGTAATTAATCTTTAAAATTCGTTGACCTTTCAAGGTCACAATTAATGTTTTCAAATAGATCTTGAAACCACGAGCACATAAGCGAAAGCCATTTGCGAATTCGAGTTTTAACGGTATAATTATGGACATTTGAAGTCGTTTTATTAAACTATAGATTTTAAATTAATTAAAACGCCCACCATGTGGGAATGGTAACCAATCAAAGGTGAGGACCAGCCTAATCAGGTACAAGTTTAAGGGGCCAATCAGAAGTGAGGGAGGGAAATAAGGACCAATTAGGAAGAGAGCCCTTCCTGTCGACCCGTACACCCACCACCAACCTGATTTGATTCCCGTGATTTTTGCCATTTTTTCCATTGAAATTCATGCATCCACCACCTGCAACCTCTTCCATAATCCCCCATCTACCTTATTCGCCCAGATTTGAGGATTGTTAAGTCCAAAATCGTGTAAAACCGTGCAAGTGACCCGTGGAGTTTTGACGACTATTTCGCTATTCCGTGCAGTTACACCACCCATCACCACCCTTAATCTAACCCCCTTAAACCCAGAAACAAAACCCAACTAGTTGTAGGGGCGGCAGAACACCGAGGAAGGAGAATTGAAGCTCACCCATTCTACAGTTTCCGACAGGTGTGAGCCAATATGGGGCCTTTCCCAGCCAAATTGGACTTGGTCACAAGTATAAAACTTACTCTACTCATCGAGATCTTCATTCTGGTAAAATTTGGTAATTTTTGAAAAAAGTCAAATTTTCTGGCGAATCAGGGCGGCCAGCCACTGCGTGCGGCGGTGTTGTCACATCCCAGTCTTGACTCCGCCGTAGCACGATATTGTCCGCTTTGGGCCCTGGCCACAGCCTCATAGTTTTGTTTCTGGGAACTCACACAAGAACTTCCCAGTGGATCACCCATCCTATGACTGCTCTCACCCGAACTCTCTTAACTTCAGAGCCGAGACCCCACCTGACCACCCTAAGCTAAATTTGATGCCCAATGCCATATTTGACATCCAATTAACAAAATTCCATCGTTTGAATATATTTTCGTTAAGGTCCGCCACTTAAATATTTTGACAAACGACGTTCCGACCATTGGATCGCCACCAAACTTTGAAACGTTATTGTACGTAATATTTAAGGACCTTAGGAACTTACGAATAAAAAATCTAGTGGTTAGATCTTACGGAGCAAGTGGCGTAGGATCATAGACCCGACCTTTGAGTTATTGTGAGGAACCTATTAAAGTTATGGTTATATGAATTATCAAAGAAATTCTAATTGTAAACTTGTACATTGTTTTAGGCAATGATAGTACATGACATCTTGATTATCGTGCTAGGGTGCGTTAGTGCGGACTCCAGGTGAGTGACTTAATACATGTGATATTGTTATTACCTGGAAATCCTCCCATTCTAGTATACTTTGTGGATACATCATGGATTTCTAAATTATGTTTTATGCTAAATAATTATTTTTTTAAGTTTGCCACCGATCTACTTTATGAAATGTTATGTGATTTGCCTATTTGAATGGTTTATGAATTGTGTTTTCAAATATATATTTGAATGGTTTATTAAACGTGAGGGCAACTAGGGGACCATGGTCCTGCTTGGTTAATCTGTGATAGGTGATCCTTATATCTTAGGTATGGCCATACGTACTTAAGGGTGATAATGCTTAATTAATCCGTGATGGGTGATCACTGCCTAACAGATACGTATGAGTGACTATACTTGGTTAATCCGCAATAGGGGGGTCACTACCTACATGGTTTCTCAATGGTGGCTTTGTTTGGTTAATCTGATATAGGGGCCACTTTTTGTTTGGTTACTTATGTAGGCTTCGGCCGAATTGCATCACTCTAGCCCTAGTTTTTAGTGTTTTTCGTGAACTATTGTTTTGAGAACCCTGTGTTTTGACTTAGAAAAGCCGTTGGATGTCTGGGTGACTCATTCAGAGTTTTCAGCGACTTGATTATGATTTCACAAAGCATGATTCTATACTTGATGTTTATAGATTGTGATCGATGGTCTGTTTTTATTGATTTTCACATACGTTGTATTATTGTCACTCACATGAGCTTTACAACTTATCCGGGTTCTTGTTTGCCCGATGCACCATTCCAATGGTGTAGGCACTGATCATACAGGTGACAGGTTTTAGTAGATTTCGAGAAGTCCGTGCGTGGGGTAGCAGTGCAATTATCAGAGACTCGGAGTGTTAGGTTACCCTTTTATCCTTTCTTGTACTTTATCTTTTGGGACCTTCTTTTGAGCACCTCGGACTTGTTCCTAGTCTAGCAAGGGTTGTGCTTCTTTTTGGCATGTACATATTTGTAAATATCTGGTGGAGAACCTAGCCACCCTCATAATTATTTTGGTTTATCAATTAAAGTATTTCATTTCGTAACTTATGTCGTATTCAACGAACATTACTTCCCCTTGTCACGTGTCGATTCTCAACATATGTTGAGATCAGGGCATGACAAGTCCGAGGTTTCCATACCTTAACCTTAGAGTGATAAAGCCTTAGGTGGTGGACCTTAGTTAAGTCATGTGAATTCATTTCTTGGATCTCGTTTATATGCTTACGCTAAATTATTCTATGCTCCAGACATGTTATGATGACCCCATATGGAACTACTTAGTCGCTTAGGGATGATGTCCCCAATGAAGGCACTCATGCTTCTGATCAAGAGGCTAGCCACGATTATGATGGACTCAATGGTGTTTTTCGGGTCATCGAGGATTTGACACAGTTGATGCAGGCTCATGTTCGTGCAACTTATAGTAGAGAGAATCCTTTGTATGAGGAGTTCTGTATTCATAAGCCGCCTTCATTCGATGGTAGTACTGATCTATAGGCAACTGAGTCCTGGATCAATCAGATTGCCAGAGTTTTCACCGTCATGCGATGCTCATCTGAGGAGCAGATAGATTTTGCGACGTATATGTTGACAAACGAGGCTTATGAGTGGTGGTAGATCGGTCGTCCATTATTAGTAGTTAGGGGACCTCTGACTTGGGAGTGGTTTTAGACAGCATTCTTTGAGCAGTATTTTCCAAAGTCATTCCGAGATGAGCTGGAGGCAGAGTTCGCCACTATTAAGCAAGGTACAGACATAGTTGTTGATTATGTGGCCCATTTTACTCAACTTTACCGTTTCTCTCAGCCTCTTCCTAAGGGTAAGAAAACGAAGAAACTTTTTTGGGGATTCAAGCCTAGTATTAGGAATCTGTTATCAATCAAGGGATTGCGTTCATTCGCCCAGGCGATCGATCGTGCACGCATAATAGAGATTAATTGATGCGAGAATTATACGCACACAAATTAAACCCTCTTTTTGTCAATTGTAGTATAAGTATAAGTAGGGATCGTTCTGGACCGGGGATTAGGAGGGATTGTTAATCTCTTGGAAACTGACTCAAAAACGTAAAAACAAGATAAAACACTAAACTAGACTCAAAGAATGTGAAACTAAACGTTAAAACACTAAGACAAACCAAAAGACTCAAAATGCTTTAAAAACACGAACTAAATTGATTTCTAACTAAATTGAACAATAAAGTAAAGGGGGATTGGATTTGGACGACTTTAAACTAAAATGGATACTTGGAAATAAAACAAATTGTAAATATGGATTTGATGGAAATGAATGGATGCTATGGCTAGCTAAGGGGTTCATCTCCACACATGTTACACTTGCATAATAAAAAGATGTCTAATTGCTTTTCAATAAACCATGAATTCTCAACGCCCCGGGTTAATTAGGTCCGCTTAAATTAACCGTCAAGTTTTCCTTAAGTTAATGAATTGGATGATTGCATACGACAATCCAAAGCATTCCTCACAAGTTCTCTACATGAATTGCATAATAGAGATACAAGCAAGAATCATTAAGCATCATGAAAACTATAAGTGTTGACGAGGCATTCGTTACTATGATTGCATGAAACTTATGCCAAGAATATGTTTAACACGATTGTTTATAAGTAACCTCCACTACTTGTGAATATAAGTTCATAACTATTACGTGAAACTCACTTATATTCTAGCGTCAAATTCATGCATGAAAATTAAGCGTTCATTCTTAATAAACATACATAAATAGGTTATCAATCAAACAGTTAAACAAATTGAATTCACAACTTATGAAACGTAATTAAAAGTAATCAAATCATATTACAAACATAAACATAGTTTCGAATCACCCCCTAGCTAAAGGGGGTTTATTTCCTCATACGTACAAAACAAAGAGAATTGAAATTAAACATTGAAATCAAAGAAACGCCTAAACATTCCAACAACTCAATCTTGAATTGTATGAACGTTTAGGCCCTCTTATCTTCCTCTTTATTGTAGCATAAGGTCTAGGGATAGTTGGTTGGGGGGATGGAAGTGTTGGGAAATTATGGAAATGGATGAGGAGTGGTGGAAATGGAAGATGGTTTTTGGATTCTAAGGGAGACTCACGGCTAAGGAAGGTGGATGTGTTTGTGGTGTTGTGTTGTGTTGTGAATGAGATGAGATGATTTTTGAATGAATGAATGCAAGGGTATTTATAGGAGGAGTGGAGATGTATATGGCTATTTGTTTAAGGTGTTTGTGGCTACAATGATAAAGAATTGCATGTGGAAATAAAAGGGAAAATGTGGTGAAATGATGAAGTAGGAAGGTGGAAATGCATGTGAGATGTTGGAAAGGAAATGGGAATATGAGTAGGCCATGGCATGGGAGTTGTTTTGTTGGTGTAAATGTGCCATGGTTGCAATGATGAAGAATAAAGGGTGCATGTGGGGTGGAATTGAATGAATGCAAAGTGAATGAATAATGAAATGAGTTAAAGAGGGAGAATGTGGTGAAATGATGAAATAGGAAGGTGGAAATGCATGTGACTTGTTTGTGGAATAAAGAATGAATGGTGGAATGATGAAGAGTTGCATAAAGAATGCATGTAGGGTTAGCTAGGTTGGCTTTGTTTGGGTGCATGTGTGTTAATGGTGGTTTTGCATGTGAATTGATGGATTGTTTTTGATGGAATGGATGGTTCTTTGCATGGCTTTTGAAGTGATTGTGGGCTTTGGAATTGGAAGGAAATGCATGGCCTTGGGGTTGTTTTAAAAGAGAATGGGCTAGGCCCTTTGTTTTATGTCCAAAATGAATACAAGGCCTTCAAATTCGTCCAACACTTTGGCTCCAATCTTATGCTATCCATTCCAAGCCCAATTTTGCTCCAAAATGCTCCAAAATGCATCTTTTTGCTTCCTTAGCCATATGAACCTAAAAACACACGAAAATGGCTTAAACTACTAAAACAACTATGAATTAACAACATAGATGCACGAAAACAAGCTAAGTAAGTCGCCTAAATATGCTCCTATCATTAATGCATAACTCAATACACAATAGAATGGAGAGCAGAGGAAAATGACCCGGTCTGAGGGTCATGTATCTTATGTGTTTTCGAGTGGATCTCGAAAGTGCCAGGGATTCTCGTATAGGAGTTCTCTGGGATCATCACATAGAGGACAACAGGGTACTTCTCGTGGAGACTTCCAGGCTATTTCTAGAGGAGGCTCTCAGCTTTCTGCTTGGGCGATTCATCAGAGCCGTTTTCGAGGAGGTACTTAGAGCGCGTTCAAATGTGGATCCCAGACTTCTTCTAGGGGACGTTCATAGAGTTTTTCTAAGGGATCTAGTAACCAACCACATAAGACATTTCCACGGATCTGCACTCACTGCGGACGCCAACACTATGACGCATGTAGAGACGGTTCTAAGACTTGTTACCAATGCGGCGAGATTGGTTACTTCTTTCGTGATTGCCCTTATACTACTGCTAGTGGTACTGGCAGACTTGCTGCTAGTGTTAGGGGTTCAGTAACATCTTCGGTGCAGAGTAGGCATGTTGGAGCATCTTCAGGCCTAGGCCAGTAGATGACTGGGCAGCAGAAGACATGACAGTAGAGTGGTAGGCAGTTAGGTGAAGGTTATCATCGTGCTGAGGCTCAGAGCAGTGGAGCTGAGGCATCTCAGGTAGGTACTCAACAGGTTGACAGAGTCTGTGCATTATCTACTTTGGAGGCCGAGGTGGAGCCGAACACAGTCACAAGTACTATTCATCTTGATTCACTCCCTGCTAGAGCGTCATTTGACCTTGGGGCTGAGAACTTATTTATATCAAGTAATTTTGTGAAGTCTTTGGGTAGACCTGTAGGGATGATGGATGTGACGTACTCTATTTCCTCATTTTTTTCGAGACCTTATGTTGTTAATCAAGTAGTTCAATCTTGTGAGGCTCACGTGGGTCGAGGTGAGATGACAGTAGATTTGATGATTCTTTCGATACAAGATTTAGATGTTATTATTGGCATGGATTACTTATCCATATGTTGCGCGAATTTCAATTGCTTTGAGAAAGTGGTAACCTTTCGACCACCTAATGGACCTTAGTTTTAATTTAAGGGAGTTCGTAAACCCATTCCAATATCAGTGATGGTATCAACCGCTAAGGCTAGACGACTCATGAGACACGAATGTCAGGGTTATCTGGCTCATGTCGTAGTCGTTGATCAAGGAAATAGTAAGATTGACGTCATTCCAGTAGTTAAGGAATTCCCTAATATGTTACCTGTATAGTTACCTGGCTTGCCTCAAGTGAGGGAGATTGAGTTCACTATTGACCTTATGCTAGGAACAACACATATTTCTAAGGCTCTGTATCGAATGGCACCCTTGGAACTTAGGGAGCTCAAAACGCAGTTACAAGAGTTGTTGGATAAAGGTTTGATTCGACCTAGTGTTTCACCTTGGGGTGCTCCTGTTTTCTTTGTGAAAGACGGATCTATGTGTTTGTGCATCGATTATCATTAGCTTAACAAGGTGACATTATGGAATAAGTGTCCTCTACTGGGGATTGATGACTTGTTTGACCAGCTTTAAGGTGCTCAGTATTTCGGTAAGTTAGATTTGCAGACTGGTTATCATCAGTTAAGGATCCAGGATGAGAACATAGCGAAGACAACTTTTCGGACTCACTATGTTCATTATGAGTTCTTGGTTCTACCGTTTGGCCTAACTAATGCACTTGCTACATTCATGGACTTGATGAATCAGGTGTTCCGACCGTTCATTGATCTGTTCGTGGTGGTGTTTATCGATGATATCTTGATTTATTCACAGAATGCAACTGAACATGAGGAACATCTAAGGCTTGTTTTGCATACTATTAGAGATCAATAGCTATATGCTAAGCTTAGCAAGTGTGAATTTTGGCTGGAGCATGTTAGATTCCTTAGCCATGTGATTTCGCAGGATGTTATCATGGCGGACCCTGCAAAGGTAGAGGCAGTTGGTAGTTGGAGTTGACCTACCACAGTGATTGAGATTCGGAGTTTTCTGGGCTTAGCTGGATATTATCGGAGATTTATTGAAGGGTACTAACCATTGGCGTTTCTTCTGACGAAACTGACAAGGATATTACTTTTGTTTGGGATGACAAATGTGAAGCTAGTTTTGATGAGCTGAAGAGGTGACTCATATCTGCACCTATACTTATACTTCCATCTGGTTCTGGAGGTTTTGTAGTATACACTGATGCGTCCCGTAAGGGATTGGGTTGCGTTCTGACACATCATGGCAAGGTAGTAGCTTATGGTTCTCGCCAACTTAAGCCGCATGAACTTAATTATCCAATCCATGATTTGGAACTAGCTGCTATGGTTTATGCATTAAAGCTTTGGCTATATTATCTTTATGGGGAGTCTTGTGAAATTTACACTGACCATAAGAGCCTCAAGTATATTTTCAGTCAGCGAGAGCTAAATTTGCGACAGAGATATTGGTTAGAGCTGGTGAAAGATTATGACTATCAGATTCTCTATCATCCTGGCAAGGCGAATGTAGTTATTAATGCCTTGAGTCGGAAACACTTAGCTAGTGTAGCAGCTTTATCACTTCAAGTTGGTCAGTTAACAGAGGATCTTAGGAGAATGGAAATTAAACTGATTGATCAAAGTGGTGATAATCTTCTCACAGATTTTACTGTGCAACTTATGTTGATTGAACGAATTCAAACATCCCAGATTGAGAGCCCAGAGTTCATGCGAATCATGGATAATGTACAAGCAGGTACACGGCCCGAGTTTACCATTTCTAACATCGGTGTGCTTCGTTTTGAAACTCGACTTTGTGTTTCGAATGTCAGAGATTTACGGAGAGGGGTTATGGAAGAGGCTCATACTTCCACTTTTTCTGTTCACCCTGGGAGTACAAAGATGTATCAAGATCTTCGTGAGAGTTTCTGGTGGGGAAATATGAAGAAAAAGGTTACTGAGTTCCTCGCACATTATTTGATTTGTCAACAAGTTAAGGCAAAGCATCAATAGTCTGCGAGCTTACTTCAGTTACTCCCTATTCCCGAGTGGAAGTGGGAGCATATTACTATGGATTTTGTGACAGGTTTACCGAGGACCTGAGATGGGCATGATTCCATATGGGTTATCGTCGACCGATTCACGAAGTCTACTCACTTTCTTGCTGTTGAGAATACGTATTCTCTTGAACGACTTGCGAGACTCTTTTTAGATGTGATTGTTAAGTTGCATGGAGTCCTAGTGTCTATTATTTCCAATCGTGACCCCCGTGTCACTTCTCGTTTTTAGTGTAGCCTTCATAATGCTATAAGGACTAAGTTGAGTTTCAGCACAGCTTTTCATCCTCAAACCAATCGTCAGTCAGAGCGCACTATTCAAATTTTGGAAGATATGCTTCGAGCGTGCGTACTTGATTTGAAAGGTAGCTGGGACAGACATCTATCGTTGATTGAGTTAACGTATAATAACAGATATTAGGCGATAGCACCATACAAGGCACTTTATGGGAGAAGGTGCATATCTCCGTTATACTAAGACGAGGTAGAAGAGCTTTGATTATTGGGACCAGAGTTAATACAGATTGTTGCAGAAAAGATTTCCATGATTCGTGCACGTTTATTAGCAGCTTCGAGTCGACAGCAGAATTATGCCGATCCTCACAGACGTGAGGTGACATTCGACGTTGGAGAATATGCTTTTCTAAGAGTTTCCCCTATGAAAGGCTTTTTTAGATTTAGACGTAAAGGAAAGCTTAGTCCGAGGTACATTGAGCCGATTAAGGTCTTGGAAAGAGTGGGCAAGGTTTCTTATCGCCTTGCGCTACCACCAGAGTTGTCACACATTCACCCAGTGTTCCATGTATCTTCACTCCAGTGGCATCGTAGTGACCCGTCTCACGTCATTTCTTATGAGCCTATTCCGGTCAAGGAGAATCTCACTTATGAAGAGTACCCCATTGAAATTATCGATCAGAGAGAGAAAGCTCTCCGCACCAAGACTATTTCATTAGTGCACATGTTATGGAACAATCATGGTGTGGAGGAGTCGACTTGGGAACTAGAGGATGAGATGTGCCAACACTATCCACATTTGTTTAACTCAGGTGCATTGAGTTTAGGGGACTAAACTCTTTTTAATGAGGGAAAAACGTGAAATTCCGTCCCCAGAATTTCATTATTCATTACGTATCTCATTATTTAAATTCGTGTTTCACGTTTACATTATCTTTATTAGTTAATTTTAATTCCATTAATTTTAGGAATTAAATCGATTAGTTATCAGGTTTGAATTTTTGTAATTAATCTTTAAAATTCGTTGACCTTTCGAGGTCACAATTAATGTTTTCGAATATATTAAGATTAGTAGTGGGAATATAATAGCATTGAAAAGTTGTCTATAATGCTCCCACAAAATTGCTGAATTTAGGTTGTCTAATTGCAAAATGTCAAAAATATTTAGTAGAATATCTAACCGCACTTGAACAATTTAAACTATATAGGTGATGCTAGAGAGATTATCTACTTAAACATATTTTGTAGACCACATGATAGTTGTGAAATCTTGTCCCCGAAATTTCACTATTCATTACGTACATCGTTATTTAAATTCGTATTTCATGTTTACGTTATCTTTATTAGTTAATTTTAATTCCATTAATTTTAAGAATTAAATCAATTAGTTATCGATTTTGAATTTTCGTAATTAATCTTTAAAATTCGTTGACCTTTCGAGGTCACAATTAATGTTTTCAAATAGATTTCAAAACCACGAGCACATAAGTGAAAGCTGTTTGCGAATCTGGGTTTTAACAGTATAGTTATGGACATTTGAAGTCATTTTACTGAACTATAGATTTTAAATTAATTAAAACTCCCACCATGTGGGAATGGTAACCAATCAAAGGTGAGGACCGGCCCAATCAAGTACAAGTTTAAGGGGCCAATCAGAAGTGAGGGAGGGAAATAAGGACCAATTAGGAAAAGAGAGCCATTCCTGTCGACTCGTACACCCACCACTAACCTGGTTTGATTCCAGCGATTTTCGCCATTTTTTCTGTTGAAATTCACACATCCACCACCTGCAACCTCTTCCATAATCCCCCATCTACCTTATTCGCCCAGATTTGAGGATTTTTAAGTCCAAAACGGTGTAAATTTGTGCGGGTGACCCATGGAGTTTTGATAGCAATTTCGCCATTTTGACGAATTACACCACCCATCACCACCCCTAATCTAATCCTCTTGGACCCAGGAACAAGACCCAACCAGTTGTACGGGCAGTGGAACACCGAGGAAGGAGAATCGAAACTCACCCATTCTAGGGTTTTCGACGGGTGCGAGCCAATTTGGGGCCTTTCCCGGCCAAATTGGACTTGGCCACATGTATAAAACTTACTCTACTCATTGAGATCTTCATTCTGGTAAAATTTGGTAATTTTTGGAAAAAGTCAAACTTTTTGGCTTATCGAGGGCGTCCGGTTGCTGCATGCAGCGGCACATGGGCCGAGACCCCACCTGACCACCCTAAGCTAAATTTGATGCCCAATTCCATATTTAACATCCAATTAACAAAATTCCATTATTTGAGTATATTTTCGTTAAGATTCGCCACTTGAATATTTTAACAAACGACGATCCAACCGTTGGATCGCCAGCAAACTTTGAAATGTTATTTTATGTAATATTTAAGGACCTTGGGAACTTACGAATAAAAAATCTAGTGGTTGGATTTTACAAAGCAAGTGGCGTAGGATCATAGACCCTACCTTTGAGAGACGGTTCAACTTCTCTTAAAATGTTATTGTGAAGAACTTATTGAAGTTGTGGTTATATGAATTATCGAAGAAATTCTAATTGTAGACTTGTACCTTATTTTAGGCAACGAAAGTATGTGACACCTTGATTATCGTGATAGGGTGCGTTAGTGCGGACTTTAATATATGTGATATTGTTATTACCTAGAAATCCTCCCATGCTAGTATACTTTGTGGATACAACATGGATTTCTAAATTATGTTTTATGCTAAATAATTGTTTTTTATAAAGTTTGCCATCAATCTACTTTATGAAATGTTATGTGATTTGCCTATTTGAATTGTTTATGAATTGTGTTTTAAAAAATATATTTGAATGGTTTATTAAATGTGAGAGCTAGTAGGGGACCATGGTCCTGCTTGGTTAATCCGCGATAGGGGACCATATTTTTTTTTTATGGATTGACTCTGCTTGGTTAATCCACAAAGGGGGGGGGGGTCACTACCTACATGGTTTCTGAGGGGTGGCTCTGCTTGGTTAATCCGCTATGGGGGGCCACTTCCTGTTTGGTTACTTATGTAGGCTTTGGGCGAACTGCATCACTCTAGCCCTAGTTTTTAGTGTTTTTCGTGAACATAGTTTTGAGAACCTTGTGTTTTGACTTAGAAAAGTCGTTGGATGTCTGGGTGACTCCTTCGGAGTTTTCAGCGACTTGATTATGATTTCATAAAGCATGATTCTATACTTGATGTTTATAGATTGTTATCGATGGTTTGTTTTTATTGATTTTCACATACGTTGTATTATTGTCACTCACATGAGCTTTGCAACTTTTCCAGGTTCTTGTTTGCCCGGTGCACCATTCCGATGGTATAGGCACTAATCATACAGGTGATAAATGTTAGTAGATTTCGAGAAGTCCGTGGGTGGGGTAGCAGTGCAGTTATTAGAGACTCGGAGTGTTAGGTTACCCCTTTATCCTCTCTTGTACTTTATCTTTTGGGACTTTCTTTTGAGCACCTTGGACTTGTTCCTAGTCTAGCAAGAGTTGTGCTTCTTTTTGGAGTGTACATATTTGTAAATATCTGGTGGAGGACCTAGCCACCCTCATAATTATTTTGGTTTATCAGTTAAAGTATTTCATTCCGTAACTTATGCCATATTCAACGAACGTTACTTCCCCTTGTCACGTGTTGATTCTCGATGTATGTCGGGATCGGGGCGTGACAATAGTGGTGACTGTTGTTACATTAATCATCATCCGCCGCGTGAAGGATGGATCTGCACTTGATCAATTCCCGGACAGCTTAAGCTTTTTTCGGGTAAAGATTGGCTAACAATGTCCAGTACTGTTGCCACTGGCCAGCCCCCTCATGGGTACCCTTCTTCCTTTCTTGCAACGCAATAACATCCTATTAGAGTGTGCTCCCTTGTTCCTTTGTGGACACTGATCCGTCGGTAGGTAAATAATGCAACAAACACTGGCATGAACGGCAAGTCATGGTACCAATAATTATGCATGGAACCAACAGAGGGACTGGCCTTGCAATGTTGGTGACAGCAGATAGCACTCATAGCAGCAGGGAGCAACAATATTTGGGTTGTCTTTCTGAGTACTTCTGAATGCACAGGGATGCTAAATGGAGAGACTCGAAATCCCTGAAGTCCGTCTCAAAAGCTACTTTACTCAAACTACATTTAGTAAAAAGTACTCGGATTTCATCCGAAACTGATAAGGAAATGAAGATTCTTAACAGACCTTACATATTAAAATACCACATAAGCACGTATTTACAAGCTCATCTATAAGTATGGTGCTGAACATATCAACAGAATCTATCAGACCAGGAAAGAGAAATTAGAAATTTATATACGCACACATTCAATGCTTGTAAGTTCTTTTCTGTAGTTACTAACGGAGGATCATGGTGTGCATGGCGCCTCAGAACTGCTATTTATCGGCCAAAAAATTTATCATCTCCACCTCAATCTTCGTTACTAACCCCCCCCCCCCCCCCCGGGGGCATACTTGGATGTATATTGAACATTACTGGATGCAGCTGCACGGGAAAGGGAGAGGATTTTTATCGAGCTGATCGTGTTTCCTGCAAACATAAACGGAAAACTGAGGAAGCTGAAATTGCAGAAAACATAAATTGAGGGGATGATGGTGCTTCCGTGGTCTTAATGTTGAACAAATAACAATCTGGCAAGAAACTTGTCAAAAATAGTACGCGAGTTATCTGCAGTGCATCTATAAAGTACCGAACACAAGGACTTACTGAACGAAAAGGGAAGTCATCTGCCTCAAGCATATGAACAATTTGCCCCATTTTCGGTCGCTTATGGACATCTAGATCTATACATCGGAGACAAACCAGCAATACTCGCTTCATGGCTCTTGGAGGGGGCTGAACTGCAATCAGAGGATCAACAACATCCTCTCCACGGCGACTTTGGATCATTCCTTTAAACCAATCAACCAGGTTCATCTGATATACAGCAACTGTAAACAGTTATGATACTGATGCAATGCTTCTATAGGAAGAACCGAAGAAGAGGAGAAATTAGTTTTACCTCTCCTGCTGGTTTGGAATAGTCAATTGGGTTTCTTCCTGTAATTATCTCCATTAGTAGAACTCCGAAACTATATACATCACTCCCCTCGTTAAGCATACCTGTGCTTGCATATTCTGGAGCTACATATCTACAGAAAATTATAGCAAAGAATCACTATAACAAAGCCTTGATAATGCATCATGGTAGTTATCATTAGGATTTGAGAATAAACTAACCCAAATGTCCCCATAACGCGTGTAGTCACATAGCTTGCCTCCGATCCTAAGAGCTTGGCCAGACCAAAATCTGATACTTTTGCGTTCCACTTTCTATCCAGAAGAATGTTACTGGATTTTATATCACGGTGCACCACCTTGGGTTCTAACCCTTCATGCAAATAGGCCAGCCTGCCAGAGAAACAAGGATCATAAGTTGATCTGAAGCAGACGGATGAAAAGTATTCTCGTAGCGATATAAAGGAAATCATGAGAATGACAAATCTTTTACACGTTTTCGTTGTACGACTGCTAGACTAATTAACCCTCACGTTGGATTCACTTTCTTTTATTTAAAAAGAAGGGAAGAACAAGTGAAATGAACAAGGAGAAGCAAAATTATCTCACCCTTTTGCTGTCCCGATGGCGATTTTCATACGAATATCCCAGGTCAGAGGGCTGACAGGCCCAACATCGCCGTGCAACCATTGCTCCAAGTTGCCGTTGTCAATGTACTCGTACACAAGCATCCTGCAGATCAATAAAAGTCCCCATGGGCATGTTAGAGGAGAAAAGAGGTTCATCGATCTCAGTTCACCTAAAGGATAAGATAATGGAGTTTTACCTTTGAGCACCTTCTGCACAATAACCAATTAGACCCACCAAGTTCTTATGCTTTACTTTCCCAATGGCTTCGACTTCCACCTTAAACTCGTTCTCTGCCTGACCCCTATGCATCAGATGACAAGCAGCGATGAGTTTCGAGTTGACAAAAATATAATACGAATACGGAATTCAAATCAGCAGACGAGATATATAATTTTACAGGCAACTGTTTTTCCTCTTGCTCCTAGTAGCTTTCTTCGGTATATGCATTAACATCAGCATATGTTTTTTCTAAGCAATATTCTAACCTAATTCTAACTTACGAGGAGATAAATTCGAATTCGAATGCAAAAGTGCAGACACTACATAAGCAAATTGCTCTAACCCACATATATAACGCTAGGGATTTGGATCCTCTCCGGATTCTCATTGTGAGGATCTTAGAGATCAAGTCATCGCAGCCGCTCACCAAACTTCCTATGGTCACAAATCATTATGCAATTTAGATAGGATTAAAAATTCAAATGATTTATTGCCGCATATATGTGATGAACGGGTACAATGAATTAATCTTAGGATCCTCACAGCGAGAATTCGTAGGGATCCAAATCACAACGATGACAAAGTAATGTTTGGTCAATCAAAAGTGAAAACAAATTTCGTGTGAAGATCAGACAAAGCAATGAGACATTGGAAGAATAAAAATAAAAAAGAAAGGAAGAATAAAATTGAGAAAAGCACAAAGGGAGTCTCTTTTACTTTTTTTTTTTATCAAAAGATAAGCATGTCATTCAAACTCTGGTCTACAAACTGTGACTATTAATATTATTTTACAAGTTCAAAAAGTATATTTTACAACGTCTATATCATTGATGTGACATAATATATAGAGAATAATTAAAAAATAAAATATTATGTACACCAGAACTCACACGTAATAAGAAAAAGAAAAGCAAATCAACGCAATTGTTTCCGTTTCTCCTTTTTATAACAAATTTAGTTTATGACAAAAAAAAAGACAACAAATTTAGTTAATAAAATGTTATTGTGACTATATTTTAAGTCAATCATACATTCTTATACAACAATATAAAATAGATATTAGTGTTCGATTAGCTTGAAATACCACCATAAGAGCATATCTAAGAAGATATCAAAATGTCTAACTCAGCAATAATGGTAAAAAAAGACAATAATAATGTTTTTTAACCGAAAAGTCAAATTTGATGTAACAAAACATAGAATAACATATTTCCTCCCTTATTACCAAATTTGACAGCAGTTTCAAATTTATTCTACTTAATTATTTTATTTAAGTTTTATTAGTTCAAGGTTTGACATTTTGTTTCTTTCCATTACCAATGCAATGTTTAAATATTTTTATACATTTAATTCATTTCTTTCATTATCAACGCAAAGAAAATAAATATGAATTTTTAGTTTATATCTAAAATTTGACATATTGAGTGGAGAATAAAATTTAAAATATATCAAAATATCACATAAGTTGTCAAATTTAAATTTTATACTTAAAATTTGACATCTCCAAAAGAGATGTTCTAATAACTTCCTGTTGTGATTTTGTCTCCATCAGCACGAAACTTACATATAACAAGGTACACGCGTACTCTTGTGCAACAGACATAAATAAACACATCTTTAGACGTAAGTTTTAAGCCACAAGGACCACCACCGCTCCTTAGTCCCACTTGAGCTTGGAGATTTTAAATTAAATATATTAAAAAAACAAATATACCATAATTATTAACTGTTGACCACGAAAAACATGAATGAGGATCCTAAGATCCTCTTTGTGAGGATTCTCGAGTCCGTTTATTGTATATCATATGGTTAGTTTTTGTCAATTTATGTATAATTTTAAATAAAAAAATTTAAAATAATTTTTGACCGTGTGAGATACGTACGATAAAAGGACACGATTTAAGATTTCTCAAGATTTTCATAAAAAGGATCCGAAGAGGATCCTCATTCGAAAAACATTATTGAGTACAGAGCTTAGAAGGCACTTGGATTGGATCTTAATCCTAATCACAATAATAACTAGACACATGCGTATCATTTTCCTTAACTAATCCCCTATTTATTTAATTGTTTGCACAGAAAATAGTTTCATGAAATAAAAAAAATGGAAATAATAGTTTTTACACTAAGTAATAAAATTCACGTACTTGTTGTTCAGAAGGTTCTTGACGGCCACGACAGAGCCGTCCTGCAGCTCGCCGCTGTAGACGATGCCGTATCCTCCTTCTCCAATTACGTTCTCTGGAGAAAACCCGCGTGTCGCGATATCCAGCTCCTTCAAGCTGTACCACCGGCCCCACCCGATGTTATGCGGGCTCGACCCGTCACTTTCCAACCCGCTCCGGTTCCCTTTCCCTCTTTCGATGTCAACAATCTCCGTCACCTCCAGCGGAGCCTCCTTCAACTTTTCATTTCCTATTGTTCTCTCGCCATTGTAAGCGGCGCGTGGACTCGGTTCCTTGATCTCGGCGATCTCCTTGGAGACGAGGGGGATTGAGCCGGAGCTGTGCTTCACGCGCATCTTGCGTTTTCGTGAGGCTCGAGTTATGCGGAGGCAGAGGAAGATGAGAAGGGCGGCTGCGAGGAGGCAGAGGACGAGGATGGCTATAACAGCGTAGAGTTTGAGGTTGAATAATGGGGTTTTGGCGGTGATCTTGTGGGAGAGGGAGTTGTTTGAGGCTTCAGTTGTCTCTCCGAGAACCGCCATTGTTACCGGCAAGAGAGGTTGATGGAGAATTTGAGGTGTGAATTTTATCCAGAGAGAGAGGTGGTGGGAGTGTTTGTTGGGCTTGATGGAAAATATCTTGAAGTTAAAGTTCAGTCAGCAATTTAGACGTTGGAGGATTTTGCATTGAGAGAGAGACAGAGAGAGAGAGAGGAGAGAAGGAGAGCGGTTTCAACGGAAACAAAAGCGAAAGCAAAAGGTTGAGGGGAAGGGAAGAAAGAAAAAGATTAGAGAAAAAAAAAAGGATAAAAAAAGAGAAAGAGGAAGAAGGAGTAGTTAGATTTTGGGTTTGGATTTTGGGTTTGGTATGTGAGGTTACTACAAAACTGCCACAGCAGTTGTGGGGCACAGGCAGCCAAATCACAATGAGTTTTAGGCCCGATTGTTAGGAGTACATGATTCCATTCCCTTCTAATCTCTTATATTTTTCTCTCTTTTATTTAAATGATTATGATTAAACAATGTTAGTATTTTATACTGATTATTTTATAAAGAAATAAAGATAAAAAGGGAAGTGTGAGAGGAGGGAAGGGAAGGAGAGGAGAGAGTAATGCTAGGGAAACAAAATTTATAGACTAAAATTGTAAACTAAATGATGTGTCGCCAATAAGATTTGAGCACGTTTATCAACGCTTAAGTAAAAATTTAATCATCAACTTTATATTATTTAGTTTACAAAACTTAATCTACAAATTTAGTCTCCCTAACATTACTCGGGGAGAAAACTATGAAGAGAGAGAATCCTACTCCTATTTGTTAAGCGGACTATGTTAAACTGGATTAGTTTTAAAAATTAAATTGAATTAACTTGATATAAATTAAGCAATGTAAGAATAATTAAGCGTTTTACACAAAACCGAACTAAAGACACAAACTAAACAATTTTAGCCTTTTGTAAATTGTTAATTCCCAAAAAAGAAACATTCAAAGTGCCCTCCTAATCCTTTAATTATTTTATCAAATATACCATTTCCATTTCTATTAGAGAAATCGTACAAATAAATAGTATGTATAACATTACTTTTTTTTTATTTTTTTAACAGTTATTGATATGTTCAACAATGACATCACGATACTATATCGATCATTCTTTCTTTACTAAAATTAAGGACAAGGATTGTTTGCCCTTCTGTGCCTTCCTGTTTTGTTTGGTCATGGTTAAGCTACGTCAACATTTTTTTTTTATAGAGATAATAAGACAATAATGAATAGTAATATAAAATGTTGACGTGGCTTAACCGTGACCACACAAACAGAAGGGCATGGGAGGACACCGAAAGTGGGAGGGCAGACAATCCTTCCCCTAAAATTAAACCCCCTATCAACTACAGGTTGGTCAAGCGGATAGCCAAAAAGGTTTGAAATTCCCAATCAAAGTTCAAGCTTTCACGGATGCATCTCTTGTAGCTCCGGCTTTGGGTTAGGATACCATTTGACTCGAAAGTTAAAAGTACGATGTTATTTTATGTGGTATTAAAATTGCATGAGGAGGAAAAGTAGTGTGGCACCAATATCTTACAGAATACCTCTTACGTTAAAATAATAATAGACGTCGTATCCTTGGAAAACTATATATGCATACATGTGTGGTATGTGCATTATATATGTACGCAAGCTTGACTAAAAACAATGTGGGGCTAACTAACCTTGAACTTAAAGGGCAGGTCAATGGCTTACTAATAATGAAACGTTTAGATTTCAATATTTTAATTTGGAAGTTAAATAAGGATTAAGCTTTAAGATCTAGCTTGATATGATTTCGAACCAATCTTATCACAAATGTTTAATAGTTATAAACTTTTCCAACCAATCTTAGGCTTTGTTTATTAGCTTTAAGTAGTTTTTGCTTGAAAGCTTGACTTTTTCATTTGATGGGTCTGAGTTTGAATTAAATTTGCAGACATGAGTTCAACTTGTAAATTATGGTAATTTGTGAAACTTTGTCGGTAGTATGGTTGATCATCAGTATCATTGATATTGTTCAAATTTAATCATCTATTACTAGGTGTTGGATTTTATCACACAAGATGCCTCATTGATATTATTAATTGTATATTATTGTCATATCACCGATGTGAGATCCTATTCTCCGACATGTTCCTCACGAGTGGCCTCACATGGGGTCATAAGGGAAACGAATCCCCACAACGGGAACTGGTCGAGTCATTACATCAAAGCTAACACAACTTTTCGAGAGCTCAGTCATCATGATAAAGTTTTAGAGAGATAGGTCGTGATCTACCACTAATGGCATCCATACTGTCCACTCTTAATCACACGTACAATCAATATGTGTGGTATTTTTATGCAAAAGGCCTTAGTGCAATTAGAAATTTAGAAGTGGAGCCAATTGATATTAAATGTTATTTGTTTTGTGAAATGGTTGACGTGGAACTTTTTACTTTATTCAACATGCCCCCTCAAGTCGGACCACTTTGGAGTGGACCAAACGTAAAGCTACATCTCTCATGTTTGTAAGAGAACCCAAAATTTGGACTCAAATTTGAAAACTCGCTCTGATACCATGTTAAAGTTTCAGAGAGTCAGGACGCAATCCACCACTAATAGCATCAATATTGTCTCCACATAATCACCCATGCAATCAATAGGTATGAGATTTTTATGCAAAAGGGCTTGACACAATCAGAAGTGGAACCATTTGATATAAGTTGTGATTTGTTTTGTAAGATGGCCGACACGAGACTTTTTGCTTTTTTGAACACATCATTCATAGACTATAACCAACACAACTTTACAAGTGCCCAGTCATTCAATATCCTTAAACTAGAGATAAGGCAAATTTTTTGAAAGCTCAACTTAAAGAGACAAATTCGAGCCTAGTAGATTGGGACCATGATTTATCAAAAGAATAGGCTGCTATGATACCATGATAAACTTTATAGGCTTAGCGTGGTCCATGAACAATATTACTGATATTGTTCTAACTTAACTACTTATTATTAGGTCACAATTTTATCACAAAATGCTTCAATGATATTAGGGGTGGAAACTCCCATATATTTATTATATATTAGTTTGTCATATGATAGCGTTGTGAGATTCTATTCTTCAATTATGTCTCCACTTGCTTACATTCAATTTTGAATCTCTCTCCTCGTAAGCTAAAGCTAGTTTTCTCTAATTACCCTTATATACCCTAATGATATATAAAATAAACAAAAAAAAAGGCAAATGATCACTTGTAAACTTTCACATCCACTTACTTAGAAAGCATAAAGATATTTATATACCGATAGATGCGCATGGTATTCTGCATAAGGGTGTGATATCCACACATCTCATTTTACTTCTCACACACCTTTCTAATTTTCGGTCATCGGATCGGATGAATTAAAGAAGATCAACGAACAGAAATTAACAAGGGGTGTGTGAGAAGTAATTTGGGGTGTGTGGATAGCACACCCCTTCTGCATACTGCAGATTTGGGTAGGTCTGTTTTGCACGTTGGAAGGCACACAAGACCAACTACTTGGGTTCTCTTTGTGGGATATGTTCATCAAGGTTTTCATATATTCTTAGGCATTACTTTTATATTAAAAGAAATAAATAAATAAATAAGAAATATATTATTTGGGGGAGGGTAACATCTCTTTGTCATTTCTCTACTTGGAAACCAAATATGCCAAAGTTTCAACTACCATATATTATATAGGTCATGACCAATGAACCCTATTTCGTGGCTTCGGTGGGTTGAGGTCGAACGTGACTGTCTAATGTAACTCACCACCTAAATTTATGTACATATATGTATGGCAAAGAGTAAAATCTTTAAGTTGTGAAGAAAAAAGAGCACTAGTTAGTTGGAGCTTTTAGGATTATATCACAGTTTGAAGAATATTAATTTGTCTTAAGCCATAGTCGAATTCGAATTATAGTTTTCTTCTTTGGCTAAAATCTTAAGGAATCTATTTGATCATTCTCCCAACACCACAAATTGTCAAATGGATGATATTATTAAAATCAAAGCTTAGCTTTTAGTCTAATAGTATTTTTCTTCTAAGCATTCGAAATGGTTTTAGTTTTGCTAAATTTGTTCAATATAGGATGAGTATTGCGAGATGCGAGTGTTGGCTAATCAACTGTTGTACTTGTTTGGAAATGTTTTTGAAATAACTAAAAGGCTTTCAGAATACCAAAAGGTGTTTCTAATCATGTTTGATAGAAAAAGTTAGAAGTGTTTTTTAGTTACGCACTCAAATGCTTTAAGGGGCACTTTTTGTTGGAAAATAAGATCTCATAATCGTCATATAACAAAATAATATACCATTAATCTCTGTGAGTTTTTACATATAATTTCACTGATTTTTTTTGTGAAAAAACTCAATACCTAGTAAGTTATGACAATATTGGAGACGTTGGTGGTGGACCATGTTGGGCTTACAAAGTTTATCACTTTCATTTTTAGTAAAAAGTTCAGTCCGCTTCTGATAGAAGCATTTTTACTGAAATGCGTTTAAGTAGAAGCGGTTTTTTTTTTTTTTTTTAAAAGACAGTTCCAAACGAACCCTATTGAACAACCCAACACTCACATCCCGCAACTGTCCTGTAAATATTCAGTCTACATACTAGAAAAACTCAGTGAGTAAGGGCCATGGAGGGCAGAATAGGATCTAATGTTTCAATTACCAATTCAATCAACATTTATAAGTCTTTAAAAATGGGAAAAGTGCGAGGGCTTCTTGTAAATATTGTGGGAAATAGAGGTGATTTTAGGTCGGGGGTTTGAGTTTTCTGCCTCGAAGGAGCGTGGGTAGGGCCTTATAACTTATAAGCATTCAATATGTCATTTGAAAATTTCGTGAGTTGGAACAACTGAGATGTGAATGTGTTGGAAAAGTACTTCCTTTTAAAGGAGATCACGAGGGAAGTGCTTATAATTGGTCGCATGCTCATTGGTAAGGTCATCTCCAACTGAAGGGTCCAGAGGGTCAAAAATAGCCTGAAAACCGTCTCTAATAGAGGGCTAGGCCAAAGGGCTCGTGGGCACCATGGAATCTGAAAGGGCCAAAGGACCAGAGGGCTGGCCAGAATTTTTGCTTAAAACTGTCGGATTTCCTGTCGAATATAACCGACAGGAATAATTTTTTTTATCGCAATAGTATCGATTATAACTGACACAAATAGTAACGGTTACACAGGAATAATTTTGATTAATTGCAATTGTGTCGGTTATAACCGACACGAATGGTATGAAAATTTTGAATACAACGGCTAGTTGAGTCAGCTAGCCGTTGTATTGAATTTTTTTTTTTTTCCCTATCACTTCTATTTTACAAAACTAGGTGATTTCGGCGGAAGAGCTGGAAGAAAGCAATTAGGATTAGGTTTTGGGTTGTTTATGTTGTGGGCCAAAACTATGTTTTGAACTTTTGGGTTACTTTTGAGGTCCATTATTTTGTTTGCGTGGATACTGTTTTTGGACGTCTAATTATTTACTATGTTATTTTTGCTAATGAAGTAACCTTCGATAAAAAAAATTAAAAAAAAAGTTTCGTAGGCTTTCATTTGATTTGCATGGTAATATAATCCATAGAACATTCAGCTAGTAATGTTTTTATTTATTTACTCTTTTAAATAATTGTTTCAGCATTTTAATCTAACAAAGAAAAATCGAATCAGACATCCTTTATCTTGTTAATAGTTTTTTAAATAGTTTTGTTTATGGTAGTTTAATTTATTTTTACAACATTTTAGTTTTAAAAAAAATTCAGTTTAGACAACAAAAATTTTGTTTATAAAGTTAATTTGTGCAAGTGGTGCATTGATGGTCCTTCTCTCCCACTCATTTTGTCCCTTTTGCATAGATGATAGCTTGGACTAAGAAAACAGTTAATTAGATATGGATTTGGATCCTCTCCTAAACTCAAGATGGGGATCCTCCTGAGCAGTCCATTCAGGCCGTTGAAATTTGATCTAACGGCTCCAAATAAGGGGCCCCTCTAAAAGTTATAATAATTGCAGCCGTTAAATCAAGTTTGAACGGCCCGAATGGGCTGCTCATGAGGATCCCCATCCTGAGCTTAGAAGAGGATCCAGTTCCATTAGATATATCAAACAAAAATGGCATGCATGACATTTTTCTCTAGGCCCACTGATGTCTTTTTACCACCTGCAAAAGTAAGAATAAAAACATTTACAAGAGAACAAGGTTGTTATAGTAAGAATGCTCATGCAAGGTTGTTCCACACAAGAATTGTTATAACAATTTATATTTAAAACAAATCCTTAATTAATTATTTAAAACAAAGTTTTGAAAAGATTGATTTTATGATTTAAAATATTAAAAACGAATTTAACAAAAACAATTTAAAAGATTCGGCAAAAGAAAAATAACTAGGAAACCGTTTTAGAAATCAATTTATAAAAAAATAAAAAAAAACACTAGGTTCCGTCAGCACCTTGACAATCCTACATAGTTCTCTCAATTACTTATGAGTTACCCATGCATATTTTGATGGTTAGGTTTTCCTAAAATATGCTCTACTTAAACCTCCAATCTAAAACGTATATCATATATGCAACCTGTCCGGACGTTCAAATCGAATGTGAACATGAAACACTCATTAAGTTTTATGAAAATCCTTTGAAAATTCATGCAACCCTTAAGACGTGGTGTTATTCATGCAACCACGTGATGTTTATCCTAAGTGAAATTACACTTGTGGCGTCACCCTAGAAAAAGGGACTAGTTATGTATAATCATAATAAAAAATAAAAATATTACTGAAAAATTATTGAAAACACCTCGAAACATGAAAGCCTACTCAAGTTCTCCAAATTGATGTGTTGAGAACCCTAATGGCTAGTTAATTATTTATACTACTACACAATAAAATCCTTTTAGAAAATGCCTTCTAAAAACTAGGAAACAAAATATGTTAAAGTAAACTAGGAAACATAAACCTTAGTTGGAAAGGAGAATCTGCCAGAAGACAAAAAGCCTAAAAAGACACCATCTTGGACCCCAAAAAGCCCAAATAAGCCTAAAACATCACTTTGACAGCTTTGCCTGGTGCTCCCTTATTTCATTGCCATGAATAAATTGCTTGGTACAAAATTCTGAAAATGTGACACAAACAAGTTGAAAACTCACAAACGCCCTCCAATTGGAATCATTTCAAAATTCAACTGTTTGACCACTTTTTACTTAAAAGGAAGTCACAAATCCTACATTGGAAATATGCTTTAAAGTATCAAAATTTACACAAATATAATCAGTAAAATAATAATAAAATTTGGGTAAAGAAAAAAAAAATACCAACTTACCGACTCATCAAGAAGTTAGTATAGTTGATTTTCTCTTTCTTAATTTGAAATTGTTATAGAATTTAAAAAATTAAGTAAAATCTCTTAAGTTGCTTTTACAAATTGGATTTCTCACTTACCACGTCAGCATGCCCATGCATGCCACTCACACGTAGTCGCATCGTCTCATGGTTCACAACTCTAGGTTACTCACACAATTGGTCAATTGCACTTCAAGAATTATTCTAGGCACCAAAAATTCCGATTTTCTTCATTTTTCTAAAATTGAGTATTATAAAAATAACAATAATTAGATTATTTAACTCATTACAACGCACAAAATCCAAACTATAAAAGCATTTAAAATATTTAAAAGTATGTACACAACACACCTTAACCTTGGAGTTAGGGGGTTTTTTTTGTCCACGCAATGCTCCCAATAAATCTCATTCAGCATTATCCACCCTAACTCGAGGTTCTAGAATTTTTTGCTTACTTTCTATTTGTCAATTGTTACCTTGCCCCTTGTTAGCTTTCTCCAGCATCTCAACATAAACAGATACAAACCGATTAGCGTACACATAGTACACTGAAATTGAAATTTTTTAGAGCATATATATATATGAGTTTTGCATTAGTTTAACATGATTTCCTTTACGGCTTCACTATTCATGCTTTGTTCATTTATCTTGTTGAACAACCTATTTGTTTAAGCAACTCATGTCTACATATATTCACACGCACACACCAAAAGCGCTTAAGCACTGACAAGTTAGTAAAATGTTGTGTTTAATTTATTCATTGCAATTGAAAGGTGTGTAAAAGTGCAACTTCTAGATGAAACAGTAACAAAATTAAATGAATGTGTACTGTAATTGGCCTAGACCAATAAAAATTTGAAAAGAGAAACATAAGATGCTATTGAGGTTAGGCCTAAACTGCTAAACTCCACCAGCCAAGACACCCAATATGGATTGGATTGCTTTGATTTTTCTCAAACACCGCTGCTTACCGATTGTGTTGTGAGTAAGAAATAGATTCAAACCAGATAACGTCCAATTTCCCCCAACATTTTCAACTCTATTCATTCTTTTTTGGACTTTGATCATAAATGGTTTCTGAAATAACCTAATTCCTTATTTTGGCATTTGAAATTGAAAACCAATCAATGTCGTCCTTGAAATTTGGCATTAATGTCATCCCTGTCATCTAATTTCGTTAATTTTACTATTAGTTTATGACGTGGTATACATGGGGTCCCATACAACCAGTGATGAGGAGTCAAATTTCAAGGACGATATTAATCGATTTTCAATTTCAATGATCAAAGTGAGAAGTTAGGATAATTTTAAGAACCATTTGTGATAAAAAATAATAATAATAAAATAAAGCTTCTTTTATAATTTTATCATTTTTAATCGATCTTTATTATATTTATATCTCGGCACTTTTGAATCTATTTTGCAGATTCTATTTTTCGAGATTGAAAATGGAAGGACAAAGTTATGTTTAGTGAAGTCAGCATTGTGCTCCACCTATATTTGAATCTATCTTTGTGCAATTTAATTAAGTTTAATGTATTTTGATGTAAAACAAAATAAAAAAGGAAGACCAAACCCTACCTAGAACACCGTGCCTTCTTCTCTCACCCAAAAAACTAGAATTGGAAACCTCATCGCTACCGCCCCTTGCTTCGGCTTGGGGTCGGCATCAACCTGCCTCCCATCATTTTCTAACCCTTCCTTTTCTTCCCCTTCCATTTTCACCCTTTGAATCTTTTCTCTTCTGTGACAGTCCGTCCCGGAAATTTTAAAAACGTACGAGTGAAAAGACAGTTTCGCCCCTAGTTCGTTTTCGTTATGTTTATTGGTTGTTTTTGTGTTGTGTTGGCATGTTTTGGGCCACACACTCACACTCCCACACCCCACACCTTCCTATCCCTTTCCCTGTGATTGTCCCGAGCCCCATTTCCCTTCCCATTCACCATATACGTACGGACACACCCACAAAACCTATCAAACCTTTACAGATCAAGGAAACCAAGACCATATTCGAGTTCGTGAGGCTTGTAGGAGTCCAACTATACCATTTTCAGGTAAGAACACCATCGTTTTCACGTCGAATCCACGATGTCCGAATTCGAGTACTGTTCATGCACACATGATTTCTCACGTTTTAGGGAATTTCAAGCTTGTAGGTAGCTTGGTAAGGTCCCAAGGAGGCTCGGAGTGGTTCGTTTGAAGGATTTGGACGTCGGGATCACTAGTTTCGAAGTTGGCCGGAGTTGGGTTGAATTTTCAAGTGAGATTTCGTGGTTTTTAACCCTTGAAAGTAGTATAATTGTGTTCCTCTAGTTCTAAGCTTCATTTTGGTACCAATTTTGTGAAATTTGGGTGAAAAACGAAGAAGATATCGAAGTTTAAAGTTTTCCCGATTTTCCGGCGCCGTCGCCGGAGAAGATGACGGAATATTCCTGACGCCGTTGACGGAATCTGTTAAAACTGACGGAATATTCCCTACGACGTCAGTTGATGCCGTCAGCGTGCCAGGCACGTGCCTGTGCGTGGCCGGCGCGTGTGGCCGTGCCTTGGCCGGCGCGTGAGGGCGCATGCGGTGGTGAAAAATTATTTTAAAAATATGGGGATGTTCCTGAGGTTAAGTAGATCACGTTGGTGTATTCATTTGCCCCATTTGAGCATTGTATGAGAAGTTATTTCTAAAGGTTGGTTATGTGCTTTAAAATTAACGTTTTTATAGTTATTTCGCATATAGGTGAGACGTATCCCGAGGACGAGCGTGGTCACTCGAGGCAGGGGGGTTACGACCCTTCCACTTACCACTGAGTGGGCTTTTGGTTTTCCGTATATACCTATATACTTATATTTTCCCAGAAATTAATTTGAATTGTCATTTGCCATATGCCATGTATTAGATTATCGTTATTTATGCATCGTTAGTTGCTTTATTAGTTGTATATATATTCATATGCATGTTGGGCGCTGCGGACGCACAGGTAAGTGCAAGGTAAGTGTTATTCACGTTTACATTCAGTAGTGATTCGAGATGCTTAGAGAGCTCATAACCTGCACCCCCGGTGTTAGTGCTCCCGCCCAGAGTAGGGCACAGTCCTTCACGTGTTGTTCACCTCCCGCACCACACGCTCAGCTTGGATCCAAGTTAGGTGCACAGTCCTGTCGTACAGACCACTTTAGGTGGTTTCGATTCGTAGGTGACCCGCGATTATTCGCACAGCCTTCACGTGATCGTAGCACTAGAGCGTTTATATGTATTACACCCAGGCCTGTCGTACAGACCACTTTAGGTGGTTCCGACTCGTGGGCAGATTTAGTTATTGATATTGAGATTTGAGCTCTAGATGCAGCCGTACAGGTCACGTTAGGTGACTCCGGCTGCCAGATTATATGTTATTGATATGATTTTATACCTGAACACTTGCATTTCATTCTGAGGTTCCGACATGGCATATTCTTGAGCATGATTGGCATATCTATATATACGTACATATGCTTATTTTCTGGGAAGTATACAGGTTTTACGGCGAGGGGTTAGAACTTATTTTGTTAAATGGTTTTCAAAAAGCTTTGTTTTTGCCCACTCACACTTTTGTTTTGCGCCCCTCCAGGTTCTAGTTGTCTAGCAGGTTCGGTGGTTTCCCAGAGGGCTTTCCCGGCATTTCTGACAGATAATCACCAGCGTAGGGCCACCTTCGGGTGTACTGTTGTCTCGTCATTTTTCATTTGGACTGCTGTAGGCTTATCGCTCTGAACTCGTGTCTCACTTACGCTAGCACTTGTTTTTATTACCTATTGTATGCTAGTTTTTATTTATTCGTACTTCTTTTATTACTATTTTATTAGCTTCCGCACTGTGCACATGGTTACGTCACTTCCACGCGACGACCAGCATACCCTGATCTCGATCGGGGTGTGTCAGTTTGGTATCAGAGCCTAGGTTTGGCAGTCCTGTACTTTTGTGAGTATCCTAATGGTTTTGGTGTCTTCTGTTAGAACTATGTCGCCTCGTCAGGAACCACATCGTTCTGCTGAGCCTAGTTTCCCCGATATTGCTCAGCTGGGGGAAGCTATTGCCACAGCTATTCAGTCGGCGATTCGCCCTCCCCAAAGGACTCCTCTGGAGACTATGTATAATTTGAAGCTGGATAAGTTTGAAGGTAATGAGGGTCACGAGGGTGCAGAGCGATGGTTAGAGCACATTGAGAAGACTTTTTGTGTGTTGCATTGTCACATCCCGACCCGGGCCCCCACCACAACCCCGGCCCGGGCCCCCACCACAACCCGGGCCCGATCCACCACCGTAGCACGATATTGTCCGCTTTGGGCCTACCACGCCCTCACGGTTTTGTTTCTGGGAACTCACACGAGAACTTCCCGATGGGTCACCCATCCTGGGAGTGCTCTCGCGCGCTACTCGCTTAACTTCGGAGTTCCTATGGAACCCGAAGCCAGTGAGCTCCCAAAAGGCCTCGTGCTAGGTAGGGATGGGAATATACATTTAAGGATCACCCCTGGGCAATGTGGGATGTTACAATTCCCAAAAACAAAACCGTGAGGGAATGGTAAGCCCAAAGCGGACAATATCGTGCTACGGTGGTGGAGCGAGCCCTGGAAGTGGTTCCCCCCAGGGCCGGGATGTGACATGCATAATCAGGGGAACCTTCATGTCGAGAGGTGGGTTGAGACGACATCGTGGTTTCTGGGTACGGAGTCTGCAGCCTGGTGGGAACAGGAACTTCGTCGTTTGACTCTAGTTGAGAAGACTGATTGGGATGTTTTCATTGATTTGTTCAAGAGAAGGTTTGTGCCCCCTGAGTACATTGATCGTAAGAAGCAGGAATTTACTGAGTTGAGGCAGAGGAAGCTGACAGCGAATAAGTACTATCGGAAGTTCACAGATTTGTCTCGTTATCATCCTGAGATTGCTGGTAATCCGGCGGAGATGCTTCGTCGTTTTCGCTTAGGCACTAAGAAGAAATGGCGTTCGATGGCGACCACTACTCATTGTAATACTTACCAGGATTTTTATGAGATTCTACTGAGGGTTGAGGACTCAGAAAACATGTCGAGCGAGAGTGATGAGGAAGAAAATGATGGTAATCAGAAGAAAGATGATAAGGGTAAAGGTCAAGAGTCGCTCGGGCCTCGTCGGACTCAGAATTTCAAGAGGGGTGGTACTAGTTCTAGTTCTTCTAGCGGTGGTTTCAGCGCCACTGGTCAGGGACGTGGAGGCAGGTTTGCTGGTGGTGCTAGAGGCCAGAGACAGGGTGATGGTGGCAGAGGTAGGGCCGCACTTTGCCGCAGGTGTAATAATCGGCACTTTGGTGAGTGTAGGCGTGGCAGCAGTGGTTGTTTTACGTGTGGACAGATGGGACATTGGGCTTCGAATTGTCCCCAGAGTCAGCAGCAGAAGTCGCAGCAGACTTTCTTGTCGCCACCTGCGCCAATTCAGCAGATTCAGGGTCCGGGTAGTTATGGGCAGACAGGTCGAGGTGGTGCCTATCACTATCAAGGTGATGCTGTTCCTTATGCCCCGGGACAGTATCCGTATCCCCAGGACCCATATTCTCAGGGTGGTTATCCTCCGTATCCTAGTGGCTATATGCCGTATCTTCTAGTTCCAGCAGGCGGTTCTCAGTGGTTTCAGGGAGGACAATTCCATCAGGGAGAGATTGCTTCGAGTAGTGCAGGGTCTTCAAGGCAGTCTGGTCAGCCCAGTCAGGGGCGTGGTACTCAGAGTCGTGGTGGTCAGACGAGCAGAGGTCGCGGTGGACGACAGCAGACCCAGGGGCGTATTCATAATATTTCTCTGCAGGATGCTCAGAACAATCCGGATTTCATCATGGGTATGTTAAATATCCTTGGTTATTTTGCTAAAGTATTAATTGATTGTGGAGCTACACATTCTGTGATTTCTCATACATTTGCTCAAGTGACGCAACCTCGCCCCACACCTCTAGGGTATGATTTAGAGTTCGCTATGCCTAGAGGAGAGAGATGTATTGTAGATCGTGTGTACCCAGGATGTCCAGTGATAGTGGAGAATGTTGTTTTACCAGCTGACCTTATCCCGTTGGATATTGTTGACTTCGATGTGATTATGGGCACAGATTGGCTGCATTTCTATCGTGCCAATATTGATTGTTACGGGAAAATAGTTACGTTCCATCGTCCTAGACTACCTGTGGTTACCTTCGCGGGTGAGTAGAGTGGGGTGAGACATGGCGTTATTTCGGCCTTGCGAGCGAAAAGGTTGTTGTCTAAAGGTTGTCAGGGGTACTTAGCTCATGTGGTGTTGGAGGAGGCTACTCCTAGTAGAGTTGAGGATGTGAGGGTAGTCAGACACTTTCCCGATGTTTTCCCCGAGGATTTACCTGGGTTACCACCAGATCGAGACATGGAGTTTACCATTGAGTTGCTTCCAGGTACTAATCCTATTTCCTTGACTCCTTATCGTATGACACCCGCTGAGTTAAGGGAATTGAAAGTTCAGTTGCAGGAATTAGTGGATAAGGGTTTCATTCAGCCTAGTACTTCACCGTGGGGAGCTCCAGTATTGTTTGTGAGGAAGAAAGACGGAACTTTAAGGTTATGTATTGATTATCGGCAATTGAATTGGGTGACGATTAAAAACCGTTATCCGTTGCCACGTATCGATGATTTGTTTGATCAGCTTCGAGGTGCTTGTGTATTCTCCAAGATTGACTTGAGGTCTGGATATTATCAGCTGAAGATTAGTAGGGATGACGTTCCTAAGACGGCGTTCAGGACTCGTTATGATCATTACGAGTTTCTGGTTATGCCATTTGATTTGACGAATGCACCAGCTGCTTTCATGGATTTGATGAACCGGGTATTCCAGCCATATTTGGATAGGTTTGTTATTGTTTTCATCGACGATATTCTGGTGTACTCTAAGTCTAAGGTGGAGCACGTTCGACATCTTACTTTGGTGTTGAAAAGGTTGAGGGAACATCAATTGTATGCTAAGTTTAGCAAGTGCCAGTTTTGGTTAGACCAAGTTGCGTTTTTGGGGCACGTCATTTCTGCTCAAGGTATTTTGGTGGACCCTGAGAAGGTGGTAGCTGTGGAAAAATGGGAGCAACCGCGAACCATCACTGAGGTGAGAAGTTTCCTTGGTTTGGCAGGGTATTATTGACGGTTTGTTAAGGACTTTTCTGTAATTGCTTTACCACTGACGAGATTAACGAGGAATGATGTTAAATTAGAGTAGGATGATAAGTGTGAGCAGAGTTTCCAGCAGTTGAAGTATTGTCTCACTCATGCACCTGTTTTGGCACTCTCGGACGATAGTGGTGATTTCGAGGTTTATAGTGATGCTTCCTTGAATGGTCTGGGATGTGTGTTAATGCAGCATGGTAGGGTGATTGCTTATGCTTCGCGACAGTTGAAACCTCATGAGTTGAATTACCCTACACATGATTTGGAGTTGGCCGCGATTATCTTTGCGTTGAAGTTGTGGAGACACTACCTTTATGGAGAGAAATGTAGGATCTTTACAGATCACAAGAGTCTTCAATATCTTTTTACACAGAAGGAACTTAATCTTCGTCAACGGAGGTGGATGGAGTTGCTCAGCGATTATGATTGTACGATTGATTATCACCCTGGTCGTGCAAATGTAGTTGCTGATGCACTTAGCAGGAAGTCTCAGGGCCGCATTAATACGTTGTATGCGAGTCGTATTCCTCTTTTGGCAGACTTGCGTTCTATGGGAGTGAGGTTAGAAGCAGAAAATCGAGTTGTGGCTTTACTTGCTAATTTCCAAGTTAGGCCAATTTTAGTTGTTCGGGTACGTGAAGCTCAAGTAGCTGATAGAGAAACTCAGGAATTAATTCAAGCTCGAGATCGAGGGAGGAGGAGAGACCTCAGAGTTCGTGATTCGGATGGCATGTTGATGCAAGAGGGTAGGATGTTCATGCCTAATAATTTGGATTTAAAGAAAGAAATTCTCAATGAAGCACATATTTCGGCTTATGCCATGCATCCAGGAGCTACTAAAATGTATCATACCATTCGACCATTTTATTGTTGGCCAGGTATGAAAAGGGAGATAGCTGAGTATGTGAATAGGTGTGCTGTTTATCAGCAAGTTAAAGCGAAAAGGAAGAAGCCGTTTGGGTTATTGCAGCCGCTTCCCGTTCCAGAGTGGAAATGGGAAAATATTACCATGGATTTTGTGTACAAGTTTCCGCGTACACATAATGGTTTTGACGGCATTTGGGTGATCGTTGATCGGCTTACCAAGTCAGCACATTTCATTCCAGCAAGGGAGAAGTATTCTTTGGGCCGATTAGCGGAGTTGTTCATCTCGAAGATTGTGAAGTACCATGGTGTCCTTGTGAGTATTGTCTCGGATCGTGATCCACGATTTACATCTAAGTTTTAGGTGGCTTTTCAAGAAGCTTTGGGTACGAGACTACTTTATAGTACGGCGTATCATCCTCAAACAGACGAACAGTCAGAGAGAACTATTCAGACTTTGGAGGATATGTTGCGAACTTCAGTGTTACAGTTTGGTGATGCTTGGCACCAACGGTTGGATTTGATGGAATTTGCCTACAATAACAGCTTTCATTCGAGTATTGGCATGGCGCCATTTGAGGCATTGTATGGTAGAGCTTGTCGCACACCGTTGTGTTGGTCAGAGGTTGGAGAAAGAATCTTAGTGGGTCCGGAGATTGTTGAGGAGACTACTCAGAATGTTTAGGTAATTAAGTCTAACCTGAAAGCAGCCCAGGACAGGCAGAAGAGTTTAGCAGATCGGCATGCTACGGACAGAGCGTATGAGGTTGGAGATTGGGTATTTTTGAAGCTTTCACCGTGGAGAGGTGTTGTGCGGTTTGGAAAGAAAGGCAAGTTGACTCCCAGGTACATTGGACCATACATGGTCACAGAGCGAGTTGGTGAGGTAGCTTACAAGTTGGAGTTGCCTCCGAAGTTGGCTAGAGTACATAACGTATTTCACGTGTCCATGCTTTGACATTATATTGCTGATCCATCTCATGTGATACCTCCTCAACCTTTGGAAATTAATCCAGATTTGACTTATGATGAGGAACCAGTGACGATACTAGATTGGAAGGAAAAGGTTATGAGGAACAAGACGGTGAATTTGGTGAAAGTTTTGTGGAGAAATCATTCCGTGGAGGAAGCTACGTGGGAAACGGAAGATCGGATGAGGGATTTGTATACTAGGTTGTTCTTTGGTCACTAGGGGTTGTGTTTGGTTGTTTTGAATTTTGGGACGAAATTCTAATAAGGTGGGTAGGTTGTGACAGCCCGTCCTGGAAATTTTAAAAACGTATGCGTGAAAAGACAGTTTTGCCCCTAGTTCATTTTCGTTATGTTTATTGGTTGTTTTTGTGTTGTGTTGGCATGTTTTGGGCCACACACTCACACTCCCACACCTCACACTTTCCTGTCCCTTTCCCTGTGATTGTCCCGAGCCCCATTTCCCTTCCTATTCACCATATACGTACGGACACACCCACAAAACCTATCAAACCTTTACAGATCGAGGAAACCAAGACCATATTCGAGTTCGTGAGGCTTGTAGGAGTCCAACTATACCATTTTCAGGTAAGAACACCATCGTTTTCACGTCAAATCCACGATGTCCGAATTCGAGTACTGTTCATGCACACGTGATTTCTCACGTTTTAGGGAATTTCAAGCTTGTAGGTAGCTTGGTGAGGTCCCAAGGAGGCTCGGAGTGGTTCGTTTGAAGGATTTGGACGTCGGGATCACTAGTTTCGAAGTTGGCCGGAGTTGGGTTGAATTTTCAGGTGAGATTTCGTGGTTTTTAACCCTTGAAAGTAGTATGATTGTGTTCCTCTAGTTCTAAGCTTCATTTTGGTACCAATTTTGTGAAATTTGGGTGAAAAACGAAGAAGATATCGAAGTTTAAAGTTTTCCCGATTTTCCGGCGCCGGAGGCTCGCCGAAGAAGATGACGGAATATTCCTGACGCCGTTGACGGAATCTGTTAAAACTGACGGAATATTCCCTACGGCGTCAGTTGACGCCGTCAGCGTGCCAAGCACGTGCCTGCGCGTGGTCGGCGCGTGTGGCCGTGCCTTGGCCGGCGCGTGAGGGCGTGTGCGGTGGTGAAAAATTATTTTAAAAATATGGGGATGTTCCTAACGTTGAGTAGATCACGTTGGTGTATTCATTTGCCCCATTTAAGCATTGTATGAGAAGTTATTTCTAAAGGTTGGTTATGTGCTTTAAAATTAACGTTTTTATAGTTATTTCGCATATAGGTGAGACGTATCCCGAGGACGAGCGTGGTCACTCGAGGCAGGGGGGTTACAACCCTTCCACTTACCACTAAGTGGGCTTTTGGTTTTCCGTATATACCTATATACTTATATTTTCCCAGAAATTAATTTGAATTGTCATTTGCCATATGCCATGTATTAGATTATCGTTATTTATGCATCGTTAGTTGCTTTATTAGTTGTATATATATTCATATGCATGTTGGGCGCTGCGGACGCACAGGTAAGTGCCAGGTAAGTGCTATTCACGTTTACATTCAGTAGTGATTCGAGATGCTTAGAGAGCTCATAACCTGCACCCCCGGTGTTAGTGATCTCGCCCAGAGTAGAGCACAGTCCTTCACGTGTTGTTCACCTCCCGCACCACACGCTCAGCTTGGATCCAAGTTAGGTGCACAGTCCTGTCGTACAGACCACTTTAGGTGGTTCCGACTCGTAGGTGACCCGCGATTATTCGCACAGCCTTCACGTGATCATAGCACTAGAGCGTTTATATGTATTACACCCAGGCCTGTCGTACAGACCACTTTAGGTGGTTCCGACTCGTGGGCAGGTTTAGTTATTGATATTGAGATTTGAGCTCTATATGCAGCCATACAGGTCACGTTAGGTGACTCCGGCTGCCAGATTATATGTTATTGATATGATTTTATACCTGAGCACTTGCATTTCATTCTGAGGTTCCGACATGGCATATTCTTGAGCATGATTGACATATCTATATATACATACATATGTTTATTTTCTGGGAAGTATACAGGTTTTACGGCGAGGGGTTAGAACTTATTTTGTTAAATGGTTTTCGAAAAGCTTTGTTTTTGCCCACTCACGCTTTTGTTTTGCGCCCCTCCAGGTTCTAGTTGTCTAGCAGGTTCGGTGGTTTCCCAGAGGGCTTTCCCGGCATTTCTGACAGACAATCACCAGCGTAGGGCCACCTTCGGGTGTACTGTTGTCTCGTCATTTTTCATTTGGACTGCTGTAGGCTTATCGCTCTGAACTCGTGTCTCACTTACGCTAGCACTTGTTTTTATTACCTATTGTATGCTAGTTTTTATTTATTCGTACATTTTTTATTACTATTTTATTAGCTTCCGCACTGTGCACATGGTTACGTCACTTCCACGTGACGGCCAGCATGCCCTGATCTCGATCGGGGTGTGTCATCTTCCCCCACCATCCCTGTCTTTCCTCCCTCATTTTTATTCCATTTCCAGTCTGCTCCCCTCCCCCCTTCTCTCTCATCCCTCCCTTCTGCTACCTCCTCTTATCCATCACTTCTCTCCCGTTTTCCCCTCCCTTCTCCCTTCTCTCTTCCTTTTATTTTCCCTTCCCTCCCCTTTTATTTTCCCTTATTGCTTCCTGTATTTTGGTCCATCTCGTTCAAGATGGTAGCTTGCCCTATCTCCCCAAACATGGTGCCCTGCCCCATCTCTTACTTCCATCTCTAACACAAATGTGCTAGCACCCAGCACATTTATCCACTAAGTGAACAGTGATAGACCCCAATAAACAGTAATAGACCAAATGTATATCCACCCCTAAAAGAAAAATAGCCTAATCAATTTTATTAAAATATTATTATTTGTTATTATAAAATAATAAAAATAATAATTTTATTAAAAAAAAAAAAAAAAAGATAAGTCAAGAACATCCACTGTTCCACTAGAACCCTCTATACTCTCCTTCTACATCGCCAACCGGCTCTCTCGCTCTCTCTCTTTTCCTCTCTCTATCATTTTCTCTCCCTATCTCTCTCTTTTCTAGTTCACTCCCATGAGCTATCCTTCTCATTCCTCTTCAAAACCTTCAACAAATCAAACACAAAATATTATTTTTGTAATCCCTAGAGCTCAAGGAACCCAACTATGGCCTTGCATGTGGCATCGGTGCATGGTGCAAGGTCCTACCATTGAAGCCGAGAGCTTGAGCTTTCAATCTCTAACCCAGGTGATGTTTCTATCACTGTATTGTGTTCTTGAGCTTTAAATCTTGTTGTGTTGCAATTTTTGTGGTTAATTCGAGGGCTTAATTCCCTGCATGTGATTTCGACAAAGGAAAACGGATAACTCCGACGAGTTCAAGGTCCAATCTCGATGAAATCTCTTGCATTTCACCTGGGTAAGTTCTCAATCCTATTCTTATGGTTTCTAACATATAAATCGTGTTGGAAACCTTTGTATTGATGCAAACATATTGTCGGTGCATTTTTTTTTAAATTTTCTGGCGAACTTGGGCCATCACTTTCAGGCCATTTGCGTTTTCCCTCCGTGGCTCCTTCCATCCTTAACGTCAGCATGGAGTCATACGGGCCGGTCCCAAGGTTTGTCAATTTTGGGCTGGGTGCCAGGCAATCCTGTGGGCTGGAGAGACTTCCCTAGGTGCCGGGCTATTTTTTGGCTGTGTGCCGGCCTATCCCACCCCCGATTAAAGCGCTCTCATATGGTGGTGTGCTCCAATATCTAACTATCGATCTTTGTGGGCTTTAGAAACTTTTCAATTCGGAAACTTTATTTGCCATATTTTGGTTATCTTTTAATTTCTCCCTTTTTATGTAACAGATTTTCATTAGCCCCAGATAAACCTCAAATCCCTAATCCAAACTACAGATCCAACCCTTTATCTTTTGTCATCAATTTGCTCGCTTTCGATTGAGGAGTCCAGTTATGCTTATGTGCTGCTACACATCTTAAGAGCGAATCGTTGCTCATTCAGGTGAAGGCGTGCAAAACCAAGACCTTGATTTTGGAGCTAAGCTCTGCCCCACCTCCTTCCATGGTTTTGAATTCATGTCCTACTTTGTCGATGTTAAACTATGTTCTTGCTGGTCCCAGACGATGAATATAGTTGCGATTTGGCTGCTTCTTTCGGTTTGTATGTTAATTAGTGATAAATTTCAATTTTGCTTGAGGTATTTGGACGGTGTATGTTGGTGGTTTAGCTTTGTTTATTATTTAGGGCTATTGAAGGTCTTTGTATGGCATGATGTAGTGATGAACAAGTGTTAATTTATGGTGCGGAATTGGTGGTGTGATTTGTCGGTTACTTCTGGTTCCCAGGTAGCTATGGCGGGTCATCTAGCACCTAGGCTTTTCTTACTAGCCACCTTTGGCTTTAGGTCGAGGACTAATCTTCTTAGGCTTCATGTACTATTTTGTCATGCTTTGTTTGCATAACAGGCGTCTTCTTTCTGTATGTCAATTCCTTCTAAGGCTATGTACGATGTAATTCGTCTATCTGGACTTCGTTTTAATGATTATTACCCACCTTTGACCTCAAAAAAAAAAAAAAAAACTTGTACCGAAATCAAAAATAGAAGAAAGAAAACCTTCTCTTTCCTCAAAACTTTTTCCAATTTTGTTTTCTAGTCAAAGCATTGTCATTTGAACAAAAACTAGTGAATTGCTGAAGAAAAATTTAGAGAGTGAAAGTAGGAGAGGGACGGCAAGAGATAGAGAAAAGAGAGAGCTTAGCGATTCTATTCACTCATGCTCCTTGTTAGCTTTATGTCTTTGTTTACACTAGTTAGGTGGCCTTTACTTGTCTCACAAGTAATGCAAGTCATAAAGGGATTAGATATCCTTTATTCCTATTGGAATCTATTTTTATATTTACATAATCACATTCTTAAACAATATTAACTACAACACGCCCCCTTGAGTGTGTAAAGCTTAAAAATCAGTCGCATCGGGTCTTCTTGGATGATTGTTGAAGTCTTCGATTGGCATATACAATTACACACACGAATCTAGATTAAGATTGCATTAAGGAAACATAAACTCAAAAACTATTGATAAAGGTTAAAAGTCTCATATAAAAAGCTGAGAAGTGCAAAGTCTAAGTTTGAGGAAATCAAACGACGCTCAACGTTACCAACCTAGGTTAGGTGCCCAGCTAAATCTTGTCAGGTTAGCAAAACTCAGTGGGACAAATGCTCCTCAACTAAGGGAAATAAAGTATATCAAGCTTAACTTGGTATCTACTAGATATTCCCCCTAAGTTCGACAAAACTCCTTAATTAGACTGCAATCACTATAAATCGGACGAGTTAGGCATTCTAATTCCTCGAGCAAGTATCTGAAAACTAGATCTCTATAATGACTAGATGAAGAGACCGAGAAGATTATCTTGAGAATAGAATTTTCTTGACAAAGAGTCTATAAAGACTCCCACTTTAAATTTTCCATTGAAATTGATGATGGGATGAGAGTGTCGAGCGCCTACCGAATCTTTCTAACTCGCTTTGCGATCGATTCTCCCTAACAATGTTGACAACAACAAAAAGTAATTAGAGGTGATCCACAACAACGCACGAACAAACGGCCATGATTCGCTCCACTTCCGCCACGTGTCCCCACGTCTCACTTGAACTTGAAGGCTTGAAGCCCCAAAGAAACCGGGAAGGCTCGGATTAACACCCGCCAAATCAAAATTCCCCCTTCACCTTTCAGCGTCAGAAAATAAGAAAAATCCCAAAAAATTCCAAAAATAAAGAAAAAAGCACCAAATAATCGCATCTAATCTAACCGTAGAGAGAGAAATACAGGGAGTGTGGAAGAGAGAGTGCGGTTGAGGTTTGTGGCTATGGAGGAGAAGCTGATACAGAGGCTGGAATCGGCTGTGTCGCGCTTAGAGGCGCTGTCGCTGTCCGGTGGTGGAGGGTCGGCGACAGCCCGGGGTTTCGAGGATGCGCCGCTGGATCCGTCGATTGTGGCTTATGAGGATCTGATTGGGCAGTACCTGGGTAGGGTTTCGGCCGCAGCTGAGAAGATTGGGGGGCAGGTGCTGGACATCACCAAGGTTCTCCAGCAAGCTTTTTCTACTCAGAAGGACCTGCTTATCCAGGTTAAGCAAACTCAGGTCAGTCTCGCTTGTGATGCCTTTGTGTTTTTGGGATTTTCTTTTTCGTTTTTTATTGTTTGGTTTCATTGGGTGTTGAAAGTTTCGGATTTATAAATGTAAAATGAGATGAGGTTAAGAAACAGTGTATTTGATGCTAGATGTTTTAATCGGGTCGTAAATGTGATTGATTGTGTAAAGGACATTGAATGAGATGTGCTGTCTTGTTGGGTTTGGATCCGATGTTTATGTACTTTTTTCAATATCAAATAAGAATAATTAAAAGTTACAAGCTTTTGAAAGATGGAATCAACATCTGGTTGCCTTACCATAGCAAATTAACAACGAAATGTTAGCGGAAAATCACGAAAAGATCAACTGGTAAAGGAATCTGTAAGGGTATACCGCACTCGTGCTTTCCTTTTCTCTTTCTCAAAATACTTTTGCACAATGAAATTTTCTGTTCAGAATTTAGTGTTGCTATCTTTTGGGGGTAGTTTGAAGGATTGATGATGCTATTCTGTAGATATTTTTAGTGTTGATAGTAGCAGGAGTGAGAGAGTTTACTTAGTTTAACTGCACCATATCTTGTAAGTTTGCTGGTGAAATGAAATAATTATGTTAATTGGATTGTTCTGTGTTGTGCAGAAACCTGACAATGCAGGGTTAGCTGAGTTTCTGAAACCACTGAACGAGGCCATCACAAAGGCAAATTCTTTGACAGAAGGGAGGCGCTCTGATTTTTTTAATCACTTGAAGACTGCTGCTGACAGTCTCTCAGCTTTGGCATGGATTGCTTATACAGGGAAGGAATGTGGTAAGGAAAATAAATCGGTGCTATATTGCATTACTGACAGATGAAAATTCATTTATGTTTCCAATGCCTTATTGTGCTTTGTCTCTTTCAAGGTATGAGCATGCCTATTGCACATGTCGAAGAAAGTTGGCAGATGGCTGAATTCTACTGCAACAAGGTACTATGCACGTCTGTAAGAATCGGGTAATTTATATAAAAGGAACTGCATGTCCTGGAATCACATGTTCTAATTGCACACAGGTCCTTTTTCTTGCAGTACTTATCAATTATCACCAATCGTGTAATGATTGCATCAAAGTAAAGTTTTACAGTGAGTGGGTGTTGACTCAGTAATTCATGATTATACAGATTCTTGTGGAGTATAAAACCAAAGACCCAAATCATTTAGAGTGGGCCAAAGCTCTCAAGGAACTGTATTTGCCTGGTTTAAGAGATTATGTTAAGAGTTTCTATCCATTGGGTCCAGTTTGGAGTTCAACCGGAAAAGCTGTAACTGCTGCTTCTTCAAAACCAAAAGCTCCTGCACCAGGTGCCCCTGCTCCTCCACCTCCTCCATCAGCATCACTCTTTAGCTCCGAAACTTCACAGGCTTCATCATCTCGCTCCAAAGAAGGGATGGCAGCTGTTTTCCAAGAGATTAATTCTGGAAAGCCTGTGACTTCAGGTAATTTTTATTCTTGTCATTAAATTGTACATGTTGGACACTGCTGATTTGGTTTTTGTGTCCCCTAGGTCTGAGAAAGGTGACAGCTGATATGAAGACAAAGAATCGTGCTGACAGAAGTGGCGTTGTTGGTACGCATGAGAAGGAAAGTCGTACGAGTTCACCTGCTGTTGCTAAAGTAGAACCACCAAAGTTTGAGCTCCAAATGGGTCGCAAGTGAGTACATATGATCATTCTACTATGTTTAAAACTTCATGTGAGGGAGTAAAAGCAGCAAGTGATTTTGTTTTATGTCATGTTATACCCTGGCAGGTGGGTTGTTGAGAATCAGATTGCGAAGAAAGATTTGGTTATTAGTGAATGTGATTCGAAACAGTCTGTATATATTTTTGGGTGCAAAGATTCTGTTCTTCAAATTCAAGGTACTTTAACAGTATGAAAAACCTTATTTTCAATTGTATAAACATATTAAACGTTAAATTGCCTTTCCTTACAAACTTTTATGTCGTATGTAAATAGGTAGCTGTCAGGTTTAAGAAAGTAGTAGGGTCATTGTAAGAGAATCATGTGAACTTACAATTATTTGCACAATGTGCAGGGAAAGTAAACAACATTACCATTGACAAATGCGCTAGCATGGGAGTCCTGTTTACGGTTAGTGTAAGATTAGTAATGAAGCAATTCATATTGATGTATCTGTGCTAATTGTGTGTTCTCTTGTGAACAAAGGATGTTGTGGCTGCTTGTGAGATCGTAAATTGCAACCGTGTTGAGGTGCAATGCCAGGTTAGAATTCATCTCATGAAACTTTCAGCGATTTTAAGACATGAAGGTGGATGTTTCCAGTGTTGCCAATCATAATTCTATGCAGTAGCTTCATTTATAATGCTATATAAAACCACTGTATGATCTTAGCTATAAAGCCTATATGCAATTTGACTCTAGGACATGAAAATTGAATTTTGGCAACATTTATCATCCCAAATATCACCATTCAGTGGCTTCTTATATGGTGATATATAAAATCATCTTGTGATCTTTGTTATATTCATTCATCGTATGCTATTCCAGGGCTCCGCTCCTACAGTTTCAGTGGACAACACAGCTGGCTGTCAATTTTATTTGAGCAAAGATGCTCTGGGGGCATCTATAACAACTGCTAAGTCCAGTGAGGTCAATATATTGGTACCCAGTTCTGGAGCTGATGGTGATTGGGTATGCTCCATGTTTGTCTTTTATTTTATATTTATTTGATTCTTTTCAAGACTTGCTTGATTGTTCTTCCCTGCAACTTCCAAGTTATCTTGGAATGCAAGCTAGTTGTTTAGATGGTTCTATGATAAATAATTGGCCTACGACACGGTAAACTTGTTAGGTCTGGGGAGCATATCCACATATGTTATTTGTAGAGATGGTTCAAATTTTACGTTTACTAAATGCTTTGCAGAAGTAGCTTGTTAATCCATTACTGACTATATTACCCAGGTTGTACACGATTCTGCTTGAAATTAATTTTTGTTTTTCTTCTAAACGAATACGATATTGAGGATTTTTTTCGGGGCGCGATTGGTTTCTAAGATCGTTTCCGACTCTAGGCTTTTTACTAGTTAGTCCCGGTAAAGCCCCCAGACCACAGATTTTTCTGAAACAAGGCCCTCTGTAACATGACATAAAGACTCCTTATTTTTTATGAAATTTCATAAGACAAAATTAAAACTAAACGAAAATATGATAAATTAATCGAAATTTACTGAAGTATTGTATTGCAAAGAATAATTAGAGGAATTGTATTAATATCCGGACCTTATTGTATATAAATAATACACAATTCTGCTTGAAATTTAAGCTACCTTTTTATATTCAATGTAAAAAGCGGAGTATGCAACAGTTAGACAGTTGTCCTTTAGTTGCCTGAAAGCTTTTTTCATCTCTTGTGTAGATGCTCAATATATGAAGTACTAGTGTTTTTCAAATCCTGTTTAAATATTTCCAGCCACTTCGCCGGTAACTTAGATGGGAACATGGGATTTAGGGTTAGTTGGTTCACGTAATTAATGCTAGGAATACTATGTTCTTTTAGTTGGATGATGATATTGGTTTGCAATGCCTTGTTGTATGAGCTATGGCAGGCTTGTACAGAAGAGCCTTAAGACGCAAGCCTATCTGTTGGTACCCTATGATATTTAGGTTTGGGTTTTGTAGGTTAGTATTTGTTGCCTATGATATTTTAACTTACCAGTACACCAAAAGCTTTTGGGTACATACTCTCGTTATCTCTTATCTTGCTCCCATGAAGCTGATACTTCCTTTCACTCCATTAAATCTATTTTTTCACTTTCTACTCTCTTTATTTGGAGTATGATATAATAAGGGGTTGCAACCGTTGCATGTACTTTCTGACTGTTAGGATCCTTCCTAAATTCATGCATTACTAAATGTTATGTGATTTCTTGAGTTTATCACTTTTTATCTTGCAGGAGGAGCATGCTTTGCCGGAACAGTTTATTCATATGTTTAAGGACGGTCGCTTTGAAACTACTCCAGTCTCTCACTCAGCCGGAGGGTAATTTGGACTCTTTTTATACCAATTATCTCGTACTTGAAGAAGAAAATACTAGGATGGATTGAGGATTGGCTTTTTTATTGTTCTTCTTTCTACTTTCTCCTTTGTTCAATTGCTTTCATTTTATAAGGGTGACACATTCCCAGCCTTGTGGGTTATGCTCTTATCAATCTCACCGGTGGTTTGTCGGATTATCAAACCAGGTGATTGATTTACATGTCTCATGGAAAATGAGATTCTTTTGCATGATTGTTTTTGGAAGATTGTTTCTAGATGAGTGTTGTAGCGATGTTTTTTCGCAATTGCGAGTGAGCTGGAATTAGCACTTTTGCTCTTGTAATACATTATCTCAATCTTTTTGTTCTTGATCATATATTTGTAGTTACTTTCGACATTATTTTGAGATGTGTTTGGCTGTACTTTCTAAATAGTTACGTTTCTTTAAGGTTAAATTGTACTAGTCGTCCAATGGATGGCAATTCTAACCGTTAAATCCGATAACCGTGGATAACGGTCTGAATGGATTGGATTTGGATATGAAAATTCGGGTTTGGTATGGATATGGGGAAAAACCGTGAACTTTATTCGGTTATGGTTTTGGATATGGTTATAGGGGTTTTCAATCCGTATTCGTCTCCGAATCCGACCTAAATATATAAATATATATATATATATATTTGATATATAATATAATTTTATTCAATTTACCGAACTCTCCCTATACTAATTTATTATGCATGCATCAAACCCTATACTATCTTTATTAAGCACCAAACATCATGCATGGAGCATACCAACAACCTCATCAATTCAATACTCTTATTGTTATACTCAACTAAATTAATTCGTTGAATCATTTTATATATCAATTATCAAATATTACAAGTTTATCAGATTTATCTCTCTTCAAGAGCCTCACTATCAAGAAATTGGTGCATGTTATCATGAACAACTTCAAATATATTGTTAGTTTTTTGTAATTGGATGTTACTATTTAATGACGGAATTAGTATCTACTAAAATTTATAATGCGTCAATTGGATAAATATTTTTTTTTTTTGATGAAGTGGATATAACGGATATCCGATTGAAAATCCGTTACCCGGTAGATATGGTTATGGATAATCCCCGATGGTTAATTTGCGGGTATGGATATGATTAATTTTCGTGGTTATGAAGATGGATATAGCATTTCCATTTCCAAATCGAACCGTTGCCATCCCTCCCTGTAATAAACTTGGATTTTAACTTTCATCTCTACAGTTTTGTCCTTGCAGTTTCGTTCTGATTTCACTTTCGTCCAATTCATTAGGTAAGTTCACGTTTCCCATTTGTGGACATATTCACATTTGAAAAATCTAAGGTGGATGAAATTTTTATTCATCTAACAGACTAGAGGTGCTAGCTGAATGAAACTTAAAAGGACTTACTAGGAGGTCACCCATTCTAGTATTATTCTCGGCCTAATTCACTTAACCTTGGAGTTCGAATTAGATTTGATGCATTTGAGTTGGTACGCTACACATCCAATTAATTTATTTTTATTGTGTATGTTCAAATTCTTGATTTGTTTTTTTTTTTTTTCTCGCCATGGTTTGCGCTCAAGTTCAACCACAAACAATTGTGATTGCAACCTCGAAAAGTTGTCATGTGACCTCAAATCCAACCCCCGAGACCTCCCCCGCTCCCCCTCACCCTCCCCCTACAAGTCCAAAACCTTCGACCCTTCTTTGGGGGTGCCCGGAGTCGTTGCTCATTCACGTGAGGTCAAAGTGTTTGCCGTTTCCTTATCCACGCCCGTTCACGCTTCGTTGATCTATCGCGTGGTAAAAAGAAGAGTACGAAAGAATAGTAAACAGATCACACTGCAGAGCGATTCTAAATATGATAAGTCACCCTTGTACGAAATGAAATAAGGCGTTTCGAGCTCTAGGAGGCAGTGGTTGGCTCACCAATTGCCTTTGCTTTATGGACTGCTAGAGAGGATTTTTGGGGTTGGAGGTCAACATTGTTGCTTTTGCCGTTGCTTTCACCAACCGGTAGAGATTGCATAAAGTCCTCAAGTTTTTACGTGGCCTTTTCCATAACCATCCATTAGTGCAGACGTATTACAGCTACCAACTCACTGCAGTGTACTTCAAAGTCCTTCACCAAGTCTTCCTTGAGCAAAGCTCAAAGTCCTTCACCAAGTCTTCCACCAAGTCTTCCTTGAGCAAAGCTCAAAGTCCTTCACCAAGTCTTCCTTGAGCAAAGCAAACCCCACAAGTTTAGGAGGTCCACTCGTTACACGTTACATCCAAGTTTGGGAGGTCCCCTCGTTACACGTTACATCCTTCCATTTCATCATATAACACACACAAACCTGAAACTCAGTGTGTGTGTATATCTGTCGGTTATACTCATCTAGGTTTGGTTGGTAGTATCTTAACACGGATAAACGTATTTTCATATGTCCATAAGTTTTTTTTTTTATAGTGTATTCCAAAAAGCAGTTAGAAGAACAACCATCATTCTATCCATCGCCACCACTAAACATCAATGAGTTGGAAATGATTCAAATATACACTTTGAATTCTTTATTAAAAAACTACAAGTGCTTTAGTGTTTCTTGAAGAAGCATTTGGCAAGTTCTTCTCCTAAAACCACTTGTATAAAGTACAGTTCTTCTACAAATTTCTATCAAACGCAATCATCATTTTTGGTTGCAGAAAACGCATTTAACCATTTTAAAAACAATCTCAAACATGTCCCTTTAGAGCACTTCCACCGAAGGCACATTAGGCCGGCACCCAGTTCAAGCAATATGGGGTCGTCATACTTTCGGTTACATTTTTATGAAATACTTCAATTTTAATATCTAATATCCTAGTGGACAGAGCATTGAGTTTCTACTTATGTGTCCCGGGTTCGAAACTCCCCTCACGCCTAAATTATCACAATTCCAACAAAAATGTTTATGAACACAAGTCATGTAATTCAAATAGGGTTATATAAATGATAATATGTTTGCTGTTGTCCTGAATTTAAACACAAGAACTTTGCGGGTGTGCTAGTGCTAGTTTACCCTCGGGGAAGTTTCTTTGTTCAAAAAGTTCCTTTGCACTTGGAATTCCATGTTTCCACCGTCAGAGTGGGTGGGTTGATGATGCTGAGATTCTCCAAAGGCAAGACCGACGAACACCCAGCCAAATGTGAAAGTCTAAACGCCACCGCGTGCGAAAACTCTAGTAGTCTAATCCAACTACTTTCCAACATTTACTTTTTTAGAAACTTTTTTACAACGATCACTTAAAATGAAATTGTTATAAAAAAAACTCCGATAGTTAATTTTATAGAATCACTACCATTATTCCCAATTACCAAATACAAGTATTGTCAATGAGCACAACACTAGTTTACTCACTCCTTAAACAAAAAAATTGCCAAACTCAAATCTAGAGATGGTCACCATATCTTGCCGCATCAACAAACTAACAGAAAATCTAACGAAACTAGATGACATGGATCAAGTTAATATTTTAGGTCAATTTTAAGGACGAAATTGATTGATTTTCAAAGTAAGTCCAGTGATGAGTTAGGTTAATTTTAGAGATCATTTGTGATAAAAACTCAAAATAAAGTAAAAACCTCATGTATTTACGGTTGAGAACGAATCTCACATTGATAGGAGGAATGATCTTGCATGGACTTATAAGTAAGTTGGGTTAATGCCCATATTGCCAATTGGTTTTATAGTGGAATCTCAACTTTCTTCTCTTACCCCGATGTCCCTATCTCTCATTAGAAACAACTTCACCCAAGTACACCTTTATCCAGTTCAAGGGTTTGCTAAATTTGTTTCATTGAGTGAAGGTTTTAGCTGACACAATTTGACCTTATTTGATAAAAAAATTTAGTCAAGGTGGAAGTTGAGAGTTCCAGCCCCGTCAATCCCAAGAGAATATAATACTAATACCTAGTTTGGAATTGTTATGTTTTTTCAAAATTGTTTCTGGTATGCTATGATAATAAATAATTGTGAAAAAAAAGTAAGTGTTTGATATACTATAGTAATAAAAGTGTTAGAGATGGGGGTAGCATTGTCGATATGAAAGTTGCATTAATTGGTATTTGTTCACCCGCCTCCAATAGAACCCAAAAAAAAAAAAAAAAAAAGCTAAGAAGGAGTGCACATCGATTTTTTGGGAACGATAATAACAAACTCCCATGTTTTTATTCCAATGAGAATTTAAGGTTTTAACATTGAATCTAAATACAAGAATTTGGTTAACATTCAGGGAGACCAAATATTTTAAACTAAATTTGCAAATTAAATACTATGGTTGTCAATAATTGAATTATTAATTAAGTGTCAATTAACGTGCTTGTTTCTTATTACTAACATATCATTTAACTTATAAATTTAATTTAAAATTTTAATGTTCCTAGCATTATCTTTATTCATATATCAGCTATCAAAGTCGATTTCTTCTTGGAGTTAATAGTCATTAACCTTTTTTAGCCATTAAATTGAAGAAATAAACTGAGAAAGACAAAATTAAAATTAAATAGAAAAGGCCAACAGAGAATGGCAGAGAGTTAAAACGAATTGCGGAAAGAGAAATATTAAGGAAACTTTTTAAAAAATAGGACTATCTATAGGTTACCCGTTATCTTATTTTTTTTACATAATATTTTATAATATTAGAATGAAAATTGAAATTAACTATGAAGTATCAAAAAATTTCATTTTAAGAGTACTTCCTTAACATTTCTGATGCGAAAAAGCATTTGTTAGAAAAAATTAACACGCTTTAACAAATATTTGGCATGCGTCAACGAGAAGACCGAGAGACAGGTGGGATCCCATCGCACGTGAGCACTTGAGTGCAGAGTCAGCTTGCTTACTTTCTTACCGTTACCCTCATCTGGTTTGTTTTGGGGTCTGAAGTCCGGTCCTTCCTTATATATTCCTCCGTCGTCTTCCGCACTCTGCACAAAAGCAGCACACAGCTTCTCACCAGTATCCATTCTGTCGACAGACCTCATCGTCATCGTCCATGGCGTCGTCGCTTTCGCACTTCCCCATCCTCCTTGTCTTCCTCTTATTCACCGCTTTCCTTTCTGCAGGTACGTAATTACTTCTACTTTCCCGGAAAATAAAGGACAAAGTGTCACTTTCCCGAGAAAATTATAAAAATTTGTTAAAGTTTTGCGTAATGAATTGATGAGAGCACAGTTATTAGCCGCTCGAATTCCACCTAACTTTCCCTTACTTACCTCATCTCGTAAGTAGGAAAAAACCCCACTGAAACGATTTGCTTTGATTGCAGACTCACAGTCCTTCATCGGCGTCAACTACGGCCAGGTCGCTGACAACCTCCCGCCGCCCTCCGACACCGCTAAACTCCTCCAGTCCACCGCCATCAAGCGCGTCCGTCTCTATGGCGCCGACCCGGCCATCATCAAGGCCCTCGCCGGCTCCGGCATCGCTATCGCCATTGGCGCCGCGAACGGCGACCTCCCGGCCCTTGCCTCCGATCCAAACGCGGCGGCGCAGTGGGTGAATTCCAACGTCCTCCCCTTCTACCCCGCCAGTAAAATCGACCTCATCAATGTCGGCAACGAGGTCCTCCTATCCAACGACCAGGGACTCATCTCCCAGCTCCTTCCCGCCATGCGAAATGTCCAATCTGCCCTCTCCGCTGCGTCTCTTGGCGGAAAGGTCCGGGTCTCCACGGTGCACTCCATGGCCGTTTTGGCCCAGTCCGACCCGCCATCTTCCGGTCTGTTCATCCCGGGATTCCAGGACGTTCTCAAGGGACTTCTCGCCTTCCAGAGGGACAATGGATCACCGTTTGCGGTCAACCCGTACCCATTTTTTGCTTACCAGAGCGACCCGAGGCCCGAAACGCTGGCGTTTTGCTTATTCCAACCCAACGCGGGACGAGTCGACTCGGGGAGCGGAGTCAAGTACATGAACATGTTCGATGCTCAGGTGAGCGTGTTTTACACTTTAGTGGGCCGGATTTGGTCTTTTTATTAAATGGATCTAGGTCCAGTTGAAAAATTGACCTGTGGGTCAACGTCAACGGACTACAATTTGCATCATATGACGATTCACACGTTAGTCTTTAAATCATGAGTCCACGACATTGACGTAAGAGTTTAGAACTAATGGTTTTTTTTGGTAATTGGCGTTTGCTTTGCGGTTTGTTTGAGAAGCACTCATGCACATAAGCACTTTTGTTAGAAGCTAAAATCAATAGAAGGGTTTCATGTAGGTGCTTCTATGGAAAGCACGGATAAAGTTTTAAAAGTACTTTTATTATTTAGATGAGTTTTTTTGTTATCTAAAAGACGTCGGTTGTTGTAGCCATTTCTAAATGCACTTCCAACCAAACACTTGGCAAATATGCACCCTGCGTGGGGTGTGAGGATTAGTTGAAAAAGAAGATGAAAGAAAATGTAGAATAAAGCAATTAATATAATATTACTATATCTTTAACTTTTAGGTCTTTTACTTGAACATCTACGAGATTTCTAATTATAAACATAAAATTTAAATTTGACAGCTTATGTTGCATTTTGGCTTTTTTTTTTTATTTTTCACCTAATATGTCAAATTAAATTATTATTTTATTACATTAAGCTATTATAATAAATGTTTTAAAACAATAAAATGCATTTTATAATCAATTCAAAAAAAACAAAAAATTGAAGTTGCTGTCAATTTTGGTAGCAGGGATGTGGGCTGTCAATCCATGTCATGTTACATCAGATTTGGCTTTTTGATTTAAATACATTGTTGTTGCCTTTTTTTTTTTTTTTTTTATATTAATGCTGATTTGAATATTTTAACATCTCATTTGGAAATACTCTTAGATTAATAAAAAGCATGGATAATAAGGTTTAGGTGTAGGAAATGAGGGTTTTTCGAAACCCCAATTTCAACGGTCATTTAATTAGCCTCGTCCATGTTACACTTGTATTATTGTCCTTTGCTTTATCAGGGAAATGATGGGATCTTTGAAGTTACCTTCCATATGCAATTGATGCATGGTGACAATGTGACAGGCTGGCTAGTGGCCCATCACAATAATTTTAGATGAGGCCATGATTTCTATTGGCTTTGGATTTAGTACAACGTATTTGAAAAAAAACCTAGACAAATTTTGTTGTTTCATAGAACCAAAAATTTAATTTGGGACTACCATATAAAAGTATAAACCTCCTATTTCTTACTATAGGAGAAAATGTTAGTGAAATTTTAGTAGCAATGGGTTTTTTTCCCCGTAGATCCTTGAGATAGCATTTGAATCTTTTGCGGTCGGATGATCCTGTAAGACCTCAATCTTTTACCATTGTATCGCAATATCATAGGTCCTACCCATGTGAAGGAATTGGAAAGAAAATTGGAAAATGAAATTGAGTTTTGAAGTATTTTCCTTTTGTTATCGTTAATCGAACGGAGTTTTTTTCTCTGTAGCTTAGTAAATGCATAACTTGTTTGAACTATGCGCAGTGTTTTCTTTTCTTGCAATGACAATTTTAATGACAAGCTAACTAATTAGAGAGTTCCAATGGTTTAACCCTTATGCTTTTGAAGTCATTGATTGATGCAGTAATATAAATGACGAAGTTTTACGATCTCTAGGTTGATGCTGTGCGGTCAGCCTTGAATGCAGTTGGATTCAAGGACATTGACATTTTGATCGCTGAGACTGGATGGCCATACCATGGAGATAGCAACGAAGTTGGAACTAGTGTGGAGAATGCAAGGGCGTATAATGGCAATTTGATTGCACACCTTAGATCCATGGTTGGGACTCCGTTGATGCCTGGAAAATCTGTGGAGACTTATATCTTCGCGCTCTATGATGAGGATTTGAAACCTGGTCCAGCCTCTGAGCGATCCTTTGGTCTGTTCAAGCCTGATCTAACTGCGACATATGAAGTTGGTCTCACAAAGAGTAGCCAGGTGACATATTTAAAACCTTCTAGCAAAATGTTCTCTTACCGCATCACTTTTATGTGTTATATTGTTGACTGCAAATCTAGATAATTCGTTATGTGGACCGTTCAATACGTATGAGAACATAACATGTCCTGTATTTGGCCGGACCTTATAATGCCTAATATTCTATGCTTTATAATACGCATGATTAGTTATAACCCTTGGATTTCTATCCTTCAGACTCCATCAACACCAACGGTGTCTCCTTCACCGAAGCCTACTTCCGGACAGTGGTGTGTGCCCAAATCCGGCGTTTCTGATGCTCAATTGCAGGCAAATCTTGACTATGCTTGCGGCCATGGTATTGATTGCAGCGCAATCCAACCAGGAGGCGCCTGTTTCGACCCAAACACTGTTGCATCGCACGCTGCCTATGCCATGAATCTGTATTATCATACTGTTGGCACAGTTCCTCTGAATTGCGATTTCTCACAAACAGCGATGCTCACATCCTCAAATCCGAGTAAGTTTTCTTTAACATGAGCACATATCGAAATGGCCCATGTTTTCCATGATGAGGACACACTTAACATAAAAGGGTGATTTACTTTTTGGGATAATAATTCATTAAGTGACCGATTAGAAACGTAAAAGTGTATAATCTTTTGACTTTTGTGGTGATAACTATTCTCTTTATAATCCAACACCTTTTGTAATGATTGCACTGCTAACTGTGGCATCTTTCTTTTCACGCATTTTATACCTGTGAAAAAAATTAAATGGAACATCTCCAAAACCAGCATGACTACCTGTGAAAAAATGTCTACTTGATTTGTTTCGGAGCTCTTGCTAATTAAGTCTGTGAATTGATTGCAGGTTATAATGCTTGCAGTTACACTGGTGGAAGTACATGACTACCTGTGGAAGCAGGGAAAGTTAATACTATACCGAATAACGGATTCGTTAAGGTTAGAAATCAATTGGATACAAGGAATAAGGTGTTGGTGTGCTTTTTTGTTGTTTTTAATTTATATATGTGGCAGTTTTGATTGTAAAGGTTCCTAGTTTTATTTGGGATATATATTAAGTGTAAGAACTCTACCATAAGTGGGAATGCGAATGAACTGGTTCTTTCTCCAGATATTTGTTCCTAAACCTTGGTAAGAAGGTTTTGTTTTCTTGTATGTATTTGGTACAAAAGTGGAAATTTTGTGGGGTTTGTACCACTGGTCGACTCTCGGTATTCTCCTCTCTAGGCCTTATTTCGAATACAAATTTACGAGTATTGATTGGATTGAGTGAGAGCTTTGTTCATGTTGAAGACTGCATCCGACTTTCGCAAACAATGTGGCTAGTGAAATCTTTACGGGCGCCTTATTGAACTAGAAGTTGCCTAGTGGTAGTGTTTTTCGGCCAGCGTTGCTTACCTCTAACCGATAATTATTTAGCGGTATTTAAACTTTACTTTGTTGGAGGAGATCATGAGTTGAATTCCATAGAGAACAATCTTTTTCCTTGCTGAACAAGAAAGAAGCACACGACATGCAAATGAAACTTCAATTCCCGATCCCAGAGTTATACTGCCATCGTTTATGCGCTTGAGTGAACGTCAACTATTTTTTAACATCTTTAAGCGACTGTCAGCTGCCACAACTCCAAAATTTTACACTCCTATTCAACCAAAATGATTGTGTGGCTATGCGCGCTCTCTCCCTCTCTCCAATCATTTTTAACGAGAGTGGGCAACATTTTTGTTATTGTTCAATTGATGGGCACCTGGCATTGTCAGCAGCAATGATAGCCCAAGTAGCAATAGGAACTAGATTCCAACCTTTGATCGATGGACATATCATATTTGCTTTTGCATTGTGAAGCAATTGCTACTTTGCCAAGAAACATGGGATGGGGCCAGGGAAGTGGAGTATATATATATTTTTAATGCCTTACATAAAAATATATTTCGTTGAAAACTATTTTTAAAGTAACTGAAAACGTTTTTATTAAAAATATTTTTAAAATTGATTCGTAGTAAAAATTCACGTGATCTTGGAAAAATAGTCAAGTGTTTTTTTGCAAGAAACACATATTTGGTGTTTTTTTTATATTTAAAAAAAAAACACATATCTTATGGTTATTCTAAAATATATTTTACCAAAAGCACCTTAAATCATTTTAAAAGCAATTTCAAATGAACCATACAAGTGTTTCTTTGAAAGCGCTAGTATAACTCAAAAACACTAAAACTTGTTTTTGCTAAACGTAGTAATAAAATGATGTTAGTTATCAAAATGTACTTTTAACCATTACATAAGCAATCACAAACATGCTACAAGCAATTACTAACTAACTAGGAAGAAAATTATAAAGTTCTCTTGTTGACCTCACCATCCTTCAACCAAAAGGTAGAAATGAAAATCGTACATAGACAATTGATTCAGTTACACTTTGTTCATGTTTGGTGTCTAGGATTAGATTAGATTGAATAACTCACTAAATTCAAGCTACATTGAAGGATGAAATTATGGAGTCCGACTTCCAAAAGAAGTTAGTCATGAAAGAAACTTATATTCACATTCTACCATTTTTTTTAATGATAAATGATATGCTAATATACCCTAAATTTAACTAAACTCGGGGAATGAGGGATAGTTTGAACTCAAAAGGAGTAGGTTGAAGAGGAAGATTCAAACCAACACTTGCAAAATTTCTAATTGTCACGCTAAACATTTCTTAACTTGACAGGTTAACAATGCCTATGATTGATTTTTTATTTTATTTTCTATCTTATAAATGATATCATTATTGGGGTAAAATCCTCAATTGTTAGGAAATCTGCACCAAAATGTATAAGTATTATTATTTTCAGTTACTGCGGTAAACTGCCATTGCACCTATGGTTGAAAATTGGTTCATCTATATATACTTATTAACTCTGGGCAACATAATTGATCGAGTTCGTCGATGGATTTAGTGAAAAAAAAACCCAGGTTATGAACTGCTTTGTGAACATATATTAATAAAAATATTGCGAGACCAATGAACAACTAATCCATTGTCGTCCAGCGGTTAGGATATCTGGCTTTCACCCAGGAGACCCGGGTTCGATTCCCGGCAATGGAACTTTTTGTCATTTTATTTAATTTTACACTTTCACTTATATGCTGCTATATTTTATTAGGAAAATTAATGAAAAAGACTTGAAAACTTTGAGTTTTAATGATAATGAAAAAATAAAGGTAAAGTGAATAGTACCAGGATTGATTTTTTAGTGTAAAAATGTGATTTTTCGTTAAAGTGAACAGTACCATAGGTTTTTCGTTAAAACTCTTTATTTTGTTTTCTTTGGGAAAAGACATATATGATCTGTGGTCTATTTAGGATGATTTTTATGTTTATTTTTCCTTTTATACAGGTGATACTCAGACCATCTCCAATGGTTGGGCTAAAAATCAAATTTTTTAGCCCAAAAAATTTAGCTTTTAGCCCAAAAACAACTTTTCTACTCCAACCGTTCTAACCTAAAATTTTAGCCCGAGATTATTAAAGAATGAAATGATGCTATTTTTTTTGTTAAATTAATTTTTTTTTTAAAATAAATATGTTGACTATCGTAAATTAATTTTATAAACATTTTAATCTAAAAAAATTTAAATTCCGATAAATATTGGGTATAGTTCATCCCAATTTCTGGGCTAAATTTCGGGGGGAATTTGGCATTGGTTTAGCATTTAGGATTTAGCTCAAAATTTCCCCTTCGGTTGGAGTGGGTTTGGGGGGAAATTTTGAGGGGTAATTTGGCTTTTAGTCCACCATTGAAGTTGGTCTCAAGGCTTTAAATGCAAAAATAAATATTCTAAACAAGTATTGTACTATCATATAAATGAATTGATGCATATTGACATTCAAATCCAAACCCTATCTATTCAACTCCCAAACCTATGCTGCTGCCACCACTCGGGCCCCTTCTCCCCACTTCCCAACCACCACAACAACCCCACTCTCTGATCTTTTTTTTTTTTTTTCTTTTTGAACAAAAAAAAATATTATCTAGTAAGTAAGTGAGAAGTCGAGCAATAATGTGGTTCGAATTCGTTTTTAATGAAAATCGAATCTAAGAGCTTTCACTTATAAGTGAAAAATACGACTAGATCGAAATATTAAATGACATCTCTCCTTACTTTTTATACCAATTTTATTTCACTTTTTTTTACGAGGTAAAACACCTCATTGGCTCATATATTTAGTCAAAAAAATATAACAGATTTAATGGCAAGACCAATAGTGCAAGAACTAAAAACGAATTAAATACAAACATGTAACTCGCGAAGGAATTCAGGACCGTTGCTTCAAATTATCCTATTGTTTGCATCAAATGAGAGATTTGTCAGTGTGTTGGGCACCCAGTACAACCAATGTCGTAATATAAGAAAATAATGTTTTTTTTTCAAGGGCCCATCCATCTACAGATGGCTCTTTATCCCAGTTGTGAAAAATAATCATACCTATGCATTATGGTGCGAGTTTCATATTCACTGGTTCCCATCTTCCTACCAAATAACAATTTAACTTAGTAACACTATCATTTATAAAAAAACAAATTGTTCATCCACTTGTATTATATTTAATTAGTTTATTTCCATTCCAATTGCCTAGTTTTCATGTCCATTTATGTATTTTGTGAAATTGATATTGTCACCCAATGTGTCTATTCACACATTTTGAGCTCACAAAATGAGCTAATTAAAAAAGGAATAGGATACTATTTGTGGAGATCCAAATGATCAATCAATCATGTCCGTTCATCGTACATCGTGTGATTAAAATTATTAAAATTATTAAATTATTATTAAAAATTAAATATAAATAGGACCTAACAAAAATTGACCGCACAATGCATGATGAACGAACACAATTGATTGATCATTTAGATCTCCACAAAGAGAATCCATTAAAAAAATAAAGTTTGAACCGGTCCCTCGCTCCTTGAGAAATCAACACATAAAAATATAAAATAGGGAGTTTTAACAAAACACTTCCAGTATTGTTCACTTTTAACGAAAATCCACATTTTTACATTTCCCTGATACCACTCACTACACATTTATTTGTAATTTTTCATTAAAACTAATTTTTTTTTTAAATTTTTCATTAGTTTTTCTTATAAAATAATTAGAAACAAATTAATTGTGATGTGACGTTTGAAAAAATAATAACATGTTAATTTAAAAAGAATTTAACACAAGACATGACATTACTCGAACAATACGATTTAATAACAATAAATGTGTTCCATAAAATTGCTATACTAGATAATTTTAGGCTTAAAGATTTACTGAATCGAACAGAATGACAATAAATAGATTCGTACAAATTGCCATACTAAATGGACTTTGAGTTCAAAAATTTATATCTAAACGGAAAAAGAGAATAACAATAAATCTGTTTCATACAAATTGTTATATTTATATTCAAAGCGGAATGTGAATAACAATAAATCTACTTTATACAAGTTGCTATACTAGATGGACTTTGGGGTTCAACTCCCAAATTCGCATCTAAGCAAAAGTTGTAGCATTCACATGAATCGCGTGGCATGTGAGTTTATGACATATGACTCCACATGACACGGTGTTTCACATCCACAACATCTTCCGAAGAAAAATTGCCAAGTGGACCAACGCGGGACCCGAAGCCGCCAGTGGAAATTACACCTGTACCCTCACGACTCGCACGCAAAGCCCCATAACGTATTCACAGGTCACACAGCTCTCCCCCCTCTCTCTCTCTCTCTCTCTCTCTCTCTCTCTCAGCCAAAGTCCCAGCGACTCGTTCAGACACGAGACCAGAAGCCAACAACCGTCTTCCGCCTTTTCACCTTTCACATACGTACGTTCAGAGCTTCCCTTCCTTCCTCGCGAGTTTTAGCTTCCCGTTGGATTTGCAGAAGCAGGAATGGAAACCCTAATTTCGCTCTGAACCGGAGGACTCTTTCGACTTCTGCTCCATGACCGAATCCTGAGCTCGAATTCCGAGCAATGTCAGTTGCGGAGCTTAAAGAGCGCCACGTGGCGGCGAGCGACACCGTCAACTCGCTCAGAGAGCGGTTGAAGCAGAAGCGCGCCTCCTTGCTCGACACTGATGGTATGGCGGTGGTGGGTTTGCTGGTTTGTTAATTATTACTGAATATTATTCTACTGGATTGTAATTTTTGGGGGTTTTAAATCTAATTGGTTGTGCTGGTGGAATTTTTGCAGTGGCTGGGTATGCAAGGTCTCAGGGGAAGACTCCGCTCACATTTGGCCCCACCGATCTTGTGTGCTGCAGAACCTTGCAAGGTCATACAGGGAAGGTATGATTGCCCACATGTAATTCTGTGTGTTTTTGTGCCTGTGTGGTCTCTGGTATGTTTTGTTTTTAAAAGTGAGCATCTTTCGGTTCTTTCGAATGCACATTCATATGGGTTAGTGGAATTGTTGGGCATTGGTTGTTTGAAGCGTGCTGTTCAGATTACAAAGCTAGTTTCTTTTATGTTTTGGATATGTGAAATTGTAATTTTTGGGTTTGACTAGTCGGGAGAGTGTGAGTAATTTTTGAGAGTGAAATCATACCAAAGAAAAAGGGCACGAATCGTATCGCAGGTTAGGTATAAAAGACGTGAAAAGGCATCTACAAACTAGCCAAAAAAATTGGTAGGTTGATTAGGAATATGGACCAAGTTAAATGTCTAGAAGACAGTAATTGGAGTTAAATGCATTCAAGACAATGGTCGAAAGTATTAATAGGTAGTGGCATTTCAGGTAGCAAGCCCATTCAACACTAGGAGATTGACCTGTAGTAATTGGAAGATTTTAAATTTGACATCATATAAAGGGTAGTCCTATTGACACCGTAAAAGAAGTCCTATTTCTTAACTGAACATTTGTATCCACCTACATAGTTCCAAAAAAAAAAAAAAAAAAAAAAAAAACAACTAAAACAATAATTTGTTTGAAAATAAGTCATGTCCGGGGGTCTCGGCCTAGCCATGTCTTCTTTCATTTTCTTTTGAGACTGTGGGTATAGAATGGGAGAATTGTCCAGCTAAGAAACTTTCAGGTATAAGAGAGCTACTACCCTCGATTAAATTGCTATAGAGTTTGTGGGAGGTGAGTAGCTAACAAAATGTTCAATGGAAAATTAGTGGAGAAAGAGCACAGTGGTTTTGAGGTTTATAAAAAAATAAATTGAATATACAAAACTATGCAAAATTATATAGGAACTAAATTGATTCACATTTTGACATTATGGAGGAAAAGAAGTAATAGAACAAGATTTGTGTTACTCTTCACCCTTACAAATAATTACATATCAGTTTATGTCTAGTTAAAGTATTTGTGATGCCAGTTTGAATATGAGAAGGTTCTATAAGATTTATGCTCACTGAGACTGCTGTAGGTGTATTCGTTAGATTGGACCTCTGAAAAGAATCGAATTGTCAGTGCATCTCAAGACGGGCGTTTGATAGTGTGGAATGCACTAACAAGCCAGAAGACTCATGCTATAAAATTACCTTGTGCATGGGTCATGACTTGTGCTTTCTCACCGACTGGTCAATCTGTTGCTTGTGGTGGCCTTGATAGTGCTTGCTCTATTTTCAACCTGAATTCTCTGTGCGACAAGGATGGGAATCTACCTGTATCAAGAACACTTAATGGGCATAAGGGTTATGTTTCCTCCTGTCAATACGTTCCAGATGAGGACGCCCACCTGATTACTGGTTCTGGAGATCATACATGTGTTTTGTGGGATATTACTACTGGACTCAGGACTTCAGTTTTTGGAGGTGAATTTCAGTCTGGACGACACACTGCAGATGTACTGAGGTATACTGGCTCGTTTTAAATGGCTGTATGTGTAACATTTATTGCATCTGGTTCTGGTGGTCGTGTTCAATAAGCACCTGCAAATTTTATTTTTTACCCTTACATATTGTGAAGCAGAAATAAAGAATTTTGTATTTTAGCTGAACAATAGTGATTAAACTTGATACTTTTGTAAACCATAGCTCATGAAAATTTGTTCTTTTAATTCATCTGCTGAAATACTTTGATTTAGCTGTTCTCGGTTGGATACCGGCAGGTAGAGTGGTCCATATTCATGCCCATGAATTTACGATGTAATGGAACTGTTTGCTCTAAAATACTGAATGCTGTTAGTAATTGTGTCTAGGCTTGCCATTCATTCCTAACTTTGACTGGAAAGTGATGTCTTTTTTTAGTTATCCCAATATATGGTTTTCTGTTCTGTATTTGAGTTTAAAAGAATCTTCCTTAATCCTTAATGTTGCCTCCTGTACCTTTACCGTTTGCTTTTACTTTTGCTTTTCCATCATGAGCACTGTATTTGTCACACAAACCTCAGTGTTTATGAAAGGATACTATTTCTCATGGAATTCTAAGTAAATTGTTTTGCATTCTTTCAGTGTATCCATCAATCAAAGCAACTCAAGATTGTTTGTCTCTGGTTCTTGTGATACAACTGCTCGATTGTGGGACACTCGTGTTGCAAGTCGAGCAGTGCGAACATTTCATGGTCATGAGGGGGATGTTAATGTGGTAAAGTTCTTTCCAGATGGAAATAGATTTGGAACTGGCTCAGATGATGGAACTTGCAGATTATTTGACATTAGAACTGGGCACCAACTCCAAGTATACCATCAGCCACACAGTGATAATGATGTGCCACCTGTGAAAACAATTGCATTCTCAATATCAGGAAGGCTTCTCTTCGCTGGATACACAAATGGGGATTGCTATGTATGGGATACTTTGTTGGCAAAGGTAAAGCCAATTTAGTTGGCCATATTCGACCTCTTCACCAAATATGAATATGCTTTTGCATCTTCAATTGATCCCCCGTCTTTTATTAAATAAGTTATTTTGCTGATGCCGTACAATCATGTTGTCTTGTACTTTAGATTCTAGTTTTGGTCTATAAGCATTTGATTCAACATGTTTATTGGCAACATCTTGCATGGGTGGTACGTCACATTTACATACATTTGATTTATAAGTTATTTTTTCTATTCTCAAATATGACTTGTAAATATAAGCATTTTATGAATGTTTTGTTTTTAAGCTAAACACAGCAGAATGTCTTGTTCACAATGTAAAGTCATCCTACCCAACTGGTTCCATTTAGCAGGGTAACTTGAAAATCCGTAGCTGAGCTCTTATTTCTCCCTTGATTGTGTTTCTCATAGGTTCTAGCACTTGATATAATCTTGATATAAGTCTCACTTCCTTGGTTGAAAATACAGTTAAGGTTTTCATTTGTGATAGTTATTCTTAAAACAAGAAAATGCATCTTGGATTGTCAAGGTTTCTTGGTAAGGTCTATTGCCATGTGCCCTGCCTATACCATGATCAATCATAATGTAAAAATAACATCTATAGCATTGCATGCAATTTGAGGAATAAAGTTTGTTTAGTAAACCTCCTTCAATACCTAGGGTGGGGGGAAGGAGGAGTAGCTGTTGGGTCCCACCTTGGGAGGTTATGGTTGTCCATGCTGCAACGTAGAAATGTCAATATTTTGTAAATAAAAATGTCATACTTTTAAATGTCAGAGTCATAAATTAATCCTGCCAAATGAGATGTTATGGTGCAAAATTTTCATGAATACAATTGTAACACTTTTAGAATGCCTAGTCATAAACTAGTCCTGTAAATCTTGCATTTTGATTTTGTTCCATCATTTTATTAATATTGGTTTGTGGCCATGGATTTTATGGCAACGCCTGTAAATGGATGAATTGGCTCTAATTGCTCTCTCATTTTGTGACAGGTGGTTTTGAACTTGGGATCCCTCCAAACCTCACACGAGGCACAAATTAGCTGTTTGGGTTTGTCGGCTGATGGAAGTGCCTTGTGTACAGGAAGTTGGGATACAAATTTAAAGGTTATTTCCTTAGCCCTGTATCTGTTATTCCACTGCATGCAACATGCATGGGAAACATCATTTTTACTATTATTCCTTGATTTATCTTCTTAATGCGTTTCTTTCTGCAATCATGAATGCAAATAAAAGTAGAGGAAAAAGAATATAAAATAAGGCAGTGTAATTTGATGTTTATGTTACAAGTTAGTACCCTTTTTATGCTCATATCACCAATTCAAGACATGTCAATAGCCAATTAGACTGTGAGTGCACTTTTTTAACACATGGCAAGCATTTATTGGACGGTGGCACCACTAGGACATGACTAAATCTTGGTTGCACGAGAGAATCTCTCCTTCCTATGACACTTCAACATGCAAAAGCATTCTTGTGTGCATAATCTACCACGGGAGTAAATTATCTTTGTTCTAGTTATCGTATATCTCTTAGTCTGATATTCATGGAGATATGCTGGTTTTCTTCTTTATGTTCTCAATCAGTCTACTATGCATCATTCATTAGAAAAAGTGCCATATTGCTTATTATGAAATATGACTTTGCTTCGTGTTTATTGCAGATATGGGCTTTCGGAGGGCATAGGAAAATAATTTGATCCAACCGGGAAGCAGATACCTCCATCTTCTGTATCCTTAATTTCTGCTTTTCTCAGACCCACGGTTCAGGTTCTCAATGCCTCGCATAGTATGTCCTCTGTAGCTTTCTGTATTGTTGATGAAGATACTGGGTTTGAGAAACTAAAAGATCCTCTAATGTGTTGCTGCTTGTTGTAACCCCATATGGAAAAACAGTCGATTTTAACATTGGGAGAAAAAAAAAAGATACATTTCACGAAAACTCCGGCTTGAGAAACCGTCCCATCTGCTCACTGCCTGAATACATTTCCTCTGTAGCTACCGTCTCCCACACGTCCATGTACCTTCCATTAGAATGTTGTAAATGACTTAGTCTCTCTGTTGTTTCTTACTCTCCTTGCCCCTTGTGTTTTTCTATTTGCTTGCTCTTGTTTTTGGGTATTTGTTGTTTTGAAAATTAATAGAGGGAGAAAAGAAATGGAAGTAAAGAACCATTGCGTGTTTACTTACGAGGAATGAATTTGCAAAGAAGTATTTGTTGTTTTAAATCTTTTCCTGCACCAGTCATCGGCATCGCCAATAGCTATGTTCCTTTGCAAATATACTTATGTAGCTAGACGCGGCAGAAGGCTGTAGCTATGTTCCTAGCTTTTAGTTGTTAGAGTCAATGACTGAGTAGAGTGGCTGTCGAGGATGGGTTGGGGTGGAGCTGGTTTTTTGGTTGTTTGAGTTTTTTCTTTTTGGATTAGTTTTATTTTTCTTATAATTATAATGAAACCTTTTATTGTTAGGTTAGAGAGATACGTGGTTGGACGTGTGTTGAAATATAAGAAGGCTAGTACTTATTGGGTGTGTTTGTTTCTCTTTATTAGGCCTCACTGGACTAGACTGAACTAACAATTAGTCCAATCTTTTGTTTGTTATTTGTGTGGACCAACTTAAGTAGGACTAAGTTTCGCTCGCTATGATTGGAGACCTCACTAATCGGTCTTAGCTAGCGAGACCCCCGAAACCTTTTGGTTGTTCTCGTCCTCGCCTTTCGAAGCTACTCAACGTCGTCGTCTTGCTAGCGTCCTCAACCACTTTTGACTGCGATGACGACGACATCCAATAAATCAGAAACGCCTCTCTCTCAATGCACCTCCCCTCCACGATCTAGCAACAATCAAATACCCTAAATCCCCAAATCAGATAATCCTTCCAATTCCCACTCAATCCCTATCAGACCCTAACCGAATGGTCGAGAGCTAATGTTCAGACGGAATGGCCTCCGCTGGAATATCTGAATCTGCAATTGGAGAAAAACTGATTTGCATCCAAACCAGAGTAGGAGGGAGAAGAGGAGGGAGAAGGTTGATGGACTCGAATCGGTGGTCGGGTAGACAAAAACGGATTGAAGTTTGGATTTATAAATTGAAAATTAGAAGAAAAAAAAGGCTTGGAGGAGGAGAGGGGAGTAGCAACTCTCCTTTGTTGCTGATGCTTCTAAGTTCCAACGAAGAAGAGAGAGTCCTGCTTGATTTTGTTGTAAAGTTTTGGATTTGATTGTGGGTCAGTCATGTTGTTATATTTTCATTATCGTGATTGGTTCCTTGATTATTGTAGTTTTGTTGCTAAATTTGAAGACCCACTTCTTGTTTTTTGTTCATGGGTTTTCTGTAGCTCTGTGAAGAAGCAATGTGGAAAAGGTTATGGGTTTTGCTTTAAAGCTTGAATATTTGTAGTTGGGGTAGTCTTTACAGAGCCAAATTCGTGTGATTTACTGCTTTGAGCCGTGTAGTATGAAATGGTGAAATAATTTTTGTTTTTCTTTGAGAAGGAGAATCTGGGTCTTTGAAGCTCTTCAAAGTTTAAAGATTTTGCCTTTTTTGTTGGAATTTTTTTTGTTGTTGTGATGAACCTTTGGGGTTCTGGATGCATGTTTGATTTCAGTTGTGGTTGCAGAAGTTCCGAAAATTAGTTGAGTTTATATCCTCCATTCTTCGTTCGACACTGCACCAAACGTTTCACTAAGTTAGTCCAGCTTAGTCCCAGAAAGCTAGTTTAGTCCGAGATAGTTCGGTGCAACAAATGCACCCTCTTGGTACAAATATTTGGTACCGAAGATTTGAAGCGTTATTTGAATTTGGTACAAGATTATGAACGTGTTTTGGAGGTTTATTGAGAACTGCGTGTCATATTAGTACATGCATTTCCAAATTACAAAAGTGAATGAACCGTGGCGCGGTGGCCTTGTATTTAGTTCTAGTTCTAGTGTAATGGCCGAGGCACAGGCAATCGGGGGCTATTACAGGCTGTCTGCATGTTTGGAGTTGATTTGAGGTGGTGGAGGATCCTAGCTAGGGGTGGGTTCGGTTCCGTTCGGTTTTCTATCGATTTGTGTTCGGTTCGGTTTGTATTCGGTTCGGTTTCGGCCCGGTTCGGTTTTTTTTTTTTTTTTTTTTTTTTTTTGCTTTTTTTCCCAAGTAGCTTAAAAAAAGTATATGAAAACAACTTGCATCCATTTTGTAATAAGTCCTATTCAACATAATCGTCAAGCTCAAAATAAGCATTCCAAATTTCTAATCTAATCAGTCTCAACTCAAAGACAATGAATAAACATTCAATTCAAAGTTTAATTATAATCAAGTGTTCCAAAGTCCAAATTAAATAAACATCAAAGTTTAAATATTTCAAAAGTCCAAACTTAAAATACACATCAAAGTTCAAGTATTCCACATCTAAAAGACTAAAATAAACATTCCAAATTTCAACTTTCAAGTGCCCCACAATGAGAGTGATCCACGTACTTTTTCAACGACAATTTGCTTGCTAACGCTTGGGTGGCCTAGGGGGCAACATATCACCTTTTTTTGAACTTCCACTTGCCATTTCTAAATAGAAATAATAAAAGAAAAGATACTAATTAAAATGTTATTTAAAATAATCTAACAAAATCAAATGCAATAAAGGTTTAAGGGTTTTGTTAAAAAGATTAAAAAATTAAAAATAAACTCACAAATCATGGAGGCATGAGGGTTCGAACCCATGCCTCCAGCTTGTAAAGTTTCATTGAAACCAACTTGGCAACAGGTTCTGTTTTGTTATGATTGTATGACTAAACTATTTATAAATATTCAAAAAAATTATATATATATATATATCGGTTCGGTTCGGTTTCCGAGCCTCAAAAACCGAAACCGAACTAGTCAGATTCGGTTCGGTTCGGTTTTTTTGCGGTTTGGTTTTTTTTGGCCTCGGTCCGGTTTGGTTGTCGGTTTTTTTCGGTTTTCGGTTTTTTGAACCCAACCCTAATCCTAGCTTCTCAACTGGAGTCGACAATTAAGTTGAAATTTTGTGATTTAAATTCCAATAAATTGGGAGGTAAAAAAAAATATGAGGAAATGTAAGGCTATTTCTATCCGATTGGGGCTAAACATAGCTCTGTACGGCTTTGTAAAAAAAATTATTTTTAAATGAACAATGTCAAATCATACTCATATACTGTCTTTAACCGAATGAGCTAAACATAACATCTTAATAATTTTTTAGTTTTAAGTTTATATTTTAATTTATTGCTTAATTTAATTAAACTACCATTAAATGTTTTCAAATTTAAACGTTGAATTTGAATAAATTATTGCAACTAAATAGTTGACTAAAAAAAATAAGTTTAGAAGAGGATCTACATTTGGCTAGTCTGATCTCCTTTGACCAAATAATAGCTTGATGAACTTCTTAGAATTATAATTCAACCATCGGTTAATGAGGAATTTTTGAATAAATCAGATCATTTTTTACTTTGGACCTTTAGCCATTTCCATTAGAGTTGGCTTAACAACTACTATTATTTTTGAGTGGAAGGGTAAATTAGAAATTCAACTCCTACTAAAACCACCGGCCACATGACGTGGAGCACTACCATTCGGCCGATACTTCACCACGACCAGATCCTCACCCACAGCGGAACCCAACTCCTTCGTCTAGTTCACCATGTGATCTGAAGCCCTCTGTGCGGTTGTTTTTAGAAAGAAACCCTCATTTTTCTCTTGTTATTCTCCTTCAAACTACCTCACTCGCGAAGCGAACCAACGAACAACACACAGAGAGAAGAGAGAGGGAGGTTTTTGTCCTACAGTTTTTGCACATCTCAGGATTCACTTCGTTCTGCGATGGCTCAGCCTCTTGTGAAGAAGGACGACGATCGCGATGACGAAGGTATGTCCCTTCGCTCACAGACCTCTCAATTGTTTTCGCTCTCCAATTCGATCTGGTTTTTTTTCTCCCAATTTGTTCGACTTCGGCTCTCTGTGTTGCGACTCATCAATCGGCGATTCGTGTTCCCAGATCTCTTTGTTGTAGCGGTTTTGTTTCTCGATTTACGTACCGTGAAGCATTTGAATCGGATTTGAGTGAATTAGGGTTTAATTATTGTTGATCTGCTTCAATTTGTCCTGATCTGGATATTTTCTAAGTTTTGTTGAGGTTATGTCGCAATGCGGTTAGTAAAATTGTGGCAAATCTACTCGGTTTGTCTTGATTTAATGCCAGTGGGATAGTGATAGGGATCTTGTAGCCTCGTTTAATTAGGTCCGAGTTTCACGGTATTAGAAATGTTAATGGTGTGATTTTTGTAGTAATTGTTTTAATGTTGATTTTCTGCAGAGTATTCTCCGTTTCTGGGGATTGAGAAGGGTGCTGTTCTTCAGGAAGCGAGGGTTTTTAATGATCCTCAACTCGACGCTAGAAGATGCTCCCAGGTTATTGCTTTGCACCACCAAATTATCCATCTAATTGCCTTTTTTCTGTCTTCTTATTTGCTCAGCAGAAACTGATTTTGTATATTTGTCATTGTCATCAATTTTCAGGTTATCACAAAGCTTTTGTATCTACTGAACCAGGGGGAAACCTTTACAAAGGTTAGGTTTCTTCTGTACCAAATGGTTCTGTTGCTCCCTTGACATTGATCAATATCTTATCGTCAATTTTAGTGATCTAGTGGCATCATTTTGTTATTGTATACTTTGGCCATCAATTGATTCTTGTTACTTTGTATTAAATTATTAGGTTGAAGCTACAGAAGTTTTCTTTTCTGTGACCAAGCTTTTCCAATCGAGAGATATAGGATTGAGGAGAATGGTTTATCTGATCATAAAAGAGTTGTCCCCCTCTGCAGATGAGGTGACTCAACTTTATATCATTTAATTTCCTTCGTACATTTGCATGCTCAAAAATTGGGACTGACTTCTGAAATTTTTCTCATAACAAGGTTATTATTGTGACAAGCTCCCTGATGAAGGATATGAATAGTAAAACAGACATGTATCGGGCAAATGCCATCCGTGTCCTCTGTCGGATTACAGATGGAACCCTTCTTACCCAGATTGAGCGATATCTGAAACAAGCCATTGTTGATAAGAATCCAGTGGTTGCAAGTGCAGCTCTAGTCAGTGGGATCCATCTGCTCCAGGTACTGTTTCTGCTGTACATAAGTCTTGGGTTTTATTTATTTGTTGGCTTTGCACCCTTATCTTTCTCTTTTGACAGACTAACCCAGAGATTGTCAAAAGATGGAGCAATGAGGTTCAGGAAGCTGTCCAGTCAAGAGCAGCCCTTGTACAGTTCCATGCACTGGCTTTACTTCATCAGGTATGTGCCATAGTTGGTTTGGTTTTCAGACTTTACATTCAAGATTTTTTCTTTCCCGAAACATAGAGGAAGCTTTTAGTCAAAATCCATTCCATATGGTTATTTACATTTAATTATTAACTAATTACTTGCATTTATAGACAAATGTTTGGTTGATGTGAGCAAGTGGGCTAGGTGTGCAGTGATTTGTCGTTTTGCAGACTGGTTCAGCTTTTAATTCTCAATCATGGGGCCTAGTTTCCTTTTTTAGCATTCATTCCATATAATGTGATTCTTGTAGGTGAACCTTCATTTTTTAAGTTTTAAAGTGGAATACAAAGAAAGATTCTGCATCAACTCAACAATTTTCGTTAGAATAATTATAAATTATCCTTTTTACAATTGAAAGGTGTTGATAATCTTGTACTTTTGAAATTGCAGATACGACAGAATGACCGTCTTGCTGTTAGCAAGTTGGTTACCAGCTTGACAAAGGGGAATGTCCGCTCTCCATTGGCCCAGTGCCTTTTGATTCGTTATACTAGTCAGGTGCTTATTCTTATGGACCTTTTATTTTAGCTTTGTTGGTGTTTTGATGCTTTATTTTAATAAATTGTTTGTCTAAAGGTTATCCGCGAGTCTGGAAATGCACAAGCGGGCGACCGTCCCTTTTACGATTATCTTGAGGCTTGTCTTCGCCACAAAGCAGAGATGGTGATTTTGGAGGCTGCTAGAGCAATTACAGAGCTCCATGGTGTGACCCCCAGAGAACTTACTCCAGCAATCACTGTTCTGCAGCTATTCCTAAGCTCTTCGAAACCAGTTCTAAGATTTGCTGCTGTCCGCACCTTGAACAAGGCATCCCTCTTCTCCTTTTACTCTACTACATACACATTATGTTTGAAATTTATTATAATAAAGTGACCTGCTGTCCTGAGTTCTGCTTTTGTAGTTTTGAGATAGATGAGAAATCCTATATGAAAGGAGTTTTGAGTGTAATCTTGAGGCAATTACTGATAGTATGTAGATTTTAGTTCTGTTTCTTTATTCTGCGTGTGAAACAAGGCTTGTTAGACTAAATTATTTTGATTGTAGTTATTTTCTTGCTTCCCGGTGAATAATATTCCTGATAATCACTTTGATCTTTCTTCCAGGTGGCAATGACACATCCAGTGCCTGTCACAAACTGCAACATTGATATGGAGAGTTTGATTTCTGACCAGAACAGGAGCATTGCCACACTTGCAATCACAACACTTCTGAAGACGGGAAATGAATCAAGTGTGGATCGCTTGATGAAGCAGATAACTAATTTCATGTCGGATATCGCTGATGAGTTCAAAATTGTTGTTGTGGAAGCCATAAGATCGTTGTGTTTGAAATTTCCTTTGAAGTTCAGAGCTCTGTGAGTGATCTACCACATACTCAAAATTTTGTTTGAGAATGTTTGGTTTCATTTTGTTCATCTTTCAGTGCACATATTCTTATTTGTCTCCGTTGTTTTCAAAGTAATGGTCACTGCTTCTTGTTTTCTACAGGATGAACTTTTTGAGCAACATTCTTAGAGAAGAAGGTGGGTTTGAGTACAAAAAGGCAATTGTTGATTCAATTGTGATTCTCATTAGAGATATTCCTGATGCAAAAGAAAGTGGCTTGCTTCATCTCTGCGAGTTCATCGAAGATTGTGAATTCACCTATCTTTCTACACAGGTGGGATTTATCTATCATAAACTTGGTGAAGAATCTATTCCTCTTAATTTTCTTTTGGCTGATTGAGATATTTTATTATTAGATACTCCACTTTTTGGGCATTGAAGGGCCAAAAACCTCTGATCCAAGCAAATATATAAGGTACATATATAATCGAGTACATCTTGAGAATGCCACTGTTCGCGCGAGTGCAGTTAGTACATTGGCAAAATTTGGTGCTATGGTTGATTCATTGAAGGTAACATCTTTTTCAATGAATTATGGCTTAATCTGATCCCCCTCCCCCTCTATACAAAGAAGATATGTTTCTGTCTATGGTTACTGATGACAATGAACTATAATTATTTTTTTCTATGTATCAGCCGCGAGTGTTTATTCTGCTGCGACGATGTCTCTTTGACAGTGATGATGAGGTACCCTATATGTACATTCAAGGCCTTAAATTTAGGTTATATATAACATGTATGAACACTCACCTAAAATGAGGTATCTGGCTCTGTACAAATCTGCTTCTGAGTTTATGTGCCATTTCTTTCATGATTTATTTGTTTTAGATTCAGTATATAGTTATATACTGAATTTCTTTTTGGTACTCTCTCAGGTTCGTGATAGGGCAACACTCTATCTAAATACGCTTGGAGGAGATGGTTCAGTTGTTGAGACTGACAATGATGTAAAGGACTTCCTTTTTGGGTCTCTGGATGTCCCACTTGTCAATCTGGAGACAAGTTTGAAGAATTATGTGAGTAACATAACCTCCATTTGCTTATTTTTTTTTATACCCTTAAGGTCCTTATCTCATGTTTTGACTTTTGATGATTGTTTTAATGTGATTATAGGAGGCTTCGGAAGAACCATTTGACATTAATTCTGTACCCAAGGAGGTTAAGTCACAGCCACTTGCTGAGAAGAAAGCTCAAAGTAAAAAGCCAACTGGTCTTGGTGCTCCTCCAACTGGCCCTGCATCCACAGTTGCTGCTTATGAGGCGTTGCTTTCCTCTATTCCGGAGTTTTCAAACTTTGGGAAACTATTCAAGGTTCTGCGACGTGAATATTTTCTCATACTTTATGTGCTCGTTACAGCTCATGTTTTTTTGTCTTAGGAATTGATTGTGTACTTTTTTCACATGCCAGTCCTCAGCACCTGTGGAGTTAACAGAGCCAGAAACTGAATATGCAGTTAATGTTGTCAAGCACATTTTTGATAGCCATGTTGTGTTCCAGTACAACTGCACCAATACCATTCCTGAGCAATTACTGGAAGATGTAAAGCCCTTTTTATATTAAAAAAGCACTTTTACTTTTGTAGTTATGCTTCAGAATTTCCTTACAACTCTCTGCCGTAGGTCATTGTCGTGGTTGATGCTTCAGAAGCTGAGGAATTTTCTGAAGTGGCATCCAGGTCTCTCAGGTCTCTTCCATATGATACACCTGGACAAACCTTTTTGGCATTTGAGAAGCCAGAAGGTGTCCCTGCAGTTGGAAAATTTACAAACTTGTTGAGGTTCATTGTTAAAGAGGTATCAAGTTCTTCCCTTTAGCCCTGTTTATAGACCGAGTTTCTTGACAATATTAAGAAGCCAACCCTTAGAACTTTTGAGCTTTGTCTGAATCCCTTTTCTCATGAGCTGGGGGTGTGCCACCAGGTTGATCCAACCACTGGTGAGGCAGAGGAAGATGGTGTGGAAGATGAATACCAGCTGGAAGATCTTGAGGTTGTCGCTGCAGATTACATTTTGAAGGTTCCAGTCTTCAATTTCAAGAATGCTTGGGATAGCATGGGTGCTGATTTTGAGCGGGTAGATGAATATGGCCTGGGGCCAAGGGAGAACTTGACTGAAGCTGTTAATGCTGTCATTAACCTCCTTGGAATGCAGCCCTGTGAGGTAATTTTGTTTTAAGATTAAACGTCTATGATTTGTCTTTATGCAAGTACTTGTAGAATCAGTTGATCTGGATGTTAAAAAGCCTGTGAGGCCTTTTTATCGCGTGCGCTTCAACAACGCAAGTGCATAATGGATATGATACCTCTATAAATCTGCATTAGATACTTAACAATGCATTATATTCTGTTCCTGCTTGAAGTTTTCAGTGGTAACATTTTATAGCGATAACATATATTGTGTGCATGGCTCAGGGCACAGAGGTCGTTGCCAGCAACTCAAGGTCACACACATGTGTATTGTCCGGTGTGTACATAGGCAATGTGAAGGTTCTTGTGCGGTTGTTATTTGGAATTGACAGTTCATCGAAGGAGGTTGCGATGAAACTTACTGTCAGATCGGAGGATGGAACTGTCAGTGATGCCATTCATGAGATTGTGGCCAGCGGCTAGTTGGTTAATGCTGTCATTGAACAACAGCCTTTTCACTTTTCTATAATGAGAGCAGTGGCGGGGGATACGGCTGCATACAGAACAAAATATTTTGTAGAAAGAAATGAACATCACTAGTTCGAGGTCGAGGGGCTTGCGAGAGGTCAATTTGCATTTTCGATTGAGCGTTTGGCTGCTCATCTGCTTAATTAGTAATAATTTAGTCGGAATCGTATCGTGTCAAGATATCATTGGATTGATATACCAGTTACCCTATTTTTCTTGTTTCAGGTTTAGTTTTTCTTTCCAATTACATTTGTTGTGGACTTGTGGTAGACCTGAATGTTGACACTCCGAATTACAAAGAAGCAAATTGTATTACTGTTTGGTTCCTCTGGTTTTCCTTTTCTTCCTTCCCTTGCAACTTTATACCCTTGTTGGCATCTGTTGTCCCAAATCTTAACCATCGTGACTGTGAAGTTGAAAATTGTGATGCATCAACAATAAATACAGCCATCAAGTGTCCGTTTGTGATTACATCCGTACTAAACACTGTCATAAGCACTTTTGTTAGATCTGCTTTTATTTGAAACAAGTTCGAATTTTATATAACAATTATGCTTTCTATTTTTGCTATACCATCTCTAATCCTTGGAGATAAAAAGCTTAAAAATTTAAGCCCGAAAATTTTAAGCCATAACCTAGAAACTGTTTTTTTCCTTCAATTCTTATGACTTAAAATTTTAGCACGAGATTATTAAATAATGGTTTTAGCCTTTTTATTTTTTGGGTAATTTTTTTTTTGAAAATAAAATATATGTAGATTATCCTAATTTTTTTTTTATGAACATTTTAATATAAAAATATTTGAATTCCAATAAGTAATTAAAAATCATGCAAATACATCGGTATTTTAAAGTTTTAATTTAAAGTTGATTTAAATAATTTTCTTAAATACTTTTAGACGGTAGATTTAATTTTGAGCTGTTAAATCATTTTTTTACCATTAGATTCATTTGATCATAGCCGTTAGATTATAGGTAACAAACAAAAAAAGGTTTGAAATATGACAGTTTGGTGAGTCCAAAATAATTTAAGTTAGGCTTAAATTCTAGGGTGAATTTAGCCCATATATATATTCAAGGCTTATTTTAGCCCAACGGTTGGATATGGTTTGGGGGGGTTTTAAAGCTTTATCCCATGGGTTGGAGATGATCTTATAACTCGACCTTAATTTTGCTCTCCCCTAATATTAAAATTGATAGTGCTATCCACATATACATTTTTACTTCTCACACACCTCTCTTAATTTTCGACCGTCGGATCACATAATTGAAGAAGATGAATGGCAAAAATTTTAACACGGGTGTGGGAATAGCAATTTCCAACTATAATATCACCATGTCGCACCTTGGACCTCAATATTCCCTTCACTTTGGTGAGATTTTGTCAAAAGGTCGTCAAATGTTCTGGCGTGAAAGGGTAATTTAGTCATTTCAGCCATTGTGGCATTTAAAAAATTATTTTGTGTTGACGTGACCCTATGTGAAAAACAAAAACAGAAAAAGAAAACTAGAAAAAATTCCGCCCCAAATCTACCTTCACTAGTGACAATACAATAATGTTCCACCCTCTCTCATCACAAGTAAACTTTGTGTGCACCTTACGTTTATAATATTATTTGTAAACATAAACCTGTGACATGATACTCTTGCATCATATCTGCTCATTATATTGTGATATGCATTAGTGCCTATTATTTATTGTACCAGTCTGGGTATAGGACAAGCCCCCGTGTATGCTCACATTGCACTGCTTACATTCGCTTTGGATCTAGAGTTAGGTGTTAGCTTATTCCTCTTAGGGTTGTGGTAGATCCCTTAGGGTGATAGACATGTATGTGATGCATTTTGCTCAACTTCATGTGGTGTAGTACTAGAATATAAACCTTAATACCCAACCTGTTCATGTAGCTACTTTCTACATGACTCGTGTGCCATCATTAGTTAATGAGCATTGATTTTCTTATTTGACGGTGATTTGAGATTTGATGATGAGATATTTTTTTAGTAGCTCCTTATATCCTTTGACTCATTCGTGCTAAAGGGTAACTACTATATACTAGTATTATATTATCATTTTTAGGATGCTATATACTTGATTTACAACATGGGATTACATGTTTTCGAAAAAGTTTTCAAAATTTTATTTTTATAAACCCAGTCACCATTGTTTTTTTGCCCTCCATGATTTAGTGGTAGAGCTCTAGTGATGATGATAATTTCTAGAAAAAGATGAGACGAAGGAAGTTTCTTCGTATGGTATAAATTTTCTTTACTCCTATTGCAACTTATTTATGCTCTGACATCACTTGTGTGATAAGGGTTCAACTCTGCTGACATGCGCATTCTAGCGCTAGTAATTTTAGGGTTTAAATTAGGAGCAGTTTACACATCACCATCACTGTATGGCTTCGTCACCTTCAAGGTCTCGACGAGCACAACTCGATTCGAGTGTCCAGGTGAACATTTCTGAATCGAGGTGTGTCAGTTCTTTAGGTTTGGAAGATGGATTTTTCCTTTCGTAATTTTTTCTTTGTCAGCCAATATAGGTTTGGAAGATGGACTTTTCCCTTCGTAATTTTTTCTTTGTCAGCGATTAAAATGCCCATGTCACCATGAATATGTGGGCAATTCCTTCGAAAAATATCAGCATACTACTGCAGACGACAATATTACTCTTTGCAGTTTACTCTCAGGCATGTTGGTTTTGCAGTTTGGTTCCATTACATTGTAAATTATTGTAGCCAAAATTTCCATCTATTCTCAAATCTCACCAATTTTCAACAGTAATAATATTAGATATTAAAGTTAGAAAATACAAACACATAAGGTACTGATCAAATATTCTTCCAAATGCATGTGTTTGTTTCATAACAGTAGCAAATCCAAACACACACAGCTATGTCCAAAAGAAAGAAGAAAAAAAACAGAAAAACAGAAGAAAGAAATCACAACTCCTCCTTCAATGGTGCCCTTGTCTAACGCAATGCCGCAATTACGCTTCTACCGCCATCTTCGACCTACCTGAAATCAATCAGACGTATATCTGTTAAGCTTCTGCTGGTGCAGGGTGAATACAAAAACGTCTGCAGGGAACGGAGAGTGACACACACACACAGGCCTACCACTTTTTCGACACGATACATACAACTATAGCATCATCATCCATCTTAGTGTGTTAGTTACCACTAATTAACCTGAAGAGTCTTTAATTTTAAGGCTCTATTATTAATTACTCCCAAAGGATTTATAACCAGTTCTCATTTTCTTTATTTGGACATTCCCGTCCAAGTTTGAGGTACTATCGCTTGCTCAAACTGGACTGTGTGGCCGGTTGATCCCTTAATTTGGTATTCATCTCTTATAAGTTATTACTGCTAGAGATTGCAGAGGGATTGAGGCCATACTCGCTTGTAGCACCGTACTCGCTGCTTGGATAGTCTGTGCTGTCCATCAACGCCGGCTTCCTAAGCCCTTTCATTTTCGCGTTATACGAATCAGCTTCAAACTCGGAGGAAGCCATACTAGGAGAGCCAGACGACCCCAATTGTCCTTTAATCCCCTCGTGCAAGTCTTCCATTGAGACGTCGCCTTCCAATGCACGAACAATCTGCATAAAATTTCCAATATTGCTTTAGATATATTTAAAAGGTTGTACATTATGCACAATATCAGCAACAAAAGTGGCAGTAGCGGATCTCATTTCTACATAGGAGTGGTCCTTCTTACCTGGCTCATTTTCGGACGCTTCTTCGCAGAGTGTCGAACACTCGCAGCCGCACAAGCCACCATGCGTGCTACCTGTTCCTGGTTGTAATTGTTCTCTAGTCGTCGATCCAACAATTCAGAATAGTCCCCAGTATCTATTGCTTTCATGCAGAGAGGTCTTGCCTGTAGTTGTTCATGCATAATGCAGAGAATACATAACTCATCATCATATTAAACTTGTTGTATATAAGCAATTGAGATATCCACACTACCACAAGTAAAAATACGAATTCATCAAATCGATACTGGATATTGACAGTCTATTAACTTAACATGTGTTTCAGTCTGTCAAGAGAACATAATTCATGTGTAATTGCAAGTTAATTTACTAGGGAGGGAGAGTTCGAACCCAGTCTACTAAGGTATCTTCCTCATATTCCCCAGACAAGTCCACAGGGCGGCGTCCGGTAATGAGCTCCAGGAGCATAATACCAAAAGAGAAGACGTCAGACTTCTCTGTCAGCTTACCACTCGACGCGTACTCAGGAGCCAAGTACCTGCATCATCAGTTTGCCATTCTGTGGTTAGTTTGTAACTTAAAGGTTTATATATATCTTGCAAGTTAAATTAAGGAGCTGATGAGGAAGTTCGTTACCCAAATGTTCCCATGACACGAGTTGATACATGGGTGACATTTTCCTGGTTTAGCTTTGCTAGTCCAAAATCTGCCACCTGAACATATCATGCATATAAATTAGCAAATAAAAACATTAGTCATCTTTTAATATGTTAAGCTATTCCTAGATTTCATTAACAAATTTGGGTTACATACCTTAGCTTCGAAACTATAGTCAATCAGAATATTTGCAGCTTTAATGTCACGGTGTATAATCTTTGGGTGACCTGAAAGAATCCAAATACAGTATGAGAACTAAGGTATAAGAGAGCAATGGATCAAGGGAATATACATAGTTGTAGTAATTTCACCAACTACTTACAGTCTTCGTGCAAGTAAGCAAGCCCTTTAGCCGATCCCAACGCGATTTTGACCCTGTTGGCCCATTCCAAGGGCGGTCGATCCGCGCCTGTCAAATGATGAACAGTGAAGTATTATCACATCAGTTGAGATCTAACAAGTCGATAGACGATATAGTTAGTATATAAGGTATTGATGACGTAGAGTTAACTAGAATGCATACTGTGAAGGTGGAACTCGAGGTTGTTATTAGCAATAAATTCATATACCAACAGCTTTCGCTCTCCTGAAAGGCAGTACCCAACAAGCGACACAAGGTGGCGATGATGAACACGGCTAATGATCTCAACCTCGGCTGCAAATTCACGGTCACCTTGTCCGCTACCCGCTTTGAGGCTCTTAACGGCAATTTCCTTTCCATTCGGCAACACCCCTTTGTGCACGTACCCAAAGCCACCTTGGCCTATTAGCTTGGCTTGCGCAAACCCTGAGGTTGCAGCCGCCAGCTCTTCATAGGTGAAGGTGCTCTTGTTGAACCCGAATGCCACATTAGGGTGTGGAGGTGGCAGAGGGGGACCGTGTGGACCGGAGAAGTTGGACGAGCTCATATCGCCACTCATCACGGGGGGTGCTCCACCGGATGTCATAGTCCAACCTCCATTGGGCGCACGGCCAGAAGGAGGCATATTAAGAACGTGCTCGGAGCTTTTAGGTCCACCTTGCCAATAATCACCACTTCCTGCCCATGCACAGTACCCATATTATTACATAAATATTACTACACACACATATATATGAAATTTTTTAAGGAGGTCATATTTTTTACCATAATTTTGTACTATTTTATGTGGCAAGTAATGTATACATACCACGTTAATTAATGATTATATCTTATTGGATGTTGATTGTATGCTTCACTTGCCATATGAATTGCGGATGCACTAATGTGGTATAATAATGTGGTCTCCCTAGCATTACTTTGTATATACTGTTATAAAATTACTACGAAGACCATCATTTTAGACCATATTTTGTATACTACTTGATGTGGCAGTTGATTGTTAGATTCTTTCTTTAGTGATTTAAAGAAAAACAAAAAAATCTAAATCACCACATCATATAATTTACAAAATATGATTTAAGTAGATAGTTTATTTAGCATCTGTTATCTAGAATTCAATCAATTTAAAAGTTCCATAAATGTTAATTAAACCATAAAGCAAATCAAAAGTTGTAAAAGTGCGAGGATAACAAAAAGACTTTGGAGAATTACCATTTGGACGATATGGATCAGGGTTCTCCATGAGGTGGGAAGTAGTCTGTCTCTTCTTCCTTCTCTTAGAACAAGCCAAGAAGAGCAAAACAAAGACAAGCAACAACACCCCTGCTGCAGCTACAACTCCTACGATTATAGGCGTGGAGCTTCCTGAGCGCGAAGTTGGCGGCGATCCATCATTGTCCGACGATGATGAGTGATGTGACTTGCCTGATGATCCAAGTGCTGGGGGTGACCAATTCTCAGACGATTTCGGTGACCAATTCCCTTGGGATGATTTGGGTGGAGATTGAGAGTCATTTTGCCCTCCATTATTTTGGGAAGAGGGAGATTTTTGGGAGTTGGAGTTTTGTGGGGGGGATTTATGGGAATTGGAGTTATTGTTCGAGTTGTTGTTGTTTGAGTTGTTATTTTTGTTGTCTGAGCTGTTTGAGTTGTTGTTATTTTTGTTGTCTGAGCCGTTTGAGTTGTTATTTTTGTTGTCTGAGCCGTTTGAGTTGCCATTTGAGTTGGAATTGCCGCTTGAGTTTCCGTTTGAATTGTTGGAGTTGTTGTTGGAATTGTTGGAATTATTGGAGTTGTTGTTGGAATTGTTGGAATTATTGGAGTTGTTGTTGGAATTGTTGGAGTTGTCGTTGGAATTGTTCGAGTTGTTGTTGGAAGGCGGCGAGTTTTTCGAGTTGTTGGAAGACGATGAATTATTCGATGAGTTATCCGAGTTGTTTGAGCTATTGGAAGACGATGAGTTACTCGAGTTGTTGTTTGAATTGTTGGACGAATTGCTGTCGGAGGGAGGCGATGAGTTGTTCGAATTATTGGACGGTGGCGGCGAGCTGTTTGACGAGCCGTTTGATGGCGATGAGTCACCTGAGGAGGATGAGTCACCTGAAGACGATGAGTCCTTTGGAGGAGATGGTGGGGGTGATGAACTTGAACTTGAACCTGAATCCGAATTACCTGAATCTGATGATGGTGGAGAAGGGGATGATGATGACGAGGATGATGACGACGGCGATGACGATGACGATGATGGGGGAGTTGGCGATGAAGATGATGAAGAGTCAGACGGTGGAGAATCTGATGACGAGTTCTGGTCGTCAGAGGACCCCATTTTGGGAGGAGTTTTCGACCAATATTATCGTGGGTCTGTGCCGGAGAAACCCCCACTCCTTTGTTAGGTGAGCCTATTGATGACCCCTATTCCTAACATTAGTCAAACGTATAAACAAGCAAACAAAATTTAGTCATGATTTTAAAAACAAAACAATCCAATACAACAGAAAAAAAATGTTCGAATCATGCATGCATGCCATATGCAAAGAATAATACAGAACCTGCTAAGTTATTCAATCAAATAAAAAAAAAAAGTTATTCAATGCATGCATGCATGCACGTAATTATGTTGTTGTTTGCATGGTGTACCTAGTTAATTAGCTACGTACATAGGGTTGTGTGTGAGAGAGACAAAGAGATAGTTTAGGAGATTGTACCTAAAGGAGGAGGGCATGCAACCGGGGAGGATTCTCAGAGGGAGAGGAAAACAAGTGGTATGATAATAATTCGAGGAAACAAATGTTCCTCCGACAAATGAGGAAGATTTCTCCGCCCAACTTCTATTTTTTTTGCAAATATTTCTCCTATTTGCTATTTTTGATTTGCACCTTTAATTCTTTGGTAAAAAACTGGCCTAAGGAAGTTCAAATTGTTGTCCCTCATTGACCATGTCCTCCTATCTGTCCCCTAATCTATTTTAACGACACACGTACACATTAAAAGATATTGGCAATCCAAAATTAGTTATTAGAAAAACAAAAATTGTTTCATCCCTTCGAGTTGGATGGTCTCTTGTCTTTCCTTGAAATTTTGTGGACCTTAAGTCTCAATTAATAACTGATCACGTAGTCTAACATGTGAGAGTTTGAATGTAGTCTCTCCCCTCCCCTTACTGTTTCCATATCTGCCATCTAGAAGACAAACTAACTAGCGGAAAGTTGATATGATTTTCTTTTTTTTTTTTTTGTCATTTTTATTTTTCAAGTAATTCCAAATATGATCAGTTATAAATATATATATATATATATATATATATATTTTAAAACAATGTTAACATACATGATAAAGTTTATTGTTTTCGTTGTACACCAAAATTGTTTTACCCCTACGAGTTGCAAGCTTAGATCTAAATTCAAAATGCATCAGGGTTTACTAGGAATAATTTCATTTTTTAATTTTTTTTGTCTTAATTTACATTTTTATTCCTACAATAACTATGGAAAGGGGAAACAACCCATTGATTGATTAGGTACATTTTTGTTATTATTATTTACATTGGTAAAACATTATAGGTAGATTAATATTCATATTTTTTTATGTAAGTTAGCTCGATACAAACTAAGAAGGTTTTCAAGAGTAGTCCTATTGGTTAGAACAATATTCTACACTAGAAGTTATATAATTTCCAATTAGAGATAAAAAGTAACTTCAAACATTTTAGAATTATTAAATTATGCTAGAAATTCTTCTTTAGTAGAAAATTAAAGTATTGCACATTAGTAAAAAATTAGCAGTAATGCACATTAAGACTAGCAAGACAAGTAAAAGTTATTTTAACAGGGAAGTATGCCACCGATGTCTTTAACTCAACATCCAAAGTCCATCGATAAGAGGTGGTATCTGCACTGGTGCCTTTTAAAATATAACTCCATATCTAAAGTATGTTGATAATAGGTGGTTAAGTTAAAGGTGTACGATATCATTCATGGTTCAACATTAGTATATGAACAACTTTAACAAACTGAGAAATCAAGCTTTAGAGAGCAAGAAGAAAGAGAAATGCAGAAAAGAGAGAGAGAGATGAATGTAACAGTATTTTCGATAGGAATATTTCATTACACAAAGCTTACTTACAATTGTAAGGACTAAATGGCTATATATAGAAACCACTCATAGTCCACAATTACATGAATACCTTCTAACTAACTCACACTATTACACTCTTATCCTTCTTAACAAACTCAATCCTTATACCTACCTTAACTACTTTATAACAACCTTGACACACAAGATAATGCCACATGTCACTTCCACATATCATTGGTTATTACTCCCTCTTCAAATGAAGCTAGGTGTGAAGCTGAGTTTGATCAGATGTTGAACTTGACTCTTGAACTGAAGTGGAATTATGAATTGAGAATTTTTGTAATGAAGAAGGCACTAATTTCTGCAATGAAGAATGCACTACTCCCAAATTCAAGTTATTACAATGTTTGACAAATGTTCGACTGTGAAGTCCCTTAGTAAACGCATCTGCAACCTGTTCCTTTGTAGGTATATACTGAACTACAAGATCTCCCTTTTGAACTTTCTCTTTGACAAAGTGGAAATTAGTGTCAAGATGTTTAATTTTGGAACGGAATACTAGATTAAAGTACAATGCTAGAGCAAACAAGTTATCACAGTGCAATTTTGGTGGTATAGCAATAGACTGATGAATATCTTTGAGTAAAGATTGAATCCAATATACATTAGCTGCACAGTGTGCAAGAGCCTTCTATTTCGCCGTTTATTGAACCCCGTGAGATTGTAGATTGTTTCTTGAATTGCCATGACACTGGATTAGAACCCAAATATACAACAAAACCAGTAATGGATCTCATTGTATTAATGTGTGTTGCCCAATCAGAATCTGAATAAGCTTCAACATTGAAATCAGTTAACTTAGTATACTTGAAACCACATTATGTTGTTCCCTGCAAATATCTCATGATGAGTAGATATTGGTTTACATGTCTCCATTCTTGCTTTCTTCAAGAACTCCTTTGCATACTTAGATAGATTGTCCAATAATGAACCATCAGGTTGATATTGAATTTGCAGCCCCAAAAATATGTTAATTTATCTTTGAGGTCAAATGCTGAAGCAAGATCTGTGATTAAAGATTGAATCTTTGATCTACTTGAACCAGTTAGAATAATGTTATCTATATATAACAAAAGTAGAATAACATCTTCACCATCACTCTTCACAAATAAATTGGAGTTTGATAATGCAGCTCTAAAACCAAGTGTTGGGAGAAAACTTGTAAACTTTGAATTCCATGCCCTTGGTGCCTGTTTTAGGCCATATAAGGATTCTACAAACATGATTTGGATGTGTTGGACCAACAAAACCATTTGGTTGCTTCATATACACCTTTATATACACCCTTTCCTCTAGATCACCATGAAGAAATGCATTTTTAATGTCCAATTGTCTCAAGTCCTAAGTTAAATTGAGCTGCCAAAGTAAGAATAATCCTCACTGTTGTATGCCTAACCACAAAACTAAAAGTCTCATAGTAGTCTAAACCTTCTTGTTAACTAAAGCCTTGTGCCACTAGCCTTGCTTTATACCTTGACACATTACCATTTGGGTTTCTTTTGAATTTATATACCTACTTACTCTCTATTACACTTCTGTTGGATGGAGAAGGAACTAATTTCCATGTTCCTTGAGCTTGTAACATATCATATTCCTTTTGCATTGCCTGTTGCCATTGAACTATTCTGGATACAGGCTTGAAATGTTTTGGTTCCTCAACTTCACTTATATCAGCTAAGAAGGAAAAACCACATGTATTGATTCCCATATCATATTCAACACAATTGTCAAAGTGCAAGGATGATAACTCAGGTAAAGTTGCTAAGAAAGAAGAATAATATCTCCTTGATATAGCTTATGTCTATAATCTAGTATGAATGCAATTATCTTGAGCATTAGACTGATCAATGATTGTAGTACTTGCAGAAAATGGGAGGATTACCTGTAGTTGTGATGAATCTAGGACATAAAGCAAAGGAGATGTATCACTAGGATTGGAAAGAGTATGACTTGTTGATGGATGTGTTTCAAATTCCTGAATTCTTAAAGTTGATGTTGGAGAATTCTCTGTATTAGCCTAAATCCCATATGATGTTCTAGATACTACTGATGTCTGTCTTGAACCCCAGATCATGTTGAACTATTTACAACTTTGTCACTAGACTAAGGAAATGAAAATAGTGTATCAATGATAGAGCTTGATTACTTGTTTTCCCTTAGATCATGTTGACATATTAAGCTATTTTCGTTTGTTTTTAGGTCCTAATTAGGGGTGGAAAAAATTCCCGAAAATCCCGAACCAAACCGAAAAAATCCCGATCCCAAACCAAAAATTTCCCAAACCGAAATTCCCGAAATTTTCGGGATGCTATCCCAAACCGATCCCAAAATTTCGGTATGGGATTCGGGATTGGCTTCTCGATATTTCGGGAATCCCATACCGAACCGAAAATATATAATATTAATTATTATATATATAAATATATTTATACATATATATATATTATTCTTTTATAATTGATGCTAGTAGTTTCTAATTCATGCTCTGCAACCTGGAATGCCCTGCACCTTGCATATTTTTCCTATTTTGTTTGATATTCATGTGGATTTTGTTATTGCTGCTGTCATGGCTAATGATTTTAGATGGCTTGATTCTTTTGTCTCTCAACAGATTGCAAAAAGGGTTTAATTAATTTGCATTTTGACTATGATAAAAACAATCAGGCATGCCAGTGTTCAAGTAAATGGTAGTGTAAATGAAATGAAATTCATAGTTCAAGAATGTGTTCTTGAATTATATATTTGAAGAACAATTCATAATTTCATATTTCAATTTGGGATTCCCAATTTGTCCCAAAATCCCGAAAATATTTCGGGATTCCCGAAATTTGGGATTCCTGAAAATTTGGTTTGGGATTGGTCTTCAAATTCCAGTCCCAAAAAATTTCGGTTTGGGATTTGAGATACTAGTTTCGGTATGGTATCCCATACCGAACCACCCCTAGTCCTAATGGCAAAGGGAGCAAGAAAGTGCATTTTGAGGCTATTTGGAGCATTTTTGGGCATGGATTGGATAACTTAACCATGGAGCAAAGAGGATGGACGAAATTGAAGACAAGAAGAGCTAGGAAAGGCTACAAATCTGGTGGAAGAAGTCCTAATACAATGAAGATAAGGAAGAAGCAAGAAACAAGGAACCTTATCCAACCTTATCTTATCCTATCCTAGAAACCTTATCCTATCCTATCTCTAACATTATCCTATTCTTTCCTATCCAAATCAGGTGGGGACTTAAACTTAGCTATTTAGGTGGGATTAGATGTATATCTAAACACTTAGAACAGATTCTAGACCCTCATTCCTTTGTATGCCGCATGTACACCACTCCTAGTAGGTTTAGAAATTGAAAACCTTCTCCTACTCTTATATCACATGTTCATGTCCCTTTAGGATTAGGAATTTGTTCTAAACCCTTCTTTCTAGAAGCCTTATCTTATCCCTACAACCCTTGCCGCACCTATCCTTCTAGAAGGGCCTAAATCCATGCCGTGCACTACCTATCCCAATCCCTTTTGGTTTCTGCCTTGAATTAACCCTTTTGCATTGGGATTGTGCAATCCTTTTCCTTCACTAAGTGTGCCAAATTAGCCTATATAAACAGCCCTTGCCGTGCCATTTAGACCACCACCCCTTCACACAACATTCAAACATTCATTCAGAAATCCACCCTTTGCCGTGACCTTACAACCACCCATCCATCATTCCCCTACTTCCACACCTCCATCCCAACCTCCATACACCACCATTAACCCTTGCCGCACCACCATACATACCTAAATCCATCCAAAACCCAGAAAATCATCCACAAACCCACCATAGACCTTGTGCCGTGACTTAACAAGGAAGAGGAGAAGGAAGACCAAGCCTTGGGCGTTTGTGCATTCAAGTTGGAGTGTTGGACGTTTCTAGGTGTAATCTATCTTTTATTTTGAATGTTTAAATCTATGTTGCTTTGTTTTGTCATGAACATGAGAGGCTAAACTCGTTTTAGCCTAGGGATGCTTTGAAACCATGATTACGTTTATAATATGAGTTGATTAAGTCCAGTTGTGATTTCATAAATTGTAAACGCAATTTACTTAACCGTTTGATGGATAACTTATTCTTGTATGTTTATTAGGGAGGCCTACTTAATTTGCATGCTTGAAGGGTGTTTCACATAATCATCACAAACTAATATTCACAAGTAGTTAAGGTTGTTTTCACAATCATGTTAAGTAAATTCCTAGCATGAGTATCATGATGTCATAGTTACAAGTGCTTTGTCAATACTTATGATTTCCATTGAACGTAATGATCTTTGACCGTATCTCTATTATGATGTCATGTAGGGGACTTTTTGAAGAATGCTTTGGGTTGTCGTATGATGTCATCCAATCCACTAACTTAAGGGAAATCTGAGGGTTAATTAGTGATGTCACGGTTAATCTGGGGTGTTGAGGTTCATGGTTTATCGAAAAAGCAATTGGAAATCAATTTATGTTTGAATGTATCATGTGTGGAGAAGTATCCCTTGGCTATCCCATCATCCATTAGTTTTTCTTATTTTCGTCCAAAATCTATTTTAAAGTTTTAAGTTACTTGTTTTCTTTTAAATTCGTCCAAAATCAAAACCGCTTTTCTTACTTGTTCCAAATCTGTCCAAAAGAGTCTTTTTGAGTCTTTAGAGTCAAAACTAAGTGTATTTTCGTCCAAACTAAGTCCTAGAGTCTAAATTGAGTCTTTTTGGTTGTTTTGAGTTGTTTTGAGTCTTTAAAGTTTGTTTTGAGTCATATAAGTTAGTTAGAGTCTTGTGAGTCTATTTAAAGTGTTTTAAAACATATTTTTACATCTTTGAGTCAATTTTCATTAGATTAGCAATCCCTCCTAATCCCCGGTCTAGAACGATCCCTACTTATATCTATACTACAATTGTCAAAAAGAGGGTTTAATTTGAGTGCTATCTTTTATCACATCAATCAACAGAATGGCTTTGATGTCTTGTGGTATCATTAACCAAAGACCTTACTGGAATTGGAACTGGAATAGTCATTGTCCTTGCACTAGAAACACCAATATCACCTTTTTGTGTTTGATCTTGACAATAATACTTTGTATAAGGAAATACAGTCTCATAAAAAACAATGTCTAGATATAATTGACTTTATGGATTTGAAATTGTACAAATAACTCCCTTGTAACCCATAGAATACCCTAAGAATATACACATTTCAAAGCTTGATTGCAATTTGAATTGTATGGTCTTAACCAAGGATAGATTGTACAACCAAAGATTTTCAAAGACTTCGACTCTGGCGGCTTTGCATACAGTTTGTGATATGATGACATTATTGAGAGCGTCTTACATGGCATTCTATTGATTAAAAAAAACTGAGTGAGCACAAGCTTAGTACCAAAACTCAATTGGTAATCCAGCAGTTGCAAGCAAGGTAATGATTGTCTTTACTATATATCTATGTTTTCTTTCAATGCAACCATTCTGTTGTGGGGTGTAAGGACAACTGATCATCTAACTATCCTTTTGCAGCAAGAAATGACTTAAAAGAATGACTGACATACTCCCCTCCACCATCAGATTGTATGCACTTAGTAGAGATGCCAAATTGATTCAATACAAAATTGTAAAATTGCACAAACACAACAAATGTATCAGACTTATTGATCAGTGGGAATGTCCAACAATATCTTGTGTATTCATCTACAAAAGTTAATAATATCTATGCCCTTCCAAGGACTTTACAGATATGGTCCCCAAATATCAGTATGAATCATCTTAAAGGGTAAACTACATTTATCACTCCTAACTGTAAAAGGAAGTCTAGACATTTTTCCTTGATACATTGACCACTTATACAATGTTTATTGTCTAACTCAACAGATATACCAGATTTTTTCAACATTGCAACAATTATTTCATTTGTTGGATGACCCATTCTTTGATGCCAGAGATTCGATTTTACCAACTATCCTAAGATAGCCTGATGAACCTTGTACTGAAGATTGTAAACCCTTTGAATTCTTGAACACAAGAATTTGAAACAGTTGTCTTGGACTACTCTTTTCTTGATACAAAATCTCCTTTGTCTTTTTGTCTTGCACAAAGAATACATTTTAATCACAAATGAACCAGCTATGATTATCATCACATAATTGTTGCACAGATAATAAACTCCTTGAATGTTTGGTACATGTAGCACATTTTTAAGAAGAAGTTCACTAGACTTAGTCTTAAGAGTAGTTGAACTAATGTTAGCAATGGGTAGGCCAATGCCATTGCTAATTGTTATTGTTTCAGAACCTTCAAAATGTGTCACTTGATTGAGAGAATTGACATCTACAGTGATGTGATGTGGTGCTTCAGAATCAAGAATCCAAGCATCATGAGGAATAAATTCAGTTGCTTGATGTGCTGCCATAACATTGAATGACTATGGTGGTGGCTGTCCTTGATAAACATAGTTACCTCTATGATAACACTCCAAAGTTGAATGTCTTTTTTCCCACAAATTTGGCATTCTACAACAAATCCAGAAGATAAAGTGTTTGTGTTCCTTCTGAAGTAGTTCACAGCTGTGTGACCTCTTTTATTACAAATTTGGCATTCAATCACCACTGTTGATCCAGTTTCAGTATTACAAGACCACACTTTTGATTTATTTTGCCTTGAATTCCCAATTGAAAGCTAAATCATCATCCAGAGTTATAATTCTTGCCTTTGAAACCAATACTTGATCTAAAGTTGTTCCCTTTGTAATTAGAACCACCATTGAAAGGTTGTGACCTAAACTGAGGTCTTGGACTAGCATTGTTTCCCATAAACCCATAACCATAAGGAGGTGGATAAAATGAATTAGAATATGGTGGATATGATTGAGGATATGAACTTGGTGGAGCAGATGGATACGGCTGTGGATGACCATTATAAGGAACTTGAACTATAGTACCTCCAGTGGTTGATGAAATGTGACTATGTCTCATAGAATTGGATGTAGAACTTGAACCTGAACAAAAAGATGTTCTTGAGACAGAATTGGAACCATTCACATACATGGTAGAGAAGCTTTAAGAAATCATATTTGCTTCTCCTTCACTTTCCTTCTTAGCACCAAGAAGCCGTGCTTGAAATTCTTTTAAAGTAATGGATGTCTCTCTTGCCAATATTATAGTTCTAATAATTGTATACTCTTTTGGTAGTCCATCAAGACCTGCAATGATAATGTCATTGTCAGAAACACTTTCTCTTGCAGCATTCAATTGTTCCCTGATACTCTTCAATCTTAAGAAATATCTATCAATTGAATCAACTGTTTTTTGGAATGTATGAAGCTCAGTCTTGAGATGATTAACTTAAGATTTAGAAACAAATTCATATCTATCAACAAGATTTGACCATGCTTCTGCAATAGTTTTGCAACCAAGAACATATTCTATAGCCTCTTCTGATAAGGTGGTAAGCAATAAGCTAAGTAGTGCCAAATCAGTAGATTCCCAAGCAACATAAGCAGCAGTTAATTCATAAGTCACCTCCAGTATCAGTATGAATAAAAAATCTTGGAGGACACACATTACTACCATTAAAATGATCAGATAATTTGTATCCCTTCAGCACTAACTTGAATTGAAATGACTATTTAGCAAAGTTATCATCTCTCAACTTTATAGTAAGCATTCCTAGCAAACTTTCAACTTTAACATTTGTAACAGCCATGATTAAAACTTCTGATATCACAGACAAATTCTTGAACTAGTACTTTCTTGATCAATAAAGAATGATACTTTCTTAACATAGTGAGAATAACACTCAACAATTAAATCGTAACTTATTGAGACTTGAAAGAGTGATACTTTCACCCAGAATATGAGAGAACGACACTCTCTTGACAAGAACTCACAAATGAACTTTTTAAGAAAACTGATAACAGCAACTGATCAACAATTCTCGAAAGAATGATACTTTCGCACAGATTATGAGAGAATAATACTCTCTTGAAAGAAAATCAGAAAGAAGACTGCATACTAGTTTATAATAACCAATTGAATCACAGAAGATCCCCAAATTTCAATTAGCAAACTCGATATCTTGAATTCTTTAATTCTACAACAATCAATTCAGAAATCAAAACACTGTCACCTGAGAGAAATCCAATTCATACAATGAGCACCAATCAACTAGCACCAACCTTGATTCTGTAATCTTGAACCTCTAAACTTGAAAACCTAGAACTTTCATGTGATGAGAACATTAAAAATTGATTAGCAGCGAAAGAAACTTAGAGATTAGTGGCGATAACAAGCCTTCCCAACTCTGACACCATATGAACAACTTTAACAAACTAAGAAATCAAGCTTTAGAGAGCAAGAAGAAAGAGAAATGTAGAAGAGAGAGAGATGAATGTAACAGTATTTTCGATAGGAATCTTTCATTACACAAAGCTTACTTACAATAGTAAGAACTAAATGGCTATACATAGAAACCACTCATAGTCCACAATTACATGAATACCCTTCTAACTAACTCATACAATTACACTTTTATCCTTCTTAACAAACTAAATCCTTATACCTATCTTAACTACTTTATAACAACATTGACACACCAGATCGTGCCACATGTCACTTCCATATATCATTGGTTATTATAGTACACGACATTTGGTATCAAATCTTGGTTTTGGCTAAGGTACACATGCTCAAGGTGTGGAAGACACATGGTGAAAAGGACTCTAATGCTCAATGTAAACTTAAGCAAATTCTTGATCAGTGTAAAATGGTGGATCAATCTAATAGAGCAGCGCTCAAGGAAATCTTAAGGTCAATCTAATAGAGCAGCGCTCAAGGAAATCTTAAGGTTAGAATACTAAGTTTCTAGTGGAGCATGGTTGAAAGACATCCTAGAGGTGGAATACTAGGTGCAACAAGGGGTTCACACATAAACTTGTTTTAAATGATGGCACCTTGGCTTGGATGTTGGTGCAAGTTGGCTTAATACAAATAAAAAAAAAGATGTGAAAAGTAGTTCCACATCAAAGTACACAATAGTCTACACTTGAAAATAGGGGTCACATTGCAAATTATTGCCTTTTAAGATAAAATTTCACACTTAAAATTGACTAGTCTTCATACCGCTAGTGGCTCATTTACTAATTTGTAATCAGATTTGGAGGAATTGAATTGAGGAGGAATAGGAATGAGGTGGAATCATTAGAATCACATTCTTGTTGAAGTTGTCTACTAAAACTGTCTGGAATCAAAGTATGAATGCTATTGAACAATATAACCTGTTTACTAACTTACAAGAATCAAAACGAAAACTAATGTCATTACTAAAATACCCCTTATTAAATAATCTATTTTATGTGCTAATTATTTTTTAGTTTTAATAAAAAAATTATTCTTTTATTTTTAATACTTTGTGTTTGTGAGAAGTACTCATCTCTAACCTTATCTCCCCAACTATTAAACCTTTTTATTCTTTTTATTTTATGTGCTAATCCTTTTTAATCAAGTTTGTGACCACGTCTTTGGACTTGACCCCGGCTTTATCTTCCCTACCTCTTTTTAATCCAATCTAATCGCGGCCATCAGAGTAGAGATTGATGAGATCGAGAAGTAGATTTTGAAGCGGGAGGTGTTGGAAATATGCCCTGAAAGTCAATCTTTGGAAGAAACCTTTCAGGACAATGAATTGATGTATATATATGACTCTTATACATCGGAAGGCAAAGATACTAATTAGGACTATCTCAATGAACAAAATATGTCCTAAATAGTGAATCCATGGACAATGGATCGATGGAAGAAGTAACCTAATGATGTTAGATTACAGAGACCTTCTTCTCATAACCATCATGTCCAAAAAGGTTCCTGGTCATAAGGATTGTCGGAGGGATACTGACAATCCATAGACCGGTACATACTATGTCCGCTTCAATTGGAAGGATGGAAAGTCTCATCCCATTCGTGTAGCGACACTAAGACAAGCATGTAGGTGCTCATTAAGGGAATGAGTTCACTGAACACAATCGAACGAGAGTACTTGCATGGAGGTCTACTCACATGTCAAGCAAGTAACTCTAATGGTTGGAATAATGTAAGTAATCCTTTGACCTGAGGCATCGTCGTTGTCTTGTGGTTAAGTACTTAATCTTTGATTATGTTAAAGTCATTCCGTTCGCGAGTGTCCAAGGCATCGTTGGGGTTAAGCCACTTAGCCATGAAGGCAAGTGAATGCGCAACAAGGAATCTCTAATCCTCGATAAGAGAGGATGAATACTCTAAGATATGATTCGGGAATCTTCGGCCGAAGTATCGAGCGTAATAAAGGAAAGCGTTCCTATACGTCTCAAATGAATCTTATAAGAAAGAATAATCACATTAGGGGTTTGACATTATAAATCCATACCCTAGTAATGTGATTGAGAGTATTGTATTAAAGAAGGATCGAATTACATTGTAATTCCAACTGAATAGGTTCTCCGAATAACTTCTACATTAGCTTGGGTAGCCATGATATATGGTTAGATGTCACTCATGGCTTGTGAGTTCTTCTAGATGATTAAATGTAGTCATCAAAAGGAAGGTGAATTAAAAGTAAGTTTTAATTCACTAAGTGATTGGATAATCAATTGGATTGGTGCCAATCACCTCACTGCCTTGCTAATTAGAACCTAAAAGATTGTTCACCAATACACTCTTGTAGTGAGTAACTAATGGATGAAGGAAATAATTAATTGGATTAATTAAGTGTTTTGATTAATTTAGAAAGTCTAAAGAAATCATAAAAGCGATAAAGATCGTTTTAGGCTTAAAGAAACGTTCGGGTTTAATTAGGCCCATTGGGCCAAAACCCATTGGGCTTTTATTTAAGCATTGGATGACTTGAAATAATTAAAAGCCCAAAGCCCAAACCAAACACATATGGCCGGCCACCAAGGGAGAGATAGGTCAAAATGTTGACTTGTTTCTTTTGTCTATAAAAGGAACTTTATAACACAAAGTTCATTAGGGTTTTATGTGTTCTAAATACAACAAAAGAGAAAAAGAAAAGCTCTCTCTCTTGAACACAAAGGGCCGGCCACCAAGGGGGTGATTTAACTAATCATCTATACACTCTTTTGGTTATTCCTTCATCTTTCTCATTACAAAGTGGGTGAGGATCTTTAGAGGTTTTCATATCTTTGGAAACTTGAAGAGAACCTAGGAGCACTTACTTTACAAAGTGGAGGAAGCAAGGAGGAAGGCTAGGCTCAAGGAGTTTGAGGAGCAAAGATCTTGAAGGTGGTCCATCCTTGGTCTAAGATCTAAATCAAGAGGTATAAAACTAAACCTCTAGTTTGTTCTTCTTATAAATTTTGTTTTGATGCATCTTATATAAACCTATGCATCTTGAAGGGGATTTGCATGACTATAGCTTTGATAAAATGTATGACATGCTTTCGTTGCTTTCGTATATAAATTTTGAATTGTATATGCATGCTAGTCACTAGAAATCCCACATGAATCTCATAGATTTCCCTTCAGGAGGCAATGGAATTGATGAGGAGGGATACCAAGGAGTGGTTGAGGGTGAACAAGACACTGATGAACTTGATGTTGAAGTTGGATTCGGTGAAGGCGTTGTTACAGAGAGTGGACCGCACACTGTTGTAGAGTGGAAAAAGGGGTTGTAAGTGACAGTGAGTCCTCTGGACCCTCTTATGATGATTCGCCAAATCCGATGGAGGAGGATGTGGAGGATTTTGAGGTGGGGAAGCGAGATGAGGCGGAGGAGGGGAGCTAGGGATATTGTGTTAGATGATGAGAACAAGAGGAGTAGATAGCTGCTGGAGAGAATGGTAGAGCCAATGAGAAGATGATGGCATTTTGGGAAGAAAGGTTTAATTCCAGATGGAGCGTTATCCTCGGAATCGAAATACCTCATTCATTTAGGAGGGTGTATTCAATTGAGATTTTGAGGAATTTTAATTCTTTTAATGAATCTAGGGTATTCAATTGAAATTCTAAGTGATTCTCTGAAAGTTAACTTGTATACAATAAGGATTTTAAGATAATTTATTAAAATCCTAGAAATTCAGATGTATTCAATCAGAATGATAGAGAAGTTTATAACATTCTAGGTGCATTCAATTAGGAATTTGTTTTAGAGAACTTTAAAAAGTTGAGGAATTTGAGGGAATTGAAGATTCGTAATGTATTTTAAACATCCATAAATCTTGCTTCTTTCCATGAAATTTCGAGGAAATTGAATCAAAATTTTACATGGAATCTCTACAAATCAATTAAACTCTATCAAAATCCGTGGATTTATAAATCCATTAGAATCCAACAAAATCTCAAAAGAATACACCTTCCTTAGGTAATCCAATTCCGGGTAATTCCAGAATTCGATTCCGGATATTAGGCGGACCCCACATATTTTCTTATTCCCAAAATGTTAGTAAACGCTAGAATGCTTAGGAAAGCGTACAATTCTATTTCTCCCCATTCCTAACGCGTTTGGTAAACACGCCATAAGAGTATTTACATAGTTATGTTCGAGACAATATCGTCCATACTAAAAATACAAGAAATAGAATAAATTCCAAGAAATACATTCAAAATAAAAAAAAAAAGTTCAAAAACATACCTTGGCAAGAGCTTCTAGTGATCTTTGTTAATCTCGGCTTGTGCTTTAACTCTGAAACTTGCGACTCGGAGTTGAAATGAAACCAAAGAAATTTGACTAGGAATATTTTCTTTCTTATACATCAGTCTTAGAATCAAATTTTCATACTTATATATGTAAATTATACAATTGTCACTTCCAATTAAATTATTAGTAAATTGGTATTACTATGGAAACTTTTCCTTTGACACCGAAATACATTTATTATACAATTGTATTCACTTAACATGAACTTTTTTTATGAACGTATTCATTCTAACAACAAACAAATTTATTTATTTTCCTTCTTTTAAAATTTCCATATGCACACATTTAATAGGACCAGAGTGGGCATCGGCACGTGTGTGGAGGCTAGGGCATGTAAGTTCACGTAAGAGTCTTATAAAATTTTCCACCATTTGTCATTACTTGTAAAATAAAATATAACTTAAATTAAAATTTATTCCTTTTTTTAGTCAATTTACTAAAAAAATATTTTTTTAAGATTGTATTGATCCTCCAACTCTAAACCAATGAAGGTTTATCCCAATGTATGAGTTTGTGTGTTGTAACATGGGAAAATCATAGAAAGCACAACTTATTTGAATAACCTGGTGACCTACCAATTGTAAAAGTAGGATCTTTCTTTTAGAGATTTATTTGGTACTGCTTCCTTGAGTACAACAACAATAACGTCACCAATATGAGCGTACCTTTGATTACTAACTCTTATGTGTCGATTGTAGTTGGCTGCTGCCACATCATCTAAAGTCTACTAGAATTTTGTTATTATTGTAGCTAAATCTGTTAAGGTTGTTAGAAGCTGTTAAACTTGCTTAGGAGCTATGAAAGCTTTCAAGCACTATATAATTGTATAGAGTCATCATCAATTGAAATAACAAAAGCGTAGTTTCTCATTTCTTCTTTCTGCTTCTTCCTCTTCTTCTTCCATAGCTTTTTTGCTTCTCGATTCCGCATTTTTGATACATGTTATCATGGTATCACTCGCCGACAATCGATTCTCAGTGTCAATCTTTTCTATGTGTTTTCTTTGATGTCAAGATGGTTTGACATTGTGGTTTCTCAAAGGTTTGAGGATTTGGGTTCTTGATTAAGAAGTATTTCTTAGGTTCTATCATAATTTCTGCATTAAGGTGTTTGATTAAATGTAGTAGTGAATATTTCATGCTATGTTTTCTTAATTTTAAGGTCAATTCCACCATTGATCGTTTGTTCCTGAAAGATTTTATGGCCTATGCCATTTCTTTTTGTTATTTCTTGAGGATTTTGTTAAGGTTTCTGTCTTGATTCACACATTGTTAAGGCTGAAGACAGAAATGTGAAGATTGAATTTCTTGATGCGATTTTTGAACTGTAATGGATTGTGTTGTGAAGATTTTCTCTAAGTCATTTGTTTCTTATACAAGACATCTCTTTAATCAAATTTTTGTCAGAGTTGTTGTCATTATGGCTTCTAATACTGTTAAGATTGAAAGTTTGTTGGGTATGATCACCTTTAAGTTGCAAAATGTTAACTTTGTTAAATGGAATTATCAGTTCCAATCCACGCTTAGAGATTATAATCATTTTTATTTTTTTAATGGTGAGTCCAAAGTCCACCAAAGTACTACATTAGTCTCAATTTTGGAATAACTAGAGAGATCATTGCTGCTTATAAAGTAGGGTAAAGTACCAAAAACTACCTCAACTATTGTGTCACGACACTTTCATACCTTATCTTTTAAAATTGATAATGTCATACCTCATCTTTAGAATTTGGTCCAATGTTATACCAAATGCTGACGTGGCTTGATTCGGGATCCACTTTCTATTAAAAATCATTAAAATATTATTAAAAACTAAAAAAAAAATGATTTAATATTTTTTAAATATTAAAATAATAATAAAAAGTAAAAAAAAAAAAAAACCAAAAAAACAAAAAAACCTTCCCTTCCCCCCTCCTCTCTCCTCATTGTCATCTTCTTCCTCTCCCCCCCCCCCCCAACACACCTACAAACCCCAAAAAAAAAAAAAAAAACCCAAATCCTGTCGACGGGAAGATGGGTGTGCAGAGAAGATGGAGGATGGGTGCGGAAGAGGATGTGGAGAATGGATGAGAGTGGTGAATTTGGGGTTGGCAGGGGGTTGGGTTAGGAGGGGGGACTGAAATGGTTTCACTTTAAATTTGTTTTTTTTTTCTTTTTCTTCTTTTTCTTCTTCTTTCTGGGTTGCGCGGGGTGGGGGTTACACGAACTGGGTTGGGTTGAGTTTATTTTTATTTTTTTTCTTATTCTTCTTCTTCTTCTTCCTTCTTCTTTCTGGGTTGCAGGGGGTTGTGGGGGGAGGGGGGTGGGGAACTGGGTTGGGTTAGATTTTTTTTTTTTTTTTTCTTTTTCCTCTTCTTCTTCTTCTTCCTCCTTCTCCTTCTTTTGGGGGGGCGGGGGGGGGGGGGAGATGGGTGGGTTTTCAATTTTTTTTTTTTTTCCTTCCTCCTTCTCCATTTCTTCCTCTTCTTCTTCCTCCTTCTCCTTCTCCTTCTTATTCCGCCGGGGGGGGGGGGGGGGGGGTTGATGGGTTTTCAAATTTTTTTTTTTTTTTCTTCCTCCTCCTTTTTTTCCTTTTCTTCTCCTTCCTCCTTCTCCTTCTCCTTCTCCTTCTCCTTCTCCTTCTCCTTCTCCTTCTCCTTCTTCTTCTTCTTCTTCTTCCGCAGGGGGGTTGACGGGTTTTCAAATTTTTTTTTTTTTTTTGGTTGAAGATTAAGAAGGGAAGAAGATGAAGATGGGGAGAGAGAGAGGGGGGAACGGACGAACAGAGGGATTTTTTTTTAATTTCTTTATTATTTTAAAAAATATTAAATAATTTTTTTTAGTTTTTAATAATATTTTATTAAATTTTTAATAGAAAGTGGGTCCCGAATCAAGCCACGTCAGCATTTAACTGAAAAGTAAACGGCCAAGTAACGGAAGGTATAACATTAGACCAAATTCTAAAGATGAGGTATGACATTGTCAATTTTAAAAGATGAGTTATGAAAGTGTCGTGACACCAATAGTTAAGGTAGTTTTTTGTACTTTACCCTATATTATAGGTATAAATTAAAAAATACTTAGCATTGTAGAGTTTGTTGATCGCTACACACTCGAATGAAGCAATGGATCGTGTCATTGGGTGCAAGACTTCTTTACGGTTTCTTCTGTTTGTCCAATTGTTGCCATTATTCCAATTAGGTAATTTTGGTTTTTTTACTATGTTTATTTGTTTACTGATAAACTAGTGGGTCTAGACTCTTAATTACAGGTGAGGAAAACAGAGAGCCAGCAAGCTTCATAGACAGGATGCACGAGTTTCCTGGGATGGTATGTTTATTCCTTCATTTGGGCAACACAAACACCTAAAAATGTAAATTTGTCTTCCACTTCTTCCAAATGTAATTTTTCATATTTTTTTTTTCTATTCTTATTTGTTCAATTTTTTGAATTTTGAAATCACTTAATGAAATAAAATTTCCGAAACATGTTAAGAATGTAATTTTACGCGGTCGTTTTGAGTTTAAAAACAACATTTACATTCATAGTGTATCTTTTGTTTAGTGGATAAACAAGTGTAGATGGGCTCAATTATGTCGAATTGAATGCTTTAGTGCCCACCACCTGCTTGATAAAAGATGCCAGAGAAGCATGGCTGCACACATCGGTTTTATGGGTAATTTTTCTTTGTTTTGCGTTTTTGTGTTTATAGATTTGGAATTTTATGGGTGAAACATTGAAGAATCAAACGTTATTTGAACTCTGGTATCGGTAACTATTATGCATCGATTTGAATAGTGGAAAATAGCTCAATATTTCATAATTTTTTGTATGTAAGTGTACTAATATCGATCCAAAACCACATGGTCTACCTGTGGTCAAATTTTGATATAACAATCTACTCAACTTTTTCAATGTAAATATCATTAATCTTTTGTAACACCATTTTTATATATTTTAAACATAATCTTTCATATAATTTTCAATCTCGCAACAACGCGCGGACATAATTTTTAGTATCAAGTATAAATCTCCAATGTCTCTTGAATGTCAAACATGTTCCAAAAGGGACCATATAACACCAAATTGTTTTTACCAAAATGGTAGTCATTCTCCTGGTAGCTATGTGGTTGTCGAATATTTGAAAAGAAAGGTCACATTATTCTAGAATGTTATCATAGAAATAACTACCCATATCAAGAATCTGCTCCACCTACATCTCTAGTTGGAATGGCTGCTCACAATTCTAATGGTGTTAATACTGCTAAAAATGTCTCTAAATTTATTCCTAATATTCATGGTTTTTCAACCGTTGATACTTGGGTAGTCGACACAAGTGCAACTGACCATATGATAGCAAACGTTAATGTCCTGATTTAACTTGCACTTTATAGTGGTGATGTCAAAATAACTGTTGGTAGTGAGGAAGGTTTCACTTTCTTTTATTACACAAAGTTTTACATGTGCCAATCAATATCAATCTCTCATTTGTTAAGACATTATGCAAAGATAATGGATTATGGTTTATTTGTGATGATGTGATGTTTTTCATACAAGACAAGGTAACTTGAGTGATTTTGGAACCAAAGAATGAGTGATGATGGGGAGCTGTTCAAAATTCTAGTTAATATCTTTTCCAATTCATTTGCTGCAAATTTGGGTAGATGTGTTGCCTTTGTTAGAAAGAAGGTCAACGCTTCAGTTTGGCACAAAAAGGGTGGGACATCCATCTGAAGAAGTGTTGAAGGCAGTGTTGCAGACTGCACAATTAGTTCGTATAAATTCTTATCCTTCGATTTGTTCTGCTTGTATTCATGGAAAACTGATTAGATTACATTCCATTTTCTGTAAGACAACAAAAGTAAATTTTTTTGTTGATCTATTCAAATGTGTGGGGTCATTCTCATAGAAATCTATAGAGGGATATAGATACTACATGAGCTTTATAGGTGAACATTCTCGATTTGTATGGATTTTTCAATGGTTTGTAAATCAAATGTTTTTAAGATCTTTGTCAAGTTCTATGCATTTATTGTTAATCATTTCAATGCTTCCATTAGATGTTTTTAGTCTTCTCCTCAGCAAAATGGTCTTGCTAAAAGGAAACATAAACATTTGGTTGAAACAATTCTCAGTTTAATGTCAGAGGCACATTTATTTCAAATGTTTTGTACACATGCTGCATTTTTTTTTTATAAATAGAATGCTTTGTAAAAATTTAGGAAGGAGATCCATATCAGGTTATATTTTGTCAAAATCCTTATGTTCATAATTTGAAAAGATTAATCTAAATGTTGCTATGAAAAGTTGACCATAACTTTGTTTCCATTTATTATTTCACCTTACCTCATTCTGAGTCAAAGGATTTTAATACTCCTAATGTGTCACCAAGAAGAGGCTTCTTTATAGTCTGAATTGTGTGTCCATCTCTAGTGAATCTTAAACAAAAGTTTGTTAGGAACTTGGTCGCTTGCATGTGGATCAGAAACACCTTTGAAATCCTTTTGTCAAACCATATGCGTTGGACCTGAGTGTTTTCGATGAATCTATTGCATAAGGCACAACAACACATTCACGTGTTAATATTATAAAAGAATTAGTGATACTATGTGGCATTGTGTTGATGCACTAAAAAATTGTCACTCAAATTGAACATGCACCAATATAGAGATTAAAATAAAGTATTTTACGCGGGATTTACCTTTGGAGTTTTGTAAGCAATTGTCAATTTTCACCTTAAACTTTTATTTTAATCAATTAACTTTGTTAATTTTCATAAATTGCTAATTCTCCCCTCATCACAATTTCAAGTTTCTATCCATTTTTTTTATTCGTATTTATCTCGTGAGCAACATAAGAATACAATACGTCATTTTTGCCACAGTTAAATGAGTTCTCACCAGGGTGAAACACTAAACTGAGTTTGCAACAATAAATTTTAATAAGGTGAAAAATCTTATTTCCCTCGACAACTGAGGGAGAATTTATTTACAAAAATTTGGTTGAACTAACAGTTCAAGTTTTTCTTTGTCAAAGGTAAATAAAAATAAGAAAAATCCTTCAATGGCACGTAGTATTGAATGATGAGGAAAGTGAATGGTTAAACTTGAAAATAAAAAATCGAATAATTGTGAAAATTAAATCTAACAGTTAAAACATTCGTAGCATTAGGCCAGATCCAAAAAGAATACAACTAAACTCACCTCATTATCCTCTTTCTCCACACATATACTTTCACTAACCATAAAAAGAAAAAAAAAATTGAAATTCTATATGCCTACCCACTTTTACTTCTTAAATAACCTCTAAGAGAGAGAAATGGGAGGGGAGGAAGAGAGAGAAATCGGGGGAAGAGAGAGAAACGGGGACGAAGAGAGCAACAGTGTTGGGGTATGGGATTGGGAAGTCTAGTCTATTTTTCAGTTTGTGGGCCATCTCTTCCATCAAACACGCACTCATCCCTTCCTTCGACCTTTTCGTCGGTTCTGGCACGAATGTTTTCACCCAACTCTCTCCTCAGTCGAACCTCTCCTCCACCAAAACCTCCATCCCCCTCCTCCTTCCTTTCTCCTCCGTCAGATTCGTCGTTGACCCCACTCCTTCTAGGAATCAGATCAATCATTTCACCTAATCAACCAAATCTGACTTTTTAAATAAACTAGAAGCAACAATACACATGGGTTTCAAAGATTAGATATCAAAATGTCATATTTTCTAAAAATTCATTTATCAAAATTATATTTGGAAAGCCCAAATTGATGGCTGGTCGCTAGGCATGACTCATGTTTATGGGATTTTTGAGTTCGTTTGGAAGTGCTTTTAAAATTGTTGAAAGCGTTTTTGGTAAAAATGTTTCTGGTACCAATCTTTAATAAGAATACAAGCTAATCGGGGAAAAATACCTGAAATGTTTCGTGCAATAAATCCATAACCGGTACTTCTTGCAGGAAGTACTTCAAATGTTTTTGAAACTCAAAAACATTTAAAAAAAAAAAAAGCACTTTCAATTACTTTAAAGCTGTTTTCAAACAAGCCACTTTTTGTTGTTGGATCATGTATGGATATTTGGCGAGAGAGGACGGTGTTTGGTTACGTGTGAAAAGAAAAGCAAGATCTACACGTCTTTTTCTAGAAGGATAAATATGTCATTAATATTTTCATGAAAAAGTAGGTGAAAAAATAGAACAATAGAGAGGGTAATAGTTTTAAGTTGAAAATTGACAAAGTTGTACCGGCTCACCACAGTAAAGTGATGATATTGCTCACTACATTATTGATTATTGTTGGATGAATTTGATTTAATCGATCTACTACATAAATCTCGAAACTTAAATAATCTAACTGTAACTAATAGAGTGGTGAGCCTCAATATCACTTTAAGATAGTGAGCCTCACTATGCCTTGTCTAGTAAGCTGGTTGGGATAAGTTGTGAGCAATTAAAATGAACTTAAGTCCAATACTTTATATAGTGTGTCAAAATAGGTGAGGACAAAATTAAATATGATGAGTTATGAATTCACAAATGGTACCAGGTTAAGTCGGCTTAAAAGTTTAAAACCCCTAAAACAAAATTCCGAAAAAGAGAATAATAAATATGAAAATAAACGATCGCTCACAAAGAAGTACAGGTCAGCTCCAGGTTTGTATGACCAGGGAAGTCTAACAAGACTTGGACGCTCCGATCATCTTCTCTTTTCTTCTGTGACAGAGAGAAACATCTAGAACCATCCCAACTCCTCAGATCGTTCCAAATTCTTTTCTCAAAACGATGCCGTCCCGGAGAAGAACGCTCTTGAAGGTCATCATCCTCGGCGACAGCGGGTCAGTGTCCCTCCGTCTCCCTCTCTTTTTACTTGAATTATTTGTGCGTTTTAGGGTTTTATGTTTTGAAATTGGGCGGATCTTTCTGGATCTTACTTTATGCACTGTGATCTCAAACCCTAATTTTGGTCTCTTAGTACAATTTAGGAATTGAGTAATTTTTTTTTTCTAAACTGGGAAATTGGATGGTGTGTAGTGAAATTGAAATTGTGAATTCTTGTTAGGATAAAAATTACCTTTTGTTTTTGTGGTAAAGTAAAAGGGTTTGTTTGATTTGTGATTTGCAGGGTGGGGAAGACTTCTTTGATGAATCAGTATCCTTTGGCAGCTTGGATGTTGAATTTGAGTATTTGGTTATCTAATTTTGTGCAAGATGCTTCTGTTGTTTAGTTGAAGTAATTTTGCTTTAGTGGATTTTGGGTTTGCCTTTAACACGATTCGTATAGATATGTAAACAAGAAGTTTAGCAATCAGTACAAGGCGACAATCGGAGCTGATTTTTTGACCAAAGAAGTGCAGTTTGAAGACAGGCTCTTCACCTTACAGGTTTTCTTTAGTTCTAATGCCTTTAGATGCCTATCTGAAAGTAAAATCCAAAACTTTCTCTACTGCTACTGTAGAGAAGGATTCGCTAAAACTGCTTTTTATTCTTCTGTCCTTAAAAGACTAGAAATTGCATTAATTATTAATCTGCATTCACTATTGAGGAAGCTGAACTTTCACCCCTTTTTTTAACATAGCAAGCTGAACTGTTACCATGCCTTCATTCTCTCCCCTCTAACTGTTACCATGGTTAAGATTTTCACACTTATTAAAATGTGTTAGCCTTCCTGATAATTGTTGACTGCCATGTATTGTTCAATTATTCCTTTTCCTATAAAATTTTCACGTGTTTATATGTGCTGGCATATCCTAACTTCAGTTTTAGGTTGGCAATATTATGGTTTTTTTATATCAAAAGACGAAGTCTGGTTTGGTTTTTATCTATTGACCAAATTAAGTTTATGTATAGACCGGTTAATTGTAAATTGATACCTCTCTCTGTCTTCTCCTCCCTCCCTACCTTCTGCTTGCTCTCTTCCTCTAGTACATTGATTTGAACATTAGAAAAAGGGTTTCAAGCTGTTCGTTGATGGAAATCGGATTATCAGAGAGATGAATTGTTTGTTAATTTCTTGAAATCACTGAAATGAGTGGTCTTGTATGGCTATTGGGTGAAGACTGTAATCTAGGTATTAAGTTTGTTTTTAGCATAACCAAGTAGAATTCATGTAAAGAATACATGTTTTCAGCACTTAGTTGATTATCCTAATCATGATTTTATCCCGGGAGTGTTTGTTAAGCCCTTAACCTCATAGGTACTGTAGAAAATATTTTAACTAACCACTTCTTCCACTATGTTCTCCAGCACTCTTTTTTATGTTTTTATATTCTTGGATCAGTTGGCGGCTAATTGCGTCCTAACAGTCGGACCATATTCTGTTGTTTTGTCAGATCTGGGATACAGCTGGCCAAGAACGATTCCAAAGCCTTGGTGTAGCATTTTACCGTGGTGCTGATTGCTGTGTTCTTGTGTATGATGTGAATTCAATGAAGTCATTTGATAACCTTAACAACTGGAGGGAAGAATTTCTCATTCAGGTGTGTCTGGTTTTTTCACTCTTTTCTTCCTTAAGAATTGCATTACTTTCAAATTCTTCCTGTTAATGTCATTTTTTTGGATAACTTACATTTCCATTCAGTAATAAAAATATAGGAATTGAACTTATGATGATGACGTCTTTTGCAGGCAAGTCCTTCAGATCCAGAAAACTTCCCATTTGTTGTTATTGGAAACAAAATTGATGTAGATGGTGGAAATAGTAGAGTGGTATGCATCCCTAATTGGAAAAGAAAATTCATCTTCTCTTTCTCTTACACACACACACACGTAGCTCTCATGAACATCTGATTAACTATCCCATGTGCTTCAAGTCTACATGTCATTTATTTGTTTATTTTCCAGGTTTCAGAGAAAAAGGCCCGAGCTTGGTGTGCATCAAAAGGAAATATTCCATACTATGAAACCTCTGCAAAGGAAGGCATTAATGTGGAAGAAGCTTTCCAGTGCATAGCAACGGATGCTCTGAAGAGTGGGGAAGAGGAAGAAATGTAAGTTGAACTAGGAACACTATGCTAATGCACCTGAACATGCCCCTTGTGTTTTGATAGTTCATTTCATTTACTTGCATCACAAATTGAATCATCTAATACTAGGCAATTATTTTCCCACGGAATTGAACATAGGGGCAATGTGCCGGTTAGTTTTTACAGATAACCTTTTTGATTTGGTTGGTTTCCTTAAAACTTAGTTTAACATTCTCAAATATAACAGCTGTCCCACTGACATATAAAATGTTTCAAATAATCAAAATTGGTGTTGCATGATGTCCTTTCGTTTCATCTTATAGTTCTGTGAGTGCTACATTCTGGAAAACTTATGGTTAGTGTATATAGTAATGTACTTCATTCGCTAAATATTGGTATTAGCAAGTGTGAGGGTAGATATTCTGATTAATTCAACCCTTGAGAGTTATAATTTTTCCAGTGCTCATATGTTGATATTCTTTTGTTTTGCTTCATTTAGATACTTGCCGGATACGATTGACGTTGGAAGCAGCAATCAGCCAAGGTCAAGCGGATGCGAATGTTAAATATTGTACCCGAATTCTTTTCCAGTAAAAAATAAGTCATCTTTGGAAGTATATTTATTGGTATGCATGGGGTGACACTGTACATTTGTGTTTGTGTGGGAAACAAATTGGTCTCCTCATCAGTGCTCTTCCAAGTTATGTTTGATTTCAGCCCGTTGATATCCAATTATTGTTAGAACTGGTACGGTGTTGCAACACGTATTTTCAGGAGAATAATGCAGTTTTCATTAATCGTAATGAGTTTCGTGGATTGATTACACGTTTCTGGTTTGATGCCTATAATCTTAAATAGTTGATGACAGGCTTCTCTATTCCAAGAAATACTGAATGGCTGTCGGATCCTCTTAATGAAAAGTTCCGGCGTTATGATACGAACTCTGGCCGGAATTTGAGAAAATTTCCGGCTAGTCTGCAACACCCATCTCCCTGCCCAAACTAAATCTCTCATGTGGAATGGTTAACTTTTCGGTCATGATAGCGTGAATGGAACCCATTTCCAATCCACCTTCACCACTTGGGCTAGCAAAAGGGGTTGTGCCAATTTTTATTTTTTACGAGAAGTTGCTTTTGTACATGGCTTTTATTGGTGTAATGTTCACATGGATTTTTCCAAGGCTAAATAGCCAAAATGATCATTGAGATTTGCATAACACATCACTTTGGTCCCTGAGATTGAAAATCAATAGAAATGGTCCCTGAGATTGTCCACCATCCATTATTTTGGTCCTTCCGCTAAGTGTTCCGAAGCTCTTGGTTGCAAGTTTGGGCAATTTTCAAAGCTTCGTAACTCAATCGTTTCTTAATCAAATTCGACCCATAATATATCAAAATGAAGATAGGAAAGTGTAGAACAAGATTATAACATTTAGAAGCCCAATGGTTGCTGGAGATGGCCGGAAAATAGCCTCAAAGTTGACTGGTCCGCGGGAAAACTAGAAAACTCGCGGGAAAACTAGAAAACTCGCGGGAAACTGGGTAAACTTTAAACGTTCATAACTTCTTCAATACTCAACGAAATCGAGTGATTCAAAAACGAAAATCATAATTCTCGACGAGACGAAGATAATGGTACCTTTCGCAATGGCTAACTCTCCGTGTTTTGGCTGGAAAACGGCTCGAAAGTGGCTAACTCGAAAATAGTTAGCCACTTTCGAGCCTTTTTCCGGCCAAAATACGGTGAATTAGCAATCATGAAAGCTACCATTCTCTTCATCTCGCCGAGAAGTATGATTTTCGTTTTGAATCACTCAATTTCGTTGAGTATTGAAGAAGTTATGAACGTTTAAAGTTTACCCAGTTTCTGGCGAGTTTTCTAGTTTTCCCACGGATCAGTCACATTTGAGACTATTTTACGGCCATCTCCAGCAATCATTGGGCTTTCAAATAGATATAATCTTGTTCTACACTTTTCTATCTTCATTTTGATATATTATGGGTCAAATTTGGTTAAGAAAAGTTTGAGTTACGAAGCTTTGAAAATTGCTCAAACTTCCGGCCAAGAGCTTGGGGACACCTCACGGAGTTTTTAACGGAAGGACCAAAATGATGGATGATGGACAATCTCAAGGACCAAAGTGATGTGTTATACAATTCTCAGGAACCATTTTGGCTATTTAGCCTTTTTCTAATTTTCGTGTCAACGTTTCGTGACCCATTCAATACTAGCCTAATCTTAATCTCTTGAAACTTTGGAAATTCATCATCCAAAGTTCCAAACAGAGCTTTGGGATTCTAACCACTTTGAGGAAATTCGAGCACGGCTCTAGAGGTTCCAAAAAAATTGTCTTCCGCAATAAGTCATATTTTGAGTATTGTACACGTAGAAACCGCTCCAAAGCCAGGTAACTATGGTATCCCCTATAGGTTACTTAAGGGAGCTTTGGGGCAAACTAGTAGCCATAACAACTTTAGTGAATGACAAGAATGCAACAATGCTATAGGTAAAGCCAATAGTCAATTGCAGCAACGATTTTTCTTGAGTACCTACAGGCTTTGAGTATCTACTACATGCACTGAGGAGCATAGTTAACCGGATTTGATCCAAGTGGCCGAGGACCCATTGGATCAAATCCGACTGTCAATTGTGTTGGCACTGAAAGCCCGTAGAAGTCAAGAAGAAATCCATGAACAGCATTTAACTTGAATGAAAGCTACATAGGGTAGATAACAAACTCTAAATGCATATTTTGGTCTCCATATTACAATAAACAAGTCAATGGTGTCAAGCCATAAAGAGAGAAAAACTTTGCAACACATTCCCTAAATCATTAGAAACTCAATTACACAAGGCTCACTGATACCTAAAGCAAATTAGGGTGGTCGGTGGACATACATAAAAAATGAGATACTTTTCCTCCCCAACTTACCCTTCCTTTTCTCTTTGCTTAGCTTGTCACCTCATAAGGTTTACATGGTTAGAAATGAAATATCCAAAACAGAGCAAAGTGGATTGTTGAGGATTGCCCCGAAAAGCCCTTGTCTGTTTTCTAAATGGCAATGTCAGCAGCGTGGGCAAAGGCTGTTTCAGTGTAGCAGCAGAGCAACCACAAGTCCACCCATCTCTAACTCACTCTTGGTACAAAATATAATTGATGACGGCTGCAGGAGAATAATTAATATCTATTCATATGCCCCCAGGTGTTTACTTGGATCCAAATGACTAAAGTTTGTCCTGGCTAGGAGGCCGTAGTGAACTTCCTGCCAATGTTGTGGCTGAAAACTGGTTCGAAGTCAGGGCTACTGCCCCCGTGGGTCTTGACATAGGTGGCCTGTGGGAAGTTATGCCTAGCGGGGGTCTTGGACTTGAGTTTGCCATATTCATGGCCATTCTATTGGCAGGCATTGATGATGGCATGCCTCTAGATGAACCTGGTAAGCCAAGGCGGGATGCAATTATCTGGGCTCGTTCATGGTAGAGCTTCTGTCTTGACCTGTCCAATTGCTCTCTTACCCTCATTACAACATGTTCCATCTCGTTGAAGAAACCTAATTTGGCTTCCAATTTATGCAACTGCAGTTAAACAGAAACCTTCAAAAAGTTAAACTTCTATAATTAATAGCAAACAAACAATAGGTAGGTTTGGCATTTTAGATGACCTGCTTCTCCACCAACATTGCTGCAAGTTGTCGGATTTGATCTTCTTCCTGTTCTGCTAGAAGCTTTGCCTTCACTGCGGCCGCTGACACTGCAGAAACTGCAGCAAGCTTTAATTTATCAATTTTCTGACCCACTTTTGTCTCCGTACTGTCATGTTTTTCTATTTTACCATCTTTAGTTTGATCCTCACCTGGAAAGTATAAACAAACTGGAGATCATTATATCACGGGCATTGAACTTGGAATTCATGAAACTCAACTTGTTGAAATAACTGTTTCCTTTTTTCAGCTCATGTGTTACACAGTATTAATTATCCAACCATAACTGGCATGCAAAAAAACAATTCCCAGATATAAAAATAATAATAAATAATTCAGGATACAAGAGGAGACAGGAACGTACTTGCTCCCTTTTCAACTACCGAATTTGATGCAACTGGTTGCTGAGGCTCGTCCTTTTGTGGGGTCTGAGAATCACACACCATATCTACATCCTTTGGTACCACTGTACGTTCAGGGGGTTCTTGTGATTTGGCAGTAAACAGTGGCTGAGGCTCATTTATTTCTGTAGCAAGAGAATTAGATACATCTACATCTTTTGATGCTTCTTCAGATTGAAGAGGTTCCTCGACTGAATTTGATGTAACTGGCTGTTGAGTCTCATTTTTTGTAGAGGGAACTGCATCAGACATATCCACATCCCTTACTGCCTCTGTAGGTTCAGAAGGCTTTCCTGCTCCTTCTCCTGATTCCTTCTCAGAACTTGTTTGATGCCCTGTCTCCACTTTTGAGTCAGTTGACTCCCCCGCAGTAGTTGGCGATTCATCCTTTGGTAACTCTAAATTGTCCGATTTCTTCAAATTATCATTTCCTACTTCCTCATGAGAAACTATGTCATCTTGTTCTTTTGCAGACTGCGACTTTTCTTCAGTAGAAGGTTTTTCAAGTTTCTTGTCACTGTTATCAATTGATAAATCTTTATCTTCCAAACCTGAGGTGGAGTTATCCGCTTTCTGGCTTTTGTCTTCATGAACTTTGTCTTTTTGCGTCTCCCCTTCAGCAGAAACACTGCAATTCCATCACGGACATCAGATAGAATATATAAAGACTGGTAGAGGATAAATTCTCCACACCAAATCGCATACCTATCAGGACCAGCCTGTTCCTTACTGTCATTCGGTGGATCTTCCAAAATAAAGCAATGCCTTGCAGCCAGCTCAGTTCCAGGAGAACTGGCAGATATAGATTTCAAAGAATTATGTGCTGAAGCAATAGCAGCATCAGGTCCCACCAAACGTGCTAAGAATGCTGCCTGTAAAAGAGTGGAACCTATAAGTAGTGACACATTAGCAATACCTGAATGCCAAAGTATTAGTTATATTTTTGCTTATTGCAAGGTGATTCAACCCCAAGATATGAGAGCAGGTTCAGTAAACCGTAAAAGACATCACAGGCATGCATGCACTCATACATGCACTCATACATTATACATCCAATTAAACATGCCTGGATGAAAAGGAATAATGCAATAGCAGATCAAGTCAAATGCTTCTACAGAAAAGGGTGAGCAGTTACAAATTACATTTCAGTCATATCGCAACTTTTGCCAATACGCAAAAAATTTCTCAATGTACCTGAAGTCGCTAATCTGAAATATAATATGGAAAGCAATTGCCAAATCACTAGGCACTCTCAAGTTACTTATTAATTAATTTATTTATTTCTTTGTGGGACAAGTTGAACACACTTACTCGAGTCACGAACTACCCACATATGCACCATATATCCTCACATAAGCAATCAACTTACCAATGCCATGGCAGGGTTGCCCACTTCTGTAAATGAAAGGTGGCCTTCAGACATTGGAGGATAACCAACAACTTCGAATGCTTCTTTAAGCGCCTTCAGTGCAAAGTTCTCATCTGTTTCCTGATCAACTTTCAATTCACAGGTATCTTCCAATTTTGAAGTTTCCTCACCGTCTTTGACTTCATTCAAATCTTCTGGCTTTGAAGTATCCTCTCCAACGTTTACTTCAGTCCCTTGTTTTGAAGTTTCCATTGGGGAAGTTTGGGGGTCACTCTCATTAACAGCAGTCTTATTCTCTGTTGTTTCAGGGGCATCTTTGGGGGCCGATAAATCATTTCCAGTTGAAGTTGGATCTGCAGTCTCTTTGGCACTACCCTCCAAACCATCCTCATAATCAAGAAAAGTGTCCTCAATTGGCATTTGAACAAAGTGCAGTATACATTGAGCTTTTGTTTTTGTTGCAACATGTTCAGCAATCTCATTCCAGTTTTCTTTATAAAGTTCTAATGCTTCAAGGAGAAGGAGAGTCTCCTGATCTGTCCAGTTCCCACCACTAACCCCAGGAGCTTCAGCAGGCTCCATAAGAATGAAATCTGATGAAGACATGCCAGAGTCGAATTTCCCATTATTAAAGCAATCAGTGCATAGATCAAAATCTGCCTGTTAAAATGAATGTAATCAGCAAACGCAATAAAAGTAAATAGGGAATGGAAATAAGAAGAAGATAATTTATATATAATGATGACATCCACTTCATCAAACAGAAACTTCCATCACCCTGACATGAAAACTATTCTAGATAGGCTTCTCGAGGTCGAATGCCTTATAAATAACAGAAAGTTACTTTAAAACAATAGCAAAAAGCAATCACCAGGGAGTATTAACAATCTAATGTCAGCAGGTGATAGCTGCAAACCTCCCCGAGATGAAAATAATCACAGACCTAACAACTCTGATCTTAACAGATATAGCTTCATAATAAACAAAAGTTTGACCGCATACTGACCACACATTTCGGGCATAACAAATACGAATCATTGAAAGGTTTGGCAAAATGACTTGCTTTTCTAACTAAACAATAATCTTCATGTTTAGGACCAACAGGAATATTGCACAATTAAAAATTAAAGAGAGCAACAGTCAGAAAAAATGGTCAGCAAGGTGTATCCTTCCATAACCAAGCACCACTACAAAATTCATTATAAAATCAACAATAGTTCTAAAAGAACCAACCTGCTTCTGGCAATGGTATCGCTTACGTGAGCAATCAGCTGAACAAGAGTTGCAATGGTACTCAACAGATGGCCCCTCAGGCCACACCAACTCTTCAGCAATTGCAGACTCGGGAAACAACCCAGATGGCAATGTTGGGGTTGTTATATTAGTCTTGGGAACAACTGATGAACGTGATTGTAATTCTTCAAAGTGATACAACTTATCAACCAAAGAATCCTTTTCCGCCACCCCATCACTATTGGCACTGGCCACAGCAGAACATGTTGGTGGGAATGGGTGGAAATTAATCAAACCCCAGTGGTCCAAAAATTCCAGTACTTCTTGTCTAGCATCAAATTCTCCAACTTCAAGCTCCAACAAGTCCTTTAATTCAATAAATGTGCCCGGATTTGCATGGAATTTCTTCATGATGCAATTACGTATCTCCAAGTATACATCAGGAGTCCGAGTCTCAGACTTCCCATTAAAGAAAGACGCCAACATTTGCTCCTCAATGGAGTGAACCTTTGTCCATGAAAACCAACCTAGAAGCCAGAACAATAATCCAATCAAGATGCAAGTTTAAAAACACCAAAAAGGCTTCCGCTCCACAGATTGAAAACAATGCTTTAAAGAACACATAGTTTCAACACTAATGTTTTCTTAGCTCCATCAAATAATGCCTGCAGACTAAATTCATCTTAACGACTTTCGCCCAATGTAATTTCCCTAAGTACTTTCATTTAGGCAACATTTCAATGTGAAGCTTCAAACAAGTTGAGCAAATGGAAATTTAGCTCAGCCTCTCACTTTCACTAAACACAAACTACACACTACACCGAATCGCAACCAAAACCGACACGAAAGATTCAAACTTTCACTCAATTCTAATCAAAATGTGCATAAAAAGGAAGAATTTTCACAATAGCCAAAGAGTCTCACCGCAATGACTAGGAACAACATGAGCATTGGCACCGCGAGATCTAATGGCTTCAAATTCAGCCTCCATAGAAGCCTCCAGAGCCTCCAACTCGCTCTCCCGTTTCACCAGCTCAGCCACAGCCTCCCCCACCGGGTCAGGCCGCTTGGCTTGCGCCGCCGGCTTCACAGCAGCCCCAGCTGCTGAAGCCGAAGCCGAAGCGAGGCTGCTAGGGCCCTGACGGGCCCGGGTCAACGGGCCGTTGTGGATCGGAGTGTGAGAAAGCAAAGGCTTCTCGCGAGCGAAACGTTTGGACGGCGTGGATGAAGAGGTTGAGCCGCCGAGACTGCTTGCCTTTCGCTTTTGTGCTCCGCCGCGGCGCCGAGTAGAAGACGGCTCGGCGGCCGGAGAGTCGGCATTTGAAGCCGGCTGAGTTCCGGCGGCGTCACGTCGTTTTTCTTCCATGGATTATTGTTCGTGTTGATTGGGAGGGTTTGGTATGCCAATTTGGGCTTTTTTATGCGCTCCTGCGCGGCACTCTACACAGATTCGCACTGTTGCTGTTGATTGATACTGCCACTCTTACACGTCATGCTTCCAACTTGAGAAAAGGTATTTACCTTTGGTTTCTCTTCGACCCCGTTTGGATCAAGGAAAAGAGTAATGTTAGATAGATTAATTTTTTAGATAAAATTTATAAATTATATGATGTGTTATTATTAATATGATTAATAAGTACATTAATCAAAAATCACGTTATATAATTTATAAAATAAGGTTTAAATAAATGGCCTCTCTAGCACTTCAAGCAAAAATGCTTTTACCAATAGTATTAATTCTTTTGTCAATTATTGTATTAGGGAGGGATAATATTTGCATTCCTTATAGGAATAATGTATCTTGACCATACAAATTTCATAATTAGAACCGTTGAATTTTTTAATCTTTATTTGAAAATAATATCCTACAAAAAATTATTTTAATATGAAATTATTTAGTTATTTAAATGTATAAAACAAATTAATGGTGTAACTACCAAGTGTTATATTCACGATGAACCATTCATTTATTTGATATGTTTGGATAATTAAACAATCTCCAATTCGAATGATTTTTTAGGAGTGATCTCCAAATGAAGATTATAAACTACGAATTGCATACAAGTATAGAATTACTCTGGTATCGTGCAACTAAGAAAGAAAAGACAGAGGAAACCTTAGTTGTGGTGTAAGCCAGAGTTAGACTTGATTGTACTAAGGAACAATTACCTTTTCATAGAAATGAACATGTCTTCATATAGGTTCATGCATAGGCTTGGAGATGATCCAATAGGGCATGTGTGGCACGCCCTAAGTGGTTTACTTGAACCTCACGTAATCCCGCTTATTTAGCCAGTAACAATTGACTGTGGGAGAAGTGATGAGAGGCACCAATTAGAAATCCTGTTTGCGAATGACTCTTAACAACAACGGTGATCATGGGCTATGTCTGAGCACGATTATAAGGATAGCTAATGCTTTGAGATCATGCACGATCTTGCCTTATCCAACCTTTCCGAGCTAACCTTGTTTGTGAGTCCTTCTGGGCTCATGAGATCGTTTTTTGACCTTGCATGACCGACTAAACCCACAAACTCTGTAGAGTGGTGTGCCTAGCATATTTGATTATGCGAGTCCATCAAATGAAGCGTGAAGAACATGTTGACCTGGTAAAGGTGTCTATCTCCGTTGGGCGTGATTCACGGGAAGACATCCCATTTTAGCATTAACTCTCAAACTATGCAAGGGGTATATGTTAATGTAACCTTATGGGTAATTTTGCCATATTGGCTTGCTTTAGTACACATGGCGTCCTCTTTGGGCCCGGTAAAATTTGGTTACCAGATTGACATAAACCAATTTCCTTGTTTGAATTCATAATTATAGAACTTTCTTAGTGAAAATAATAAAAAAAAAAACCCGTAAAATTTAGAGGTATCGATTCCTAACTTTAAATTATATGTAAATAGTTGTCACGAGTGACAACATTTAAAGCACAAAAATAAAATAAAATAACACAAAACAAAACCATGTGCTCCATTACCACCTTGACTCTTACATGCCCACCACCATTGTCACTGCCTAGCAACATCATCGTCGTTGTTATCACAGCCACCACCACTACCACCACCTCACCATCATCAGAGTCATCACAACAATCGTTACCACCACCTCGTAATCATCATGACATTTCCATGACCATCAACCCACTCACACCAACTCGCCATTACAAACACATCTACTACTACGTCACCACCACCACTCTCGTTCCCACCACCATTTTCGTTGTCGCAATAGTTACCCCCACCAACCGCTGACACGTCACCACCATGATATTTTAATAACCATCACCTCCACTTCGACCACCATGTTGTCACCACCCCCATTCACACCCACCGTCATTGCAACCAACACCACCCCACCACCAACACTACCGTCGCTTCACCCACCACCAACATCCATGCCGGCATTGCCACTAGCATATTTGCCAACTACTACCTATCAATTATTGCTTGACACATTAAATTCCATATTTAACTTTTATTATACTTTTATGTTAGCCAAACAAGAAATTTCACAAATTTTATTAATTTCGTCATTTTGAAATCCATCATTTTCTTTGAAGTCTTAAATTACGTCCTTCAAATGTAGTGTAAGGGATGGTGGATTTACGCTAAGTCACACAATAAGACAACCATAGTAGATTGGTTATGAACTTGCCAACCACGGAAGTAAAACCTTAAACTTCCCACTTACAATTGAAGATGATTCTTTCACAACGTTGTGGGAGTTGAAGAATTTTTCTCTTCTAATCAATTTTAGAATTTTGATCTCATTTGTCGACATAGTGAATTATTCAAAGGACTTAGTCCATAATAAAACTTAAAATTAAGAAAAGAAAAAGCCGATAACCAATTCGAGACTATAATCCTAAACCTAAAGTATAAGCTCTAAATAGCGATTCTATATCCTATAACATTGAACCATGTCAAGAAATAGAATCAAAGTTGACAACGTACAAAGTTGTTGGTTCGAGGCGAGATCCAAATGCCCCTACTTGATAATGGGAATTTCTAGGAGCCATAGAGAACACATATATATAACAAAAACCATGGATTGAGTGGTTCACTCAATCATGGGCGACATCCATTATCGAATGCTATTCTAATAATGGAAGTGTTTGTTTTTACGCGATTTTACACTATCGGCCTGAGTAATCGAGGCCATTGAATGAGCAGAATTCTAGGCCGTTGAATGAGTAAAATTGTAGGCCGTCGAATGACTCCGAATGTTAAGAGGCCGTGATTTTGCAAGCACTCGGTCCTGTATACTTTAAGTCGTTCGATGAAAGATGCCATATTTGATATTACCATTTTATTAGGAATTTATTAAAATGGTAATTATCTTATAGTTGCATTGTACAAGGACTCTGTGTGATAATGGATGGTTTGCATTTAGTTGGAAATAAAGATGGAATAAAGCAAGTAAACATTGATGCAATTAAATTGCAATTCATTTTGCATGCATGGTTGCACCTGGACAGACTTGGTCGAAAGATCAAGATGATTTGATTGTCATGATGCCTTGGTTGAAATGCATGGCTAGAAGATAAATTTGCATGCTTTGGTTCCAGCACGTGGTATTAGGAGGCCATCAATACATATTGATTTCCGTAGTGAGGAGATAAAGCTGGCTTCCGCATGGATATGGTTGCTTTGAAATACAATATTCTCAAGAATATTATAGTAGATATGGGATTCAAGTCAACAATTTGCTATGTGGCTATCGAAGTCCTAGTCTTATAAATACAAGACTTTGTGCAACATAAAGACCTTCTCTAAATCAACACACAAATTTACCCAGCGCAAACTCTCACTCTAAGGAAATCTCTCAAACATCTTGAGATATTTTTATTTTACCCTTTTTTCCACCAACACATCTTTAGTTTGGATAAACAGCACAGTGGAGGCAACTGGCAACATCTTTAGTTTGGATAAACAACACTGAAGCCGTAGAACCAGCCGACCGATGAGCATCTTCAGTTTGGATAAACAGCACTGCTTTGAGATTGATTGGTTATCTATTCAAGTCTCGTTCAGCAAGGAATTCTGAATGTTTGTTGGAAGAGGTCATCTCATCAGCCTTATCGACGAAGTGAAATGTTACCAGGTCACGACGTTCGACACATTAAAAGTCAAACTTATTTTATGATTGGATATTCACAAGTGTATTTCAGAATTTGGCATTCAGATGATGAACCATATTTACAATCAAGACACACATCTTTTTTGAGTATTTGGGTCCATATAACTTAGTACTGATTTAGCCCTCTTATATTCTCACGATTATAACTGCAGTTGGTAAACCTGGTGCTGACGATTTGTGAACTTCGTAGAAACTAGCAGCTTTGTCTTCAAGCTTTAGAACTTGAAGGCCAAGACGTGTTCCTTCCTAAGCCATAGTCGCATGATTTAAAAATCATCAGCGCGCCCAATACCATATCAACATTCATTCAGTCATGGGCCAAGCTCGGTCGATGAGTTGGCACACCCCGCATAGTTAGCTTATTAGCTATTCAGCATGTTCGCCACGTACGCTAAGTAGTTTTTAGGGTCAACAATGTCACAATTAATTGAAATATATAATATTTTAAAAAGGCCAAGTATTTTGAGCTGGATGTGAATGATGATGATCTTGAGCCCAAAACTACTCCTAGATTAGATATAATCATATCCAAGACTATATCATCCATCCCTACTTTTGCAAGTCAAGTCAGCGTAGAGAACCCCCATTCGATTGTCGGCAAAGGTGTGCGAGACTAATCAGGAGATCATCCAAAAATATCAAGGGGCTTAAGATTCAGAGGCTACAAAAAAAATGTGTGCTCAGAATTGTTGGCTCAGCCAACAAGAGTGACAATGTTCTTAAGTTTTCAAAGACAAAGTTTTAACTTGTGTTTGTAAAATTTAAGTACTTTTGGAGAAGGGCACACTTTCGTGGGGAAATTAATTAGAGATTTTTTTTTCCATGAATTCCTTTCCGCATACAAAACACAACCTAATAAAAAGTGATAAGGTTGATGACTGTTGGGGCCAAAAAATGTCAATCGCCAACCGAACTAAGTCTTAAGGCCTAATTGTCATGTAAAGCCTACATAAAAACCAAACACACGCCAAGGCATAGGATCGACGATGAATATATTTACAAGCATGTCATGCCACGCCATGCTCATGCCTATTCATCATGCCATGCTTCCTTAGCCACAAATCATGCTAAGCCCAAGTCACTTATTCGGGGCTTGTCAAGTGGATTATGGTGTGGATGGTTATGGAAGGTTATCGGGCCTACATGGAATCGGGGTCATGGAAGACTTTGGGCTGCTTGGGAGACCAAAGATCCAAGCCCATACCTTTTGTATTTCATGCAAGCATCATTGACAGAGAATTAGCCTAGTTTATCCATTTCCCTAGCAAGCCAACCCTCTTAGTTACCATTAAACTAGATTCTTGCATTAAATGCATATTAAGCCTAGCAAGCCAACCCTCTTAGTTAGGATTAAACTAGATTCTTGCATGAAATGCATGAAGACATCGTTCAAAACTTTGGCCCTGGTCAAGGTTGCGCAATAGTTCGCAAAACTAAGCTCAGTATCCACCAAATCTGCCTAGCCAGTGGCCTCACCACAAGAGAACTCTAAATGGATCGGCATGGCGGGAAACAACCCACTCTCGATGCAACACCGAGAAATACGTCTGGGATCAATAGGAGGGACCGAATCTAGGGAAGGCTCTTCCTCCTTGAAAGCCTTGCTTTGAGAACCAAGAGGAGGTCGCGGCTTGCCTCGTCGAAGTCGGTCCTCAGTAGTGAAGGACCTATTAATCGCAATTAGGTATTTTGGTAATTCCGCATCCATAATGCATATATGGAAAGCAAGCGTCAAACCATAGATATCACAAGCCAATGTAGCATGCAAGAATTAGAAACGTGCAAGTATGCAAGGTGAAACATGATAAGGAATCTACCCAAGGAAAGCAAACAAATGCACCCTGGGAAAGCAAATGGGTACGTTCATAAAATTCTAAGCCTTTCATGCGAAAGTCTAAGACTTTAACATAAGACTATTTTCCCTACATGCTATCACGCAAAACACATACATCTTTCCTTACATATGCCATGCTATCAAAGCCCTAAAAGATCTAGCCAGTGAAAGCATGCAATACTTGTACCTAAGAAAAAAACATGTTATATATGCAGTTAAGCTAAGCATGCCAAGCAGATCAATGCAACTAATCAATCAATCCCGCTCAAATACGCATCGACATGCAAAAAGGCTAGGCTAAATGACAATTGCACAATATACATGGAAAGCAGGAAAGAAATTGCAGAGGGCAAACACATATGATTTCGAAGCAGCAAGATTACCCCAGGACTGGAGTTCGATTTCCTGAAGGAATGGCCCGCACCCTTTATGCGTCTATGCTAAAACCCTAAATCTTTGAAACACATGATCAAAAGGAGAGATGCATGCCTAATTTCATCATCATGGAAAATAGAGAAGACAAAAGCAGCAGAAAAATTCAAAAAAGGGTCAAGGGAAAATTTTCCTTACCTGAAGAAAACCTTGTCGTAGAGCATAGAGAAGCACAAATAGGATGACACTACCCAGTGCAAAGAGCAGAGAAAAGTTTGGAGAGAAAAGCAGTTATGAAAAAAATTGAAGAAGGAAGCACGAATGGGATAGCACAACGGCATGGAGTGATCATCTGCCACGTGGGAAAAGAAAGAGTCCCATTAGGAAGCCTACATTTCAAAAAAAAAAAAAAAAAAAAAAAAAAAAGGAAGAAATCTTTTGGGCCTGGGGTTGACCCACTCAAAGTATCTCATAGCCCAAATAATCAAGGGGGCTAATGTTGGGGCCCAAAAATGTCACAAACCAACCCAACCAAGTCTCAAGGCCCAATTGTCATGCAAAGCCTACATTCAAGCCCAAACACACACCAAGACATAGGATCGACGAGGAATATATTTACAAGCATGCCATGCCACGCCATGCTCATGCATATTCATCACGCCATGCTTCCTTAGCCACAAATCATGCTAAGCCCAAGTCACATATTCGAGGCTTGCCAAGTGGATTATGGTGTGGATGGTTCCGAAAGGTTATTAGGCCTACGTGGTATCAGGGTCATGGAAGACTTTGGGCTGCTTAGGATCCCAAAGATCCAAGCCCATACCCTTTGTATTTCACACAGGCTTTATTGAGAGAGAACTAGCCTAGTTTATCTATTTCCCTAGCAAGCTAACTCCTTTAGTTAGGATTAAATTAAATTCTTGCATTAAATGCATGTTAAGCCCAACAAGTTAAGCATTTAATGTTGACTTTCCCTTCCCAGTTTGCACAGACAGCTAACGTTCAAAACCCATGAAACGTGCTACCAGATTTAGCACATGCGGACTGCTGTCCTAGGAAAGCCGTGCCTTTGGAAGTAGCAATTTGTAGATCTCAACAGTGCAGCTAGTTTACACCAAAATGGGAATAATAATAATCCTTCACTTACCAAAGGAGGGAGCTAAGCCATTAGAAGGGGATGAGAAGAACACAGAAAGGGAGATAGAGAAAGTGTAGTGAGAAAGAACCACCCAGGAAGAAGCTCAGAGAGTTCCACTTAGCTCAGAAGCATACTCCAAGCCCTAATCATCATTATCCATGCAACCTTAGTAACTTTCATAGCATTGCATCAACATCTCAGTCATTAGAAGCCTTACTATCATCCTAGGAAAGCCCAAATTATCCAACAAAGAATGCCATGCAACCATGCAAATCCCTTCTCTCGCATGTAAACTGATAATCTCCTAGCTTCCACACCACGCTTCACTCGAGCAAGTCATTATCTTGATCTTTCATGCTATCTTCGAGTCATTGATGTTACTGAGGTGTTTCCTAAGACAAGTTATCTCTTTTGAGATATCACGAGACTTGTTGCGATCTGCACCAAGGGAGACAAGAGGACGTTTTTAAAGCCCAAGTCCACCTCGACCTAAAAGTCCCCTAACCATGACTATGGGTTAGTTTGATATTGTTGTGCTTTGAAAAAAAAATCTATTTCTATTGTATTTTGAGAATAAGCAGTTGTGTAATAAGGAGGTAACGTGTATGGTAAACTATATTTGTAAAAGTGCTTTTACCAAAAAAAACAATGTTATAGTATTTGGTAATTTTTTTTATGTAAAACAGCTATGATTGCGTGAAATGACCAAAAAAGATATAACGTTAAATATTATTATGACATTTATAATATTTATATAAACTATTTACTAAACAACTATACTTACCCTTTTTTTTATTATATGATATTTAAGATATTTATAATTTTTTATTCTATTCTTTTCTCCAAAGGGTCGTTTCTTCTTTACCTTATCCCTATTTTTTTTTTTTTTTTTTTTTTTTTTTGCAGAACCTCTGAATATTTTATCTTGCACCACTCACTCCCTCTCCCCCATTCTCTCTCTGTCTCTCTCTGCCATATCCTAAGGAAGGTTGGGTCGTGGGGAAAAGAAGACTGGTTGCATCAACTGATTCACGGAGGAAGGATGGACTCCAATTTCAGGATAGTTAACACAGACGACGTTGAGGCCGTCCTATTGAGATTTTGGGTGTCAAGCAGAAGGGTGCAAATCTGGCATTCTTTATGCAACCTAGATTTTGACAAAGCCCAGAAATCTGACAAAGAGGCCTCGAAATTCGACAAAGCCTAGAAATCTGAAGAACCTCCCATCTCTGTTGTCCCAAAAATCCAAAGAAGCTTATAAATTCAATGATGGAGAGCAAAGCTGGAAGAAAGAGGAAGAGAGGGCAAGATTGCCATTTGAAAAATTCATTTAATGTTACTGTTCACCCGCCTCTTGGGATTAAAAGCCGGTTTTTTGAAAACTGGGATTTGCAGCTTCTTGTTTTTGGCTTCTTCTTTTTTTTTTTTTTTTTTTTTTTTTTTCATCCAAAATTGTGAGGGGGAAAAAAAACTGAATTTGAATGTATACAAAACACAAAAAGCTCCTCGCTTTTTTCAATACCTTTTTTTTTTTTTTTAATTTAAGCGGTACCAAACTGGTACTACGTGCCACGCCTAATAATAGGAGAGTGTTCTCCAAATATTTATTTAAGCTAAATCTCAATTAGATTAGGTTAACTTATGTTTAGAATTCTATTACTTATGTTTAGACCCAAAATGACAGTTTTGGGCCGAGGATGATCATGGGCTTGACCCAGTATGTAAGATGTTGGGCATCCCAAAATACTCCCAGAGAAAACCCAACCTAGTGAGGTTTGGCCAAATCCTATCAGAAAACAATCTTATCTGGATATGAGGGCTGATTGAGTCCTGATATAACAAGGAGTCCTCGGATGCCAATTATGCTTTGAATAAAGAAATATGCCGAGAATTAAGGGTTGAATCTGAAGGATAATAGGGTTGGATTCACAGTCCTACATGAACTAGGACTGGCCGAAGCCCATTCAGATTTGAACAAGGAATTATAGTCAGAGTGAAACTCTACTTCGGTCATGTAGGAATTACTACTATAAATATAGGGGGAGTGCATTGTTCAAAGCCCCTCTACTTCCGTCATGTGGGAATTACAAGAATATTTTTGTAAATTATTCTTCTTCGAATAATGGAGTTGTTGGAATGAAGAATTAGTACTATATTTTATTCCTTCACGTGGGCTGTCTGTTATCATGGTCTACATGAGTGGGATCTCTAATCCAATCTTCAAGGTTGGCGACAAACTTGGTGTGCATATTTGGCCGAAGGAAAGAAGAAAACTGGTGACTTGATCAAGTTCTTAACCTCTTTAATTCAAATATTGATGACTTCGTAAGCAACCAGGAAGGGGATACATATACTTACCAAAAAGAAAGATCGAACAGAGCGAAGACATCACAAAAGGAGAGATTCTTTCTTAACTACAAATCATAATTACGTATATTAAAATAGACTTTCTACGTCAAGAATGTCCATAACTTTCTTAAGTTGTGGAAATTCTTCTTAAGGCTACCCTCTAATAGATTTCAACGACCAAAGTCTTCTATATCTTTAGTACTCGTTTAAGAGTCACCTTGTAAAAAATCATTCAAATTCAAAATAGTTGGTCATCAAAAATGACAAATAAACGCAGTTCATTAGATAAAACTGATATATAAATTTTGACAATAAAAAAACCAAGCAATTGCGGATTTAGTCCATTTTTTTATATAAATAATCCTTAAAAAGAAATCGAAAAACTGAACGATTTCTATAATTAAAAATTTAAATTGTAGTCTGCAAGCAGATCTCCTTTTCGACAGAGATCTGCTTTTCTATCAAGCAAGTCCCACACATACTTTTCACGCATAATATAATTAAGCCTCTTAGATCATCTCCAATGGTTGGGCTAAAAGTCAAAATTTTTAACCCGAAAAATTTAGTTTTTAGCCCAAAAATAGCTTTTTTACTCCAACAGTTCTACCCTAAAATTTTAGCCCGGGATTATTAAAGAATGAACTTAGGCTATTTTTTTTGTTAAATTAATTTTTTTTAAAAAAATAAATATGTAGACTATCGTAAATTAATTTTATGAACATTTTAATCTAAAAAAAATTTTAAATTCCGATAAATATTGGGTAGAGTCTACCCCGATTTCTGGGTTAAATTTCGGGGGGAATTTGGCATTGGTTTAGCATTTAGCTCAAAATTTCCCCTTGGGTTGGAGTGGGTTTGGGGGGAAATTTTGGGGGGTAATTTGATTTTTAGTCCACCATTGAAGTTGGTCTTACAATGTTCGTAACGACCATAATCCAAAAACATCCACATCGTTCTTTACAGCAAACAATCCAAAACAAGGGAATTCCGTTTGTGAATACTTTTTTTTGTCCAATAAGCCAATGGCCATTCTATACGGTGAGAATTAACTTTGCATGAAAAGGGATACTCTCACGTTGTATTATAAACTACTACCTATTGTAGAACAATTAAATTGCCTGAATATTGTATCACTAAATTATTAGACGTCACATTGAACATTATACATGTTCCATAAACTTTGCTATCATAGGTAAAATGATAAGTCATGATGTTGAGATTATGAATTCCATATTGAAGAAAGAAGGGATTATGCATGTGTTTATAAGTAATTAGGGCTACTTCCTATTTTGCTAATTGGTTTTATAGTGGAACCTCAACTTTCTTCATGGTATCATAGCAGATTGTCTCATGTGTGAAGCCTAACGGCTATACATGCTTCAAGTGACCTGATTTGTCTTGTTCACGTGTTAGATTGGAAGATTCGCCACATGTGAGGAAGCGTACTAAGATTATGAATCTTACATCGAAGAAAAAAGAGATCTTACATGTGCTTATAAGTAATTGGACTGATCATCAACTTTCTTCATATGAACATCAACAATCTAGCAAATAATTATATGATTATGTCAGCTAACGATTCTTAAAAAAGCATTTGTAATCGTCTTGAAAGTATCTTGTCTCTCACAAGGAGAAACAGAAGTCTTGGATATATACTTAGTGGCAGGGTCAGGATTTTTAAATAATGGGGTCATAATATCAACTAAAAAAGCTTGATTGGGCCATTTCGTCGAGCACCTAGTATGCACCTACCAATTCTTGCTAACATATGCTGAAAGCTTATGCCAACATATGTCGACAACCACTATTATTTGTAGAGGCTTGTCAAGGGTGGATGCACGATACTGTGGAGTAATGTCGAAGACTGCTAAGGCTTGCCAACTAAGGTATTTCATCGAGCACATGATGCACACAATAGAGTCACACACAAGAAAAGGAAAAAAGAAGACAAATATGATAGAAGAAAATAGAATAAGCAGAAGGATGAGGTGGTAAGTCTTAGCTGTTTATAGGAGTCAAATACAAAACATAACAAATATAAATGGTTTTTTTAAGTTGTTGGGGTCAAGGGCAAACAATGACCCCATGTTGTCTTCACCGCTGTATATACTAAAGGTTTTCAGCTGGATAGCCATTACCATTTAGTTTTTCGTTGAATCCTCTCACCCCGTCCATAAATTATTTTGATTATTCCTTTGGAGGGGACACTATATCACAGTGAATTGCGCCCAAAGCTATTTATTTCTTAATTTTGGGGCAAATTACATTCATGACTTAGCTAGCTTGACACATAAACACCAAACCACACATACCTTACAGTCATAAAGCCACTTCCCTCAGGACCAATGGCCTTTTTATTTTCTGATACAAAGAAGCTGTGGGAAAGATTTCCAGCATAAACTTAACATACATTACAGTGCTCGCTATCACTAACCACAAGCTTATTATATTTTAAAAAAAGGACCAGATTTTGCACGAATTCACTTCATGTTCCTCTTACTCATTGTAAACAGAAATATTTGGCCTTGGCTCAAAATCTTCATCAAATGATGACTGCTTCTCTTCTTTTGCTACAAATGGCTTCTTGTCATGGAAAGCCTGAGACTTGGGGAGAGAGTCAGTGTCTTTGGTAGAGTTCTCTGCTTTGCTTTCACCATCATGGTAAGATGAAACATTGGGCCTTGGCTCAAATTCCTCAGTCCCAACGAATGGTTTTTTCATGTTTTCATGGCAGTCGTCGGCTTTCTTTTTTGGTGTTGAATCAGGAACATCACCAAGTAGGCCTCCAATTGCTTGGGGCATAGATTGCTCATTCATAACAGTTTTCCAGTATTCTCCTACACCTCCTCTTGATTCAATAGTTTTAGCAAACTGATTCAGAGAGAGAGAGAGAGAGGAAACAAAAGTTATTTTAATTTCCCACGCTTTTGAATGATTGTATCCTGTTTAAATAATAATAAGGCTTGTTCTATCTGTCACATGACACCACATACAACACAATTAGAGTATGAAAGATGTTATTAGCGCTCTAAAATGTTGATTCAAATCTCTAGATATATAGAAATTTAATGGAGAAATATTTGATTCTTTTGTTAAGAAATTATAACATAAATAAAATGCTTATGTTCTCAAATTGTGATTGTTGATTATTTTGATTCTTATTATAATTTATATATAGATTTATAGTTAAACAATATAAGTTAGCAAGAAAACATTACACAATTTTGTAGTAAAAGAACATTTTCGACGTAAATATGATAGAAGAGTTCAATTTGTCATTCCAACCTGTCAAGTTCTTGGCTTAAAAAATTTGGTACGTAACATATTTTAAGCAACAACATTAAGGATAATACAAATGCTTACCAAAAGAATAGAGAAGAGAGCTAAGGTGGCACAAAGGGACTTCATGTTTGAATTGTATTCAAAAGAAATGCTTGTAGTCGTATGTTTAATGTTATGAAAACTCAGACTACTTATAGATAATTTGGGAGGAGAGTAATCTCTCCACGCAGAACATGGTTCAGTTGGGGTTGATGATGACAACGATTCTGAATAAAATATCAGAAAGGGATTATCTCCTAATCTTTTTCTTTTAATTCATTAAATCAGTAAATTCGTGTCATTAAAATTTAATCTAACAACTAAAGTTATTATAACTTTTAAAGTGAGATCCATGTTTGTTGCTATTGAATCAAATTTTAATAATATTAATCCACTAATTTGATAAATTAGAAGGAAGAGGATCCCTTTTCTAATATATCATGGCAATTCCCACCAGATAAATGATTTTCATACTTACAAGAAACTAACGGTGGAGGACGACTAGGGGCCCTAAGATTTTTGAAGGCTTCCAATATATATGTTTCTCAGTCAAGTAGAGTCTGACAGAGTCATTTATTTTGGAATCCGGATTCTTGCTGGGTTTTTTTATGTAAAGATCTTGAAGATCCATCAATTCTATTATTTAATCGCATATTGTAAAGGTTATAAATTATTTTTATTTAAAATTAAATATAAAAAATATTTGATAAATATTGATTGTTCGATGCACGATAAACAAACACGATTCACGAATCCTTAAAATCTTCTTTAAAAGGATGCGCAGAGGATCTAATTGGTTTATTAATTAGGATGTGTTATCCACACATCTTATTTTACTTCTCACACACATTTGATAATTTTTATCAATTGATTTTCTTCAATTCATCTGATCCGATGGCCGAAAAAAGGTGTGTGAGAAGTAAAATGAGATGTGTGGATATCACACCCCTATTTATTTTGTGGGAAAAGAATCCTCACCGGATTATTTTCCGAGGATCCTAGGAATCCTGTGATTGTGACTGTTCATTATACATCGTGCAGTCAGTTTGTATTAAATACTATTTATATTTAATTTTAAAATTTAAATAATTTATCATCGTGCGATATACGATACACTATTACATTACGATCACGAAATCCTTAAAAAAAACATCCTAGCACTATTTTGTGCATGCATTTGATAGGTTTTCTCATGTGATATGACTCCGACATGATATCCAATCATGATTCGAGTTTATATTTTTATAAAATCAAGTAGAGTCTGACACAGTCATTTATTTATTTTGTGGGATGCATTTAATAGGTTTTCTCATGTGATATGACTCCGACATGATATCCAATCATGATTCGAGTTTATATTTTTATAAAATCAAGTAGAGTCTGACACAGTCATTTATTTATTTTGTTGCATTTAATAGGTTTTCTCATGTGATATGACTCCGACATGATATCTAATCATGATTCGAGTTTATTTTTTTTATTTGTTTGTTATACAATGATATACTGACATCCTCGGGTAAGGAGTCTTGGCAGCCCACGAAAGAGAATGGAACTCGCTATTAATAATATGAATTGAATCCTAAAAATTTCAAATTTATAAGTGAAGTATAATATTATTAAATTATAATACTAGACGGTGAATTATAGTTATACCTTAAAATGTACACACACAAGCGTGCTAATAGGTTCTAAATTTTATATTTTTTCTTTTGTATCAAAGTAACATTATTTTGCTATACGAACATTACAATAGAAACCATTCATTCCTTTCAATTATCTATATGAATTTGACAATTGATAATTTATTCTATGTTACTTGTTAGCATAACTGTCAATTTGTTCAACAATCAACATATATAAATGACTTAACGATCTCCAAATTAAATAAAACAATTTCGATTGTGACTTTTGTACTGTAAAATTATGGATGTAAATCGGCTCAAAATAATTCGAGCTCACATCGGATTTGGTCCGTGTTTGGCTCATCGAAATTTGTCTTGTGAAACAATCAAGCCAAACCTAATTTGGCTTGATCAAGAAACAAAGCAAGCTTGAACTTTAGCATGTGCGGCTTGTAAAACTCGATAGCACCTCAAATGCTTTTACGAATCAATTCAAGATAATAAACTTGATCGCTTCAACTCGACTCGATCATTCAAGCTCGACACTTAATAATATTTTATATATTAAAACAATACATGTACTCAACTCTTGTCCAATATATATTTGGAGGCTTAAGTTCAACTAATTTAATTAACAATATAAAAAAAAACTAAAAAGGATATTTTTATTCTTTCTTTAACCATATAAAAAGATTAGTTCGAAGGGTTTTTCTATTGATAGAAATAGTGTAAAAAGGAGTTCAAGTTGCTAAATAAAAACGCATACTGTCAAAGTCTTATTTGCCAAATTATTGATTTCTCTTCATGCTTGTATCTATTTCAAAACTTCTTAAGTTTGATTGACAAATTTAGTTAGATTGTTTTCAAGACATTATGTGTTACGTATTCTTTCGGTTTCGAAAGACCCCTACAGATGTGATAGTTTAGCCTCCCACTGAGTTTCAGCTATCAAAAGGGTAAACCAAAAAGGCTTTTTTTTTTTTTTTTTCCCTTAAAGCAATGCGTTTGAAAGTTTTGTGTTGCATTGTTTATCTCTTATATGTTATTTTTCACATGCATGGCTAAGTGCAATTCTTTTTTTTTTTTTAATTTTTTTTTAATTTTAATTTTTTACAATCGAACCAACTTGCTATAAGAAATAGCTCGAAACAGTCTGAGCTCTGTATCTGGCTCCAAAATTTAAGCTTGCATAAGCTCGGTTCATTGAAGAAGCAAGCCAAGCTTAGCTCGAGTTTGAAAATATAAAAACAAACAAAGCTTAAGCACAATGATACTCGGTTTGACTCGACTTTACAACCCCGACTCGACTTTACAACCTGTTGGGCCCAAAATATTATTTTGGGCCGAGCTTAGAGTCATGCTTGGCCCAGTAGCATTCGTCTAGAATCTTGTTATGGACCATCCAGTCAAGGTCAGGCGAATCCTGTTGTAAGAAGGATTGGTTTAGATAAAGGTGAGAGATGGCAATTCTAACCGTTAAACTTGATAACCGTGGATAGCCGCCCGAATGGATTGGATTTGGATATGAAAATTCGAGTATGGTATGGATATGGGGAAAAACCGTGAACTATATTCGGTTATGGTTTTGGATATGGTTATAGGGGTCCCCGATCCGTGTTCATCCCCGAATCCGACCCGAATATACATATCTGGTTTTGGATATGGTTATAGGGGTCCCCAATCCATGTTCGTCCTCGAATCCAACCCGAATATACATATATATATATTTGATATATAATATAATTTTATACCGAACTCTCCCTATACTAATTCATTATTGATGCATCAAACCCTATACTATCTTTATTATGCACCAAACATCATGCATGGGGCATACCAACAACCTCATCAATTCAATACTCTTATTGTTACACTCAACCAAATTAATTCATTGAATCCTTTTATATATCAATTATCAAATATTACAAGTTTATCAGATTCATCTCTCTTCAAGAGTCTCACTGTCAAGAAATTGGTGCATGTTATCATGAACAACTTCAAATATATTGTTAGTTTTTTGTAATTTGATGTTGCTTTTTAATGACGGAATTAGTATCTACTAAAATTTATAATGCGTCAATTGGATAATTTTTTATTTTTTTATTTATTTTTTTTTAAGATGGATATAACCGATAACCGATTGAAAATCCGTTACCCGGTGGATATTGTTATGGATAATCCCCTATGGTTAATTTGCAGTTATGGATATGGTTAATTTTCATGATTATGGGGATGGAAATAGTATTTCCATCCCTAAACCGAACCATTGACTGTTGAACCCTAGTGCAATAAGGAGTCTTAAAGCTGAAGATGCTTAGAATTAGGGGATGAATCTGGTTCGTTATGGAGGTTGGTTCAAAATCCTATTGGAGCTAGGATTGGCCGAAACCTAATCAGATTGGGTTGAGGAATTCTAATCCGAATACATTTCTAGTTCGACCATGAAGGGGTACACTATAAATAGAGAAGAGACTGCATCATTTAAAGCCCCTTCAAATCAATACACAAATTGCCCTGCGCAAAGCTTCTCAACAACCTTGAGATTTTATCTTTTTCCCTTTTTCTTCTTGTCAACACATCTTCATTTTGGATAAATAGCACTATGAAGGCAATTGGCGACATCTTCAGTTTAGATAGATAGCATTGGAGCTATAAAATCAGCTGATCGAGGAGCACCTTCAGTTTGGATAGACAACACTGTTGCGAGGCCGACTGGTTATTATCCAAGTCTCGGTCGATAAGGATTTTTGAGTCCTTGTTGGTAGAGGTCATCTCGTTAGCCTTCTCGGCGAAGTGAAGTGTTACAGGTTATTAGACTCGGCACATTGAATGTCGAGTTTTATGATATTCACAAGTACATTTTAGAGTTCGGCATTTTGACGGCCGAACCACATTCACCATTAAGACATTTATCTCTTTCGAGTATTTGTGTCCATATAGCTTGGTGCTAGTTCGGCGTACTTATACTCTCACAATATAATTACGAGACCTAACCCGGCGTCGACGATTTGTGAACTTCACAGAACTAGCAGCCTCGTCTTCAGGCTCTAGAACCCAAAGGCTGAGACGTGTTCCTTCCTCGGCAGCAGTTGCAAGATCGAGAAGTTAGTAGCGTGTCCAACGCCACATCGACATATTTTACTCCTCGGCCGAACTCGGCCGATGAGTTGGCACGCCCCACACATAACCGAAAGACGTAGTTAGCTTATTAGTTACTCAGCCTGCGCGCCACGTAAGCTTGGTGGTTTTTAGGAACCAAAATGATGTCACGCCATCATTATGAAGGAATGACTCTTTATTTACAACCCAAGTATTATCTTTTTTGCATTAGATAACTCCACTTCGACCACCATGTTGTCATCACCCCCATTCCCACCCACCATCATTGCTTTCACCAACACTACTTCCACTCCACCCACTATCAACATCGATCCTGGCATTGCCAATAGCATATTTGCCAACTACTACCTATCAATTATTGACTAACACATTAAATTTCGTATTTAACTTCTATTTCACAAATTTTATCAAATTCGTCAGTTTGAATTTCATCATTTAAAAAATTCTTAGTAGTCTTAAATTGCGTTCTCCAAATGTAGTGTAAAGGGTGGTGAATTTACGTTAAGTCACACAATAAGACAACCATAAAAGATTGGTTATAAACTCTCCAACCACGGAAGTCGAACCTTAAACTTCCCACTTACAAGTGAAGAGTGAATTCTCTCACATCGTTGTTGGAGTTCAAGAAATTTTCTCTTCTAACCAATTTTAGAATTTTGATCTCACTTATTGACATAGTTAATTATTCAAGGGATGGAGTCCATAATTAAGAAAAGAAAAAGCAGAAAAACATTTCGAGACTATAATCCTAAACCTAAAGTATAAGCTCTAAATAGCGATTCTATAACCATGTCAAGAAATAGAGTCAACAACTAATAGAATCAAAGTTGTTGACGTACAAAGTCGTTGGTACGAGACGAGATCCAAATGCCCGAACCTGATAATGGGAATTTCTAAGGAGCTATAGGGAACGCAGAAATGTAACAAACACCATGCATTGAGTGGTTCACTCAATCATGGGCTACATCCATTATCGAATGCTATTCTAATAAATGGAAGTGTCACAATTGATTGAATATATAATATTCTAAAAAGACCAAGTATTCTGAGCTGAATGTGAATATTCATGATGCCCGAAATTACTCCTTGATTAGATAGGATCCTGTCCAAGACCATACCTTCCATCCCTTACTTCCGCAAGCCAAGTCAGCGTAAAGAACCCCCGCTCGGCTCAGGTGCATGAGACCAATCAGCGTAACATTCAGAGGCTACAAAAAAGTCAAGTGTTCAGAATCATCGGCTCAGCCAGCGAGTGTGACTATATTCTTAAATTTTCAAAGACAGTTTTTAACTTAAGTTTGTAAAATTGAAGTACTTTTGGAGACGGGCACAATTTCACTGGGAAATTAATCAGACAATTATTTCCCATGAATTCGTTTGATGACTCCATGCCACGCCCAATATTAGGAGAGTGTTCTCCAAATATTTATTTCAGCTAAATCTCAATTAGATTAGGTTAACTTACTATATTACACAAGGTTACTAATATTTCCTATTGGTTCCAAATCTCACCACTCGGTACAAGAATTCTAATACTTGTTACAAGAATATTTTTGTATATAAAAATATAAAAATACATTTCAAATTATGAGTTTCACATTCTGCTACATTATTCTTCTTTGAATAATCATATTGTTCGAATGAAATCCTTTCACGTTGGCTGTCTTATCATGGTCTACCCGAGTTGAGATCTCTTATCCAAACTTCAAGGTTGAAGACAAACTTGTGTGCATATCTTGGCCAAAGGAAAGAAGAAAAATTGGTTTGCATATCTTGATCAAATCATCAAATTTTGGAAGTTTCTATGATAGAGATCTGCTTTTCTATCAAGCAAGTCCCACACATATTTTTCACGCATGATATATTTAAGCCCCTTATAATGTTCTTAATGGCAATAATCCAAAAACATCCACATCGTTCTTTACAGCAACTATCCAAAACAAGGGATTTGCTTTTGTAAATACATTTTTACTTTTCTATAAGCCAATGGCCATTCTATATGGTGAGAATTAACTTTGCTTAAAAATGGACACTATCACGTTGTATTATAAACTATTAGCTACAGTATAACAATTAAATTGCCAGAATATTGTATCACTAAATCATTAGACGTCACATTGAACAAACATTATACACGTGCCATAAAATTTGCCATCATAAAGAGGGAAAATGATAAGCCTTGATATTGAGATCAAGATTCTAAAAGATGTTAAGAGTTAGTCGGGCGGTGAAAAGAGGCCTAGCGCCTAGGCGGATTTAAGTTAATTTAATATAAAATTTAAATTTATTATATAAATAATATGTTTTTTTTTAAATAATATATATGTAATGTTAGGGTTTTTAATATAAATGGTCTTAAAAGGAAAAGGAATTATAAAACAATACAAAAATATGTAAAAATAAAAAATGATGATTGATTTGGATGAGAAAAGAACCAAAAGAATTTGACCCAAAAAAATAAAAAGAAATAAAAGAACATAAAATAGTGAGATCAGGAAACGTGGAACCAAATAGAGATGATGGGACCATAAAGACCTAATTCGTCCCTTTAAATTGAAAAAAAAATTGGTGGTACCCACCAGTCATCTTCTTCCTCGCGACTCTGCAACATAACTTTTCCAGATTCAAAATTTTTCTTGGTTCCGGTGTCTTTAAATACGGCCGACTAGACTTCGCCCAACCCTGTCCAGCCTCGCGCAGACCTACATAGCTTCGTCTAGACCCGTCTAATATCGCCCAATGTCTATCTAATACTTTCTCCGATTTTGCAACCGATTAAGAGTTAATCGCGGCAGTTGGTCTCTGCCCAGCGCCTAGGCGCCTCTTAGGCGGATTTTTAGAACACTGGTTGAGATTATGAATCCCATTATATTGAAGAAATAAGGGATCTTGCGTGTGCTTATAAGTAATTAGGGCTACTTCCTATTTTGCTAATTGGTTTTATGGTGGAACCTTTACTTTCTTCATGGTATCAGAGCATATTATCCTATGTGTGAAGCTTAACAGCTATACGTGCAACACGTCACCTGATTTGTCTTGTCCACGCATTAGACTGGAAAATTCGCCACATGTGAGGAGGCATATTAAGATTATAAATCTTACATCGAAGAAAAATGAGATCTTACATGCGCTTATAAGAAATTGGGCTGCTCATCAATTTTCTTCACATGAACATCAACAATCTAGCAAATAATTATATGATTACGTCAGCTCAAGATTCTTAGTAAAGCATTTGTAATCATCTTGAAAGTATCATGTCTCCCACAACGAGAAATGGAAGTCCTGGATATATATTCAGTGGCGGAGTCAGGATTTTCAAATAATAGGATCATAATATTAACCAAAAGAGCTTGATTCTAGTAGGCACCTACCAATTCTTGCAAACATATGTTGACAACCATTGTTATTTATAGTGGCTTATTGAGGGTGGATGCACAATACTGTGGAGTAAAGTTAAGGACTGTCAAGGCTTGTCAAGTAACGTATTTCATCAAGCACATGATGCGCACAATAGAGTCGCACACAAGAAGAAGGAAAAAGAAAACAAATATGATAGAAGAAAAGAATAAGTAGGAGGATGAAGTGGTAAGTCTTTTATAGGAGTCAAATACAAAACACAACAAATATACATGGGTTTTTTTAAGTTGGGTCAAGGGCAAACAATAACCCTATGTTGTCTCTGTTGGAGAGTTGACTTTTTGTAATTAGTTTAGTTACCTTTTTTTGAGTCCTTATAATCAGATTGTAATTAGGTTATTTGATGTTTATTTCTTTCCTTGTAAATCACTCTTGTACATTATATATTTTCCTCCTTGGTGAGAAGAATGATATTAGAAAATTAAGCCCCAAAGATAAGCTCTAATTAGCATGGTATCAAAGCAGAGATCCTAGGATTTCTGCTCTGCTCATTCCCTCAAGCAAACTCGGCCCTCCCATGAAGAACCTACCACCACTCCACGGTGGAAACAATTTCATCCCAACTGATTCTACCCCTATACTAAACACTACAACCTTAAACACTACTACCTTAACTGACCCTACCATGAACCCTCATGTTTCGAGTTCTTCTGACATGCCTCCGGAGTCCTCAAGTAACTATGGTTATGCTTTTAATATGAATAATTGTGATACTCAGTCCGATTGGATTATTGACATCGGTGCCACAGATCATATGACATATGACCCCACTGATTTATCTTGTAATACTGTTCCACTTCAACGAAATATTACTAATGCTAATGGTGTCACCTCACTGGTAACTGGTGCTGGCACTGTACACCTCACGCCTACCCTCTCTTTGCCGCATACACTACTTATACCTTCACTAAAGCATAAATTAATGTCTCCTGGCCAAGCTACTGAGCAATTGAATTGTTGTGTACTATTGTATCCGAAGTTTTGTCTTATTCAGGATATTCTCACGAAGGAGATAATTGGTAGTGGTACTAAGAGGGGGATCTCTATTTTGTGGACGATGTCAGTATAGGACGGGTCAATTTCGCCGAAAGAGCCATTGATCACAAACGGCGTCAAATATGGTTATGGCATCAGCGTTTGGGTCATCCGTCTTTCAATTATTTACAACATATGTTTCCGGATTTATTTGTTGGTTTTCGGTTTCAAACTTTAAATGTGACACTTGCACACTTGCTAAGAGTCACCGTGTCTCTTATCCGTTGAATTCTAATAAAAGTGATATTCCTTTTGGTCTTGTTCATTCGGATGTTTGTGGACCATCTCCGATTACTACTTCATCTGGTATTAGGTTGTTTGTAACGTTCATAGATGATTGCACATGGATGACATGGTTATACCTTCTTAAGCATAAAAGTGATGTGTTGCTGGCATTTAAGACATTCCACACCATGTTTCAGACACAGTTTTCTACTAAAATCCGGATTTTGCGTTATGATAATGGTGGTGAATATGTTAATAATGATTTTACACATTATTTAACTAATCACGGAATCCTCCACGATACTACTTGTCCTCAGACTCCTCAACAGAATGGGGTGGCTGAGCGCAAAAATCTCCATCTATTAGAAATAGCTCGATCGCTATTGATTGGGGCGAATGTTCCCTGCTCCTTTTGGGATGTTGCTCTTCAGACTGCCACTTATCTAATCAACCGTATGCCATCCAAAGTATTGAATTTTCTTACACCTTTGCAAGTTCTTGCTACATTCGTGCCTCTACTGTCCGTTTTGGTGCTCCTATCGCAAGTTTTTGGATGTGTTGCCTTTATTCATTTACATAAAAATCAACGGACAAAACTTGACCCATGTGCTCTCCGGTGTGTTTTCATGGGGTATGAATTACATCAAAAAGGGTACTGTTGCTACCACCCTCCTTCATGTCGAATGTATACTACTATGGATGTTACTTTTTCCGAGTCTGAGATGTATTACTCTTCTGTTTTTTCCAACCCTCCTCTTCAGGGGGGAGACACTGCATGATGAGTAGGTTTGACCATGGCTGCTGCTACCACTGATCTTCCATTGCCACTATTAGTCGAGCCCTAATGACTGCACTGCCAGCCCAGCCAACAGAAGCAGCATCGCTGCCCACAGAACTAGCGGCAGGCACTGCAGTGCCATGCTTACCCATGACAACAATGTTACCACTTGCTGATCTTGAGACTTCTACTGATACTACTCCCCCTTCGTCTCAAAATATAATACCACCAGATGACCATACTCCAGAGAATATTCCTGAGGTAAGATTTATTATCCCTATTGATGTATCCGATGTTCCAAATTATCAGTTACCTTTCAGGCACAACCTGGGAAAGCCACCTAATCGATATTCACCGGAAACAACGAAAGGCTCTAAATATCCCATTGCCAACTATGTGTCATTACATAAATTATCAGAACCTAGCAAAACTTTTGTACAACAAATATCCAATGATAGCACACCAAGTTCATTGAAGGAGGCATTATCTGATGATCGATTTACCAAGGCAATGGAGGAAGAAATGGATGCACTTCAGAAAAATCAAACATGGGATTTAGGTCTGCTACCCCGAGGAAAGAAGAGAGTGGGATGTCGATGGGTGTACACCATCAAGTACAAAACTGATGGGTCAATTGAACGATACAAAGCACGATTGGTGGCCAAAGGATATACTCAGACGTATGGTGTTGATTATACATAAATATTTACTCCGGTAGTAAAGATTAATACGGTAAGAGTGTTACTTTCGTTGGCTGCTAACTTGGATTGGCCATTACAGCAATTTGATGTGAAATATGCTTTCTTACATGGTAATCTTAAAGAAGAAGTGTATATGGATATTCCACCTGGTTATGCATCGGTTTCATACCGGACTGGTGTGTAAGTTGAATAAGGCATTGTATGTATTGAAACAATCACCTCGTACATGGTTTGATAGGTTCCGTATGGCTATGAGGAAGTATAGGTTTAGACAGAGCAATTCCGATCATACACTTTTCTTGAAACATCGAATGGGTGAATTGACGACACTTATTATTTATGTGGATGATATAATTGTTACAGGTGATGATAAAGAGGAAATCTCAAGGCTGAAAGATCACTTAGCAACTGAGTTCTTGATGAAAGATCTTGGTGGATTGAAATATTTCTTGGGTATAGAAGTAGTTCGATCTAAATAGGGTATATTTCTATCTCAAAGAAAATATGTTCTTGACTTGTTAGCTGAAACCAGAATGCTTGATTGTAAACCGGCTAACACCCCTATAGTCCAAAATCACCATCTTGTCATGCACCCTGATCAAGTTCCCATTAACAGAGATCGTTATCAAAGGTTAGTTGGGAGGTTAATTTATTTATCTCACACCAGGCCTGATATTGCATACGCAGTAAGTGTTGTTAGTCAATTTATGCATTCTCCGAGTGAGGAACATATGGGTGCAGTTGAACGCATCCTACGATACCTAAAGTCCTCACCAGGTAGAGGTATCATGTTTTCCAAGAATGATCATTGCCGAATAGAGGGTTACTCCGATGCAGATTGGGCAGGCAACGTTATTGATCGTTGGTCCACATTTGGTTACTTTACATTTGTGGGAGGAAACTTAGTGACTTGGCGGAGTAAGAAACGGAAAGTGGTTGCTTTATCAAGTGCAGAGGCGGAATACAGAGGTATGGCAAAAGGAGTATGTGAACTATTATGGCTTTAGAGGTTACTTGGTGAACTTGGGTATCCTTCGAATTCAGCCTCAGATTTATTTTGTGATAATAAAGCAGCTATCGATATCTCACACAACCCAATTCAACATGATCGCACAAAACACGTGGAAGTTGACAGACACTTCATTAAGGAGAAGTTGGATGGGAATATTATTCAATTCCCGTTCGTAAAGTCAAAGGATCAATTAGCGGATATCTTAACTAAAGCTATTGCAAGTCAAGCGTTCTACAACTCTCTTGTCAAGTTGGGCATGAATGACATTTATGCATCAACTTGAGGAGGAGTGTTGGAGAGTTGACTTTTTGTAATTAGTTTAGTTACTTTTTTTGAGTCCTTATAATCAGATTGTAATTAGGTTATTTGATGTTTATTTCTTTCCTTGTAAATCACTCTTGTACATTATATATTTTCCTCCTTGGTGAGAAGAATGATATCAGAAAATTAAGCCCCAAAGATAAGCTCTAATTAGCAGTCTCCACCGCTGTATATACTAAGAGTTTTCATCTGGATAGTCATTACCATTTAGTTTTCCGTTGAATCCTCTCACCTCGTCCATAATTTATTTTGATTATTCATTAGGAGGAGACACTATACCACAGTGAATTGCGCCCAAAGCTATTAATTTCTTAATTTTGGGGCAAATTACATTCATGAGTTAGCTAGCTTGACACATAAACAGCAAACCACACATATCTTACAGTCATAAAACCACTTCTCTCAGGACCAATGGCCTTCTTATTTTCTGATACATAGAAGATGTGGGAAAGATTTCCAACAGAAACTTAACTGAACATACATCACAGTGCTCGCTATCACTAATCACAATCTTATTATGTTTTAAAAATGGACCAGCTTTTGCACGAATTCACTTCATGTTTCTCTTACTCATTGTAAAGAGTAACGTCTGGCCTTGGCTCAAAATCTTCATCAAATGATGACTGCTTCTCTTCTTTTGCTACAAATGACTTCTTGTCAGGGTAAGCCTGAGACTTAGGGAGAGAGTCAGTGTCTTTGGTGGAGTACTCTGCTTTGCTTTCACCATCATGGTACGATGAAACATTGGGCCTTGGCTCAAATTTCTCAGTCCCAACGAATGGTTTTTTCATGTTTTCATGGCAGTCATCGGCTTTCTTTTTTTGTGTTGAATCAGGAACAACACCAAGTAGGCCTCCAATTGCTTGGGGCATAGATTGCTCATTCATGACAGTTTTCCAGTATTCTCCTACACCTCCTCTTGATTCAATAGTTTTAGCAAACTGATCCAAAAGAGAGAGAGAAACACGAACCAAAATAATAATAAGGCTTGTTCTTTCTGTCACATGACACCACATACAACACAATTAGGGTAGGAAAGATGTTATTAGCGTTATAAAGTTGATTCAAATCTTCAGATAAATAGAAATTTAACGGAGAAATATTTGGAACTTTTGTTTGGAAATTATAACGTATATAAAATGCTTATGTTCTCAAATTGTGATAATTGATTAGTTAGATTCTTGTTAGAATCTGTCGTATGGATTCACAGTTAAACAATATAAGTTGGCAAGAAAATATTACACTATTTTGTAGTAAAAGAGCATTTTCAACGTAAATATGATAGGAGGGCTCAGTCTGTCATTCCCATTCATCAAGTTCTTGGCTTAAAAAATTTGGTACGTAACATAGTTTAAGCAACAACATTAAGGATAGTACATATGCTTAACAAAAGAAGAGAGAAGGGAGCTAAGGTGGCACAAAGGGACTTCATGTTTGAATTGTATTCAAAGGAAATGCTTGTAGTCGTACGTTTAATATTAATGTTACGAAAACTCAGACTACTTACAGATAATATGGGAGGAGAGTAATGTCTCGACGCAGAACATGGCAATTTTTCAGTTGGGGTTGGTGATGACAACGATTCTGAATAAAATATCATGGTAATTCCCACCAGATAAATGATTTTCACACTTACAAGAAATGAACGGTGGGCGTAACTAGGGGCCCTAAGATTTTGAAGGCTTCCAATAGATATGTTTCTCAATCAAGTAGAGTCTGCGACAGTCATTTATTTTGTGAATGAATGTGACAGGTTTCCTCATGTGATATGACTCCGACATGATATCTAATCATGATTTGATATGTTTGCGAGCTTCCTGTTTCTTATTTAAAAAAACACTTGGACTTTTAACATTGAGATATCTTAAGTTCAAATTCTGAATCTATTGCTATTTAGAAATAATGGTCCTCACCTCTTTAGATGAGAGTAGATGTGTTTCGTAATCATTAACAAAGAGTTAATTTCGTCTAATCTTTCTTCATTTAGCTTGAAAAAAGCAATATTCAAGTTGGAAAATTATCAAACAAATGATGTCAAATGTTAGGGGTGAATATCCTAATCCAAATGAGCTTTATGTTGGAAACAATTTTCTACTTAACGTCAGAGGTTATTATGAACTTCTTGATTTTTTTTTTCTTTTAGAGATGGGGGGTTTAAAATGTTTGATAAATAAGAGTGATTTATGCAAAACTTTTTTGACATTTTAATTTTTACACACCTTCCTAATTTTAGCTCTTTAATCAAAATTGAAAACTTCATTTTTATTCCCCCTTATAGAGAGACAAATTCTGGATTAGTTGGCAACAATCCCAAACATCCTCTTCAATGTCCATGTTTATCATTTAGAAAAATATTTAAACATGGTTCTCTATTTGAAATAGAAATGGTTTTTTTAACATCCACTAAGACCATCTCCAATGGTTGGGCTAAAAGCCAAATTTTTTAGCCCGAAAAATTTAGCTTTTAGCCCAGAAACAGTTTTACTGCTCCAACCGTTCTAGCCTAAAATTTTAGCCCGGGATTATTAAAGAATGAACTTAGGCTTTTTTTTTTGTTAAATTAATTTTTTTTAAAAAAAATAAATATTTAGACTATCGTAAATTAATTTTATGAACATTTTAATCTAAAAAAATTTAAATTCCGATAAATATTGGGTGGAGTCCACTCCGATTTCTGGGCTAAATTTTGGGGGGAATTTGGCATTGGTTTAACATTTAGCATTTAGCCCAAAATTTCCCCTTGGGTTGGAGTGGGTTTGGGGGGAAATTTTGGGGGTAATTTGGCTTTTAGCCCACCATTAGAGTTGGTCTAATGCATATATATATATATATATATATTTATTTATTCTTATATGTGACAATCTATTATTCATTACTGCTGCTATCAGCAGAGACCTTTACGGCGAACATAACTAGCAAAGCCCTTGAGCACCATATTACATGAACCTGGTTGCCAAATACAGGAAAAACTCTGAAATGTTGAGGAAGAAACTTCACCTTCATCTACCTCCTCAAATATCCCCATCTCCAACATTACATAAAGAAAGTTCTCTCTTGAAATTTTCTTCCACCGCCATCTCAGGCAATAGCTTCAATGCATCAATCGCATCACGGGCAACAATTGTATAGTTTTCAGCATTTACATTCTTGGAATGAACAACGAAGGCCTTAGAGATCTAAATGTCATCAACGATGTTGAAGAGCCTGCTTGAGTTTTGAAGAGGTTTATGGCTCGAGTTTTGACGGAGTCGAGGTTCAGCTGTTGCTGCACGACATCGTTCAGTCTCTTCATTGAAGAACACCTTCCATGGCTGCCATTTTTATTTCTTGAAAACTAGATTAGTGTGATGGATTTTTGAGTATATTTTTCTTTGATTACAAAAAACATACACGCTTATGTGGTAGTTTATGATTGATTGAGACAACCAATAGGAACGAAGGACATATGTGCTCTTAAATCTTTAACAGAGATTTAATAAAGAACGAAGAAAATTACATATTGGATCGGTATTGCTAACAGACTTGATTACAAGGTCATGAATAACAGCTTTTTCTACCATAGGAGCCATATTAAAACAAAGGTGTGGTGTCTCACCATATGGGCCAAAAAAAAAATCTATATGCTAAACTTATTACAAAAATGTTTATATTGCAACCCCAAGTCTTGTGAATTCTATTCCCCCCACTAGTCCAATCACTCGTATAACATTTTATTTTGGGACTTTTCTTCGTTCGATTTTTTGGGAGAACAACTACTATAATACAAGTAAACTGCAACTTTTAATGTTTTATGTTGTTATATTATGTAAATAAAAATTCACATATATTTTTTTATTATTTACATGAAACGCAATTATTGCGATGCGTCATGTAAGTGAAAGAAGAGGCTCCAAGAAGCAAAAGGGCTCACAATCACATGGAATGCATGGATATAAAAAAAACAAGAAAACAAAAACGCATGTGTCGATTGTTTAGTGGATAAGAACAACAATAATTATAACAAGACAAATTAAAGAGACAATAAGTGGATGGCCAACCGGCCAGCACTTGCAAGTCAATAATGCATTTGCCACAATTAAAAGGTGAAACTTAAAACTGTACAACTTTTTTTTCGCTAATTATTGAGTATTTAGACTATGATATAATGGTATGAAAGTTATCTATTTAAGTTATATTTTGTGAACTATATAATGTGACGATTAATAATTTAATTATTACTTAAGTATAAGTATAGAGTAACGTACTTATTTTCTATTAGTGATACATAACATGATTTACAAATGTGATCTAAAAAGTTGATCTACACAGTGTGCGAGCTGCTGCAGAAAACCTATAGATTTTGTTCTCTTTCAGCACTTGTGTTGTGCTCTATCAAAATTAGTGGAAGAAATTAATGGTAAGCACTAGTAAGTTCAAGGGAAGGAACATGGAGACAGGACTTGTGCTCTTGATCCCCATACTTCATCTCCTACTGCTTGTCATGGTAACACTTCATTTCTCTCTCTACTAATTCTTATACTTTAAATTAGAAAAATCTCATGATACTGCAACAATGGCAATCTTACCAATTTGTTATATATTATGCAGTGTCCTCAGGGAATCGAAGGAAGAGACTTTATGGATCGAAGAATTCGTGCTAAGACAGATGGTGATAATGGCCATGAAACTACACATCATGACCATGCTCATCATGCTCATCCATCATCCCACATGCATCACATGGACCATTCCCTCATGATTTTCTTCACCTTGAAGGACCTAAAGCTGGGGAAAACAATGGCCATCTATTTTCCCAAAAGAAACCCTTCAAAATCTCCCCACTTGTTGCCAAGAGTAGAAGCTGAATTATTTCCCTTCTCCTCAAAACAACTCCACCACCTTCTTCAAGTTTTTTCCTTCTCTCAAGACTCTCCCCAAGCCAAAGCCATGGAAGATACTCTTAGACAATGTGAGACTGAACCCATCAAGGGAGAGATCAAGTCATGTGCTACTTCTTTAGAATCCATGCTTGACTTTGCACGCAGCATCTTCGGATTGGATAATACTTTCAGTGTTGTGTCCACTACCCATCTCACAAACTCATCCACCCATTTCCAGAACTACACTATTTTGGAAGAGCCTAAAGAGGTTTTAGTTCCCAAGATGGTGGCATGTCACACCATGCCTTACCCTTATGCGGTTTTCTACTGTCACAGCCAAGAAAGCATGAACAAGGTTTACAAGGTTTCATTAGGTGGTGAGGATGGAGATAGAGTGGATGCTGTTGCTGTTTGCCACTTGGACACCTCTCAGTGGAGCCCTAATCATGCTTCATTTCAAGTCCTTAGGATTAAGCCAGGGTCTTCCCCTGTGTGCCATTTCTTTCCTGCTGATAATCTTGTATGGGTTCCAACCTCCACTTCTGTGTAACACTTAATGCAGCACAGTGTTTGACTATAAAAATAAAGGTCAATGTTCTTCGGAACTTGTTGATTTTTCTAGCTCCCTAAACTACGTTCGAACATATTCTCTTACGTTTTATTCCGCTCGTCTGTGTCTGGGCAGTGAAGACTCTCATCCGTATGGATAGTTCAACGAGTTGATTAATTCACGTCAAGAAAAACCGCAAGATAAATCTTGCAATTACAATTGCAAGATAAGCATGCGAAAAAACAATTGCTTCTCTTATCCTCTCTTTGAAGCTAGTCAAATGGTTCAGTGCCTATGGAAGTATGCATTTTTTTTTTTTTAAACTGAACACTGAAGATGGGCAGGGCACTAAAATTCCAGCAGTTCCTGAAGGAATAAAATGATCTATGAGACCTTTCACATGGGAAGATACGTCTACTGTCCACAGTTTTCATAATCACATATGTAAGCATGGTTAATCACATGAAACACCAATAATTGAGAAAATTTAAATATAAATTTAAACTTGATGTAATATATTGATATTTTAATTTCTAAGGTCTTCTTTGATCAGACCATGTAAGTCTGCCTAATGCTTTAAAGGAATGAAGAATGATGACTGAAACCTTATGTCCAAAACCCAGTTGGAGCTAGCATGACGACTGCTGTAACTGTACTAGAACAACTTAGTTTTCTAACTTTAATGAAAACAATATTTGAAAACATTCTTCATATTTTCTTGTAAATGTTAAAAGTACAACACCAGCCCAAAGATTAAGGTCCAGCCCATTATGAAAGTCTTGGTGTTCTGGAAGAATCATGCATGAGATTTTGCTAGAGAATTCTAGCAAGCAATGTAGGTGGGATGCATGCACATTAGTAGGCTAGAAAATTCTAGCTATAATATCATATAGGTTTGTTTGCTAGAAAAATATAGAAGCAGTGGGCAGTTGTAGAAAGAATTAGAAGATTAGGTTCCATGTAAAGCCCATGTTGGTGGGCAAGGGGAAAGTCAGCAAGCCCACCTATAAATATGGGGGTGGTGTTGTAAACTTGTAATCAAGAAGAAATAAGAGAGCAAACCAAGAGAGAGTTAAGTAAGAGACTAAGAAGCCTTGTAAATGAGTAGTCTTGTGAAGAGTGTGAGTGGTTTAGAGTGTGTCTCTAGAAGTGATAGAGTGTCATAACTTCTAAAGTGTGTCCTTGAGAGTGTGTGTTGTAATATTTTGTGTGTTTAATTGTTTACTTATTTTGTCTCTCTAGTTAGAGTTGTGTGCTCTAAGTTTTCCTTAACAATTGGTATCAGAGCTACGATCAGAGACCGTCTCTAGTGAAGCTTCCAAGAATCGTGAGTAGTACTTTGCAAGATTGTTAGTTAATCTTGTTCGGCGTATCGACGTTCTGCCAACACGATGAGTGACTTTCAAGTCGTTGGAGGAATTAAGAAGTTGAACAACAAAAATTACAACACGTGGGCGATGTGTATGGAGTCTTACCTACAAGGCTAAGATTTTTGGGAGATTGTCGACAGTAATGAAGTTACGCAGCCGGAAGAAGACGCTAGTGATGCTCTGTGGAAGCGGAAGATCAAGGCAGGGAAGGCCATGTACGCCCTAAAAACCACAATTGAAGAGGACATGTTAGAGTACATAAGGAAAGCCAAAGCACCGAAAGAAGCGTGGGGCACCTTTGCCACACTCTTTTCAAAGAGGAACGATACAAGACTACAGTTTCTCGATAATAAGCTATTATTAGTGGCCCAAAGGGACATGACGATTGCCCAATATTTCCACAAGGTAAAGTATTAGCTGTGAAATTTCTAAATTAGATCCTAGTGCTGACATTGTAGAATGCAGGATAAAAAGAATAATTATCCATAGGTTGAGACCCAAATATTGAGGCTTCGTTGCCATTGTACAAGGATGGCTGACCCAACCATCATTTATTGAGTTTGAGAATTTGCTTGCCAATCAAGAAGCTTTGGAAAAGCAAATGGGAGAGGTCTCGTTAAGAGGTAAGGAGGAAGCACTCTACACCAACAAAAGTAAAGGTAGCTTCAAGCAGCATGCTGGTAATGAATCTAAAAGAATGGTGACAAGGTGAAAGGTCATCAAAGAGGTGGGAGTTCTCGGCTAGAGGGAGCTCCAACGTATCACGACAACCGTGGTCAGTCCCAGAATAATAAAAGGTTTGAGGGTAAATGTTACAATTGTGGAAAGAAGGCCACATGGCAAAGGATCCTCATCTAAAAGCGGTTCGACGGATATTGAGATATGTAAAGAGTACAATTGACTATGGTTTGTTGTACAATAAAGGTGAAGACCATAAGTTGGTTGGCTATTGTGACATAGATTTTGCAGGGGATCATGACACTAGGAGATTGACCATTGGGTATGTCTTTAGAATTGGGTATGGAGTAGATTCGTGGTGTAGCAAGAGACAACCAACAGTGTCTTTGTCAACCACGGAAGCAGATTATAAAGCAGCAGCAATGGCAGCATCAAAAGAATGCATGGTTGGTATAGTTGATGAGTGATCTATATCAACCAGTAGATTATGCAGTACCATTGTACTGTGATAACCAATTGGCAATTAGCTTGGCAGAAACTCCAGTCATTCATGTGAGAACTAAGCATGTGGAGGTACACTATCATTTCATTAGAGATCTTGCTAAGATAAGACAGATCAATACAGATGATCAAATTGTGGACTTGTTCACAAAAGGTTTGAGTACCGGCATGTTCGAAAGGTTTCGTTGTCAACTCAACGTGGAGAAAAAAAATGAGCTGGTGTTGAGAGGGAGTGTTAAAAGTACAACACCAGCCCAAAGATTAAGGTCCAACCCATTATGAAAATCCTGATGTTCTAGAAGAATCATGCATGGGATTTTGCTAAAGAATTCTAGCAAGCAATGTCAGTGGGATGCATGCATATTAGCAAGCTAGAGAATTCTAACTATAATATCATATAGGTTTGTTTGCTAGAAAAATCTAGAAGCTTGTAACAAATGTGTCATAAGCAAAAACCCATGTCGGTGAGCTGTTGTAGAAAGAACTAGAAGATTAGTTTCCATGTAAAGCCCATGTCGATAGGCAAAGGGAAAGTCGGCAAGCCCACCTATAAATATGGGTGTGGTGTTGTAAGCTTGTAATCAAGAAGAAGTAAGAGAGCAAACCAAGAGAGAGCTAAGTAAGGGAGTGAGAAGCCTTGTAAGTGAGTAGTCTTGTTTTAAGTGTGAGTGGTTTTGAGTGTGTTTCTAGAAGTGAGATAGTGTCATAGCTTCTAAAGTGTGTCCTTGAGATTGTGTGTTATAATATTTTGTGTGTGTAATACAAGTAATTTGTTTACTTGTTTTGTCTCTCCAACACTTGTGTTAGAGTTGTGTGCTTTAATTTTTCCTCAACAGTAAATACTTATGACTTTAAAGATATAAATTTACTTTTCACTTCTGCATTCAAGCAGTCACATATATATAACATATATTCAACAAGATCATAATAAATAACTGAAAATGATTCAAACTTATAATACAAAACTCACGAACCAGCCGAAAACAATATAATAGTCTTAGTGACTTAACTCCAAAATGAATGCAAAAGAGAACTAACTAAATTAGAAAACATGAATCTCCCACTAATCCAATGAATCAAAATTGAAAACTAAGCCAACGTTCTTCGCATGCATATGGAACGCTACATTAGGAATAGTTTTATTGAGTGGATCCGCCAACATTGATTTAGTATCAATGTAATCTATTTTGACTTGCTGCTTTTTGACTTCCTTGCGAATCATCTTATACTTAAGATTCAGATGTCTAGTTCTATTAGACCTTTTCTTATTCCGAGCATGGAAAATAAACGGCTTTGTTATTGCACCATAAGTGTATAGGCCTAACAATCGTTTCGATAACATTCACGCTAGATATGAAGTTCTTCAACCACACAGCTTGTTAAGTGGCTTCATACCAAACTACATACTCAGCCTGCATAGTAGATGTATCAACTTCCTGTCTTTTGACATAACTCCTCCGGCGAGCACGAAAACATAGCTGGAAGTAAACTTGAGAGAATCTGCACACCCCGTAAAATCCGAATCCGAGTAGTCAATCAACTCAAGATTGTTGGTCCTTTTATAACTGAGCTTATAAGTCTTAGGCCCTTTCAAATATCTCATACTCTATTTGCAGCCATCCAATGAGTGAAACCTTAGATTAATATCTAGACAAAACATCAATTGCTTGAGCAATATCAGGTCTAGTGCACACTTGTGTGTACATGAGTCTGCCTATAAGAGAAGCATAATGTCTTCTAGCCATCTCTGCCATTTCAATTTTAGTTTGGGGGCATTGGAATTTACTTAGCTTGTTTGCCTTTTCCATGAGAATGTCACAACCATTGCAATCCTGCATGTCAAACCTTTTAAGAATTTGTTCAGGTAAGCTTTTTGAGATAAGCCAAGTATTTTATTCTTCCTATCTCTAGTGATTTCTATCCCCAAAACATAAGATGCCTCCCCTTTGTCTTTCATCTCAAATTTATTAGACAAGAAAAGCTTTGTCTCATGGAGTAGGGTAAGATTGGTGCTAACTAGCAATATGTCATCTACATAGAGGACCAAAATTACAAAATTCCTCACATTGAGTTTTAGATATATGCACTTGTCAAAAGGATTTTCAATGAAACCACAATCTTGGATAACTCAATAAAATTTCAAATACCATTATCTTGAGGCTTGTTTCAAATCATAAACGGATTTCTTGAGCTTACATATCAAATTCTCTCTTCTTTCTTGAATGAAACCTTTAGGTTGCTTCATGAAAATTTCTTCATCTAAATGTCCATTCAAGAATACGGTTTTTACATCCATTTGGTGTAGAAACAAGTCAAAGTGAGCTACGAGTGCCATTATGACTCTAAATGAATCTTTGGTACAAGTTGGAGAGAATATCTCATTGTAGTCAATTCCTTCCTTTTGTATAAAACCCTTGACTACTATTCTAGCCTAAGATCACTCTATGTCTCCCTTAGAATCTCTTTTGGTTTAGAATACCCATTTACATACTATAGGCTTGCACCCTTTTGGTAATTGGACCAACTCCTAAACTCCATTTTTGCTCATTGATTCGACTTCATGGTTTTCAACCACTCTTCATTTTGTAAACTAGTCATGACTTCTTTGAATGTAATTGGAACAAGCCCTCCCAGTTTAAATTCAGATTCTTGAAGATAAGAAGAAAATCATCCGGTATTGCAGGCTTTCTAGTTCTTTAGAATTTTCTTAAATTGGTTTTGGTTGTCGACATTGTTAGCAGGGGCTATAGGCTCATTCGCTTGAATTGATATGTCATGATCATCACGTGTTATTTCTTACTACTCATTTTCTACGTGAGCATTAGTGGGACTTCCTCACTTGCTATCATGGTGGGGACAACAACAATATCCTCTTCTAGAACAACCTTTTGTTGATTAACTTCCTTTTATTCTTCAAAGCTTAAGCTTTCAACCTCTAAATCACCAATAGACTCTTCAGTAAACTTAGCTCTCCTAGATTCAATAAATCTTGTGGTGTGATTTGGATAATAAAACCGATAGCCTTTGCTTCTTTTCGGGTATCCAATGAAGAAACAACTAATGGTTCTTGGGTCCAACTTTTTCTCCAATGGATTATAAGCTCTTGCTTCTGTCTTGTAAACCCCAAACTTTTAGATGAAATACACTTGGTTTCTTCTTGTACCATGATTCATATGGAGTGCTTGGAATAGATTTGCTGAGAACTCTATTTAAGATGTAGTTCACTGTCCTTGTAGCCTCACTCCACAAAACATTGGCAACCTTGTGCAACATATCATACTCCTCAAAATATCTTTATGAGATCTATTTTGTCTTTCTGAAACTCCATACTGTTCAGGTGTTTCACGATTAGTATACTGTGCTACAGTGCCATTCTTATCCAAAAATGGTGCAAAAGGTCCAGGACGATGGCCAACTTCATCATACTTGCCATAGTATTCCCTACCTCTATCAGATCTATCAACTTTGATCTTTAAATCCAATTTGTTTTCCACTTTAGCTTTATATATTTTAGGGTGAAGTACTGATTTAATCCCTGAACTCTCACCTCAGTGAAAGTTAAGTCCTTAAATTCATTAAAAATTGCTAATTTCATCCCTACTATTATATTCAAAGCTATTTTATCCAATTTTTCATCAACTTAAGTCAATTGACACACTTTAGAGTATAATACCATCATTTTCTCGCCTATAAACCCTTAACATTTCATATAGATTGCGAATCTAATGTCTAATTTACCCTCCGAAGTTAACTTACACTATTTCTTTATGAAAAACTACCAATTCACCCTCCAAAGTTAACTCCATACATTGTTTCTTTATGAAAAATTACCAATCTACCCTTCAATGTATATCACATGCAAGTAACGTGGCTTAAATTGACGGAAAATTGAATATAGTAGCTTCGAATATAATATTAGGGATGTAATTGGTAGATTTTTATAATGCGATGATTGATTTTTCTGAAAAAATAGTTTAGCGACCTAATTTTCACTAAGGTAATAATTTAAAGACTAAATTGGCAGTTCATCCTATATTTTAAAAGCTTCAAACGCAGCAGATTTTTCAGCCAAAAAATACACATGTGACCATACCTAGAATAGTCATCTATGAAGGTGATGAAATACTTAAAACCATCATGTGTTAGTGTAGGAACAAATAACATATGTCAGTGTGAATAAGTTCCAGCAGATTTTGGCTTCTAATTGCATCCTTTTTCTTGGTGTTAACCATTTTTCCTATTATACATTCAACACAAACATCCATGTCTTGATAATCAAGTGGTAGCAAAATTTTAGTTTTTTTAAAGTTGCATTTGTTCCTTTGATATATGTCCTAAACGCTTGTCATAACTTGGATAAAGTTTCATTGGTTGAATCATTCTCTTAATTCTTAGTGTTCATGGAGACAAAAGGAACCTTGCAATTTAACTTAAACAAATCACTTCCAATAGAATACAACTTATGACTAATATCAAAACCATTTTCATTAAAATTCGGAAAAAAACTTATTCTTAATGAGTTTGCTAATAGAAACCAAATTTCTTCTCATGGAAGGTGTGGAGCCTAAAATAATTCAAAAAATTCTAGAGGCGACATGTGGGCTTTTATTCAAGAAAGACAAGATTGCCCTCAATAAATGGGCAGGCTTCTTAGATGCTCCCACGCGCAGCTCACATTCCTGAAGGTCTCAATAGCTAAATACGACAGCCCACAACTCACCTGCCCTTGGCAAGGAATTAAAGATAAGGATTAATTGCCCAAATCCTATCTTTAATACATTCCCATTTGAAGATTGACTCCAATCAAGTAAGTAATCCTAATTTAAATAAAGTAGGGATAATTACACCATTATCTCAAAATATAATTTCCTATTAAATATCTTGGGAATATTTAGAGAATATCTCTCCATTAAACACTATGGCCGGCCCTATCCCTATAAATACCCCATATTCTACCAAATTTTCAGAGCTTTTGCAACCTTAAAAAAGCCTTAAACACTTTACTCTCTCAGAGAAACTAACTTAGGCATCAGAGATCCGTTGACCTAACCCTCCCACCTCGTGGAAGCGTGAGGCTTAGGTCTTTGATCAAAGGTGTTGATTGTTTTGCAGGTGCATTTTCGTCAAGATTGAAGATGGCAGAAATTTGCATCGACAAATTGGTGCTTTCATTGAGAGCTGATTCAAAATACTCGAAAAAAGCTCTCGCATTAGTTTTTTGAATTTTCTATTATGTTGAATTTCTCACACGTCTTATAAATTAATTTTTCCTAGAAAACTTTCTCGATCAATCCCTGGAGAAAGGATACAATGGTAAGAAATTCAGAAACTATGACGAATGGAACCCTATATGTGCAAGGATTTGGACCAAAGAATGGAGATGAGGACATAGCCCCACGATGGAGGTCCTCAAGGCTCAACGCGACGGCATAAAGAGCCCCACCGCCGTGGAGTCGCGCTACTACCATCACTACCGTGACCTAGTAGCCACGGTAAGGCCATTAAGCCACGACACCACTCCTACCGTCGCTGCCGTTGTAGCGCCGCACCCAACCAAGCCTTAGGCAAGAGGCCCAGGTCTATTTCCAAGCCCATAGGCAGGAAGCCTAAAACTTGGTAGTTGCCACAACAGGCCCAGGGTAGGAGGCCCAGTCCATTATGACAGTAGGTTCAAACCCGAGCCCATGATGCATTAATTGTTGCCTAGCTCAACGGGCCAAAGCCCAAGCTACCCAGCCAGTAGGCCATGATGTGGCAGCCTAACGGCCAGAAGGGCCCACGACCATACAGGTCTAAGGCAAACAGGCGCCGACCCAACAACCTGGCCGGTGGCCCAATCCATTATGAGGCCACTTCCAATGATCCAAATTCCAACCACAAGTCCCGCGATCGATTCAAGGTTACTTTCACCCCATTTTCTGCAAAAATGCTCGCTTTGGGCTTAAGTTTTGTACTTGTAGTCCATTATACTTCTACCACACATGGAGGCGCTCATTATCTAGACTCTTCTAATCCAAATAGCAAGCACCACCTGCCCCAGCAGGTCGCCAATTTAAAAAATGCCCTTGTCTAGCAGACCACTTTAGTCAACTAGCTCCTCGAGTGCATCGAGATGAAGGACACCCCAAACGACGTGTCCCGAAGCAGGACAATGGCAGAAGAACGTGACTCATTCTAACGACATTTCGGTAAAAAACCGCTTAGCCCGTCACTAACCGTGCGTTCAGGTAGTATGCACTCTCATTTGGGCCCTCGGGCAAACTTCTTCTCTTGCCTAGATGCGCAGAGAAGCGTTCATTCCCTACTCCGACGAGCACTCATGATATTCCAGGAGAAGCATCCATACAAGGCTAGGCCCACAAGTAAATCTTCCTACAAGGCAATGGAATGGGCAGCCGTTTAACGCCCAGAGAAGAGCATGTGAGCAGTCCAGCTCAAGTTCCACTGGCAGCCTCTGCCCAGAGTGACGGTGGGCAACATAAAGCGAACCACGTGCATTGCGACAGCGACACAAATGAGCAAAACATGCCGAAAAGCAACTTGGACCAACAGGTCAACACCAAGGGTAGTAGGAGGCTTCGTTGCCTGTGCAAATCTAGAAGGAAGTACAAAGGCTGGTAGCAGAACAGCTGTGTGGATTCCAACGTATTGACACTGTCGATGATGCCCTCCGTAGAGACGTGTCCAACCTGAGTAGGTCACCATTTAAAGACGATATTAAGCAAATGGAGTCGCCATGGAAGTTCAACCCGTCACATTTCACTTTGTTCAAAGGAGATGAAGATCCGGACAGACACTTGATGCACTATAGAAGCGCCATGACCCTCTATGCTAACAATGACGCTCTTATGTGCAAAATCTTTGCCACTATGCTCCAAGGGAAAGACTGGTTCCACACTCTGCAACCAAGTTCAATCCAGAAGTTCAACGAACTCTCCTTGGTTTTCATAAAGGTTGTCCTACCGCTCGATCAAAAAAAAGTCTGACCACCTTTTCAACATGAAGAAGGACTTGAATGAGTCACTCCACATTTACATCAAGAGATTCAAGGCAGAGAAGGCGAAGATTGTCGGAAGCAACGACAACATTGCATACTCAGCTTTCTGAAAAGGGCTCCTAGTAGATCACCCACTTTTCGGAGAATTGATTATGGGCGAAAACCTATCCCTGTTAAACTCTTATGCTTTGGCAGAAAAGCACTCACTCTAGGATGAGGAAAAACCCTCCTAGAAGTTGCTTAAGCAGCCGTGCAAAGACGCAGAATTGGCTCAGAAGAAGGCGAGCGATAAACCGCTCAATAACAAAAACAAGCTAGGAGACAAGCGTATGGACCAGTCCCCAGCAAAGGGAGGCACAATGCCCAAGACGTACACCAAGTTCTTAGTCCCAATCAACCAGATCCTTCGCGACCTCAAGGACAAGCCATGGTTATAGCCATCACCACCCTTAAGGGATGATACCTCTAAAATGGACCAGACCAAGTACTGTGCATTCCACAGAGGCCTTAGGCACACAACCAATTACTGCACCATATGCAAAAGGTACCTTAAGCATCTCGTGAAGGAAGGCAAATGTGACCAGTATATCAACGGACCAGCTGCTTGGCCAAGGTGAGAAGCAGACGCCGATGCCAAACCCACAACCAAGATAATTTGAATCAAAGAAATATTTGTTAAATATGAGAATCTAGGGGCCACCAACAACTCCAAAAAGAGGAAGATCCAGCAAACGAGATTAGTTTATCAAGTTCAAGCCACATATGCTGCACCTGGACCAATTATCGGCTTCACCGAGCAAGACGTTGAGGGAGTAAACTTTCCCCACGACGACAACGCCTTGGTGATTTTTGTATAACTGGCCCACGCCATCGTTGACAGAATTATGGTGCACAACCGCGGCTCAATCAATATCCTATAACTGTCAGTCATCCAAAGGATGGGTCTGGAAAGCATGATCCAACACAAAGCAGAGGTTTTGATCAAATTCAACGGACTCACCTCAACTGCCATTAACACTATCACACTCGATGTAACCAGCCCACCGATGGTCTCATCGCAGACCTTCATGATCGTCAGCTATCATGCTATGTCCAGAAAATTCGATTTCGTATCTCGGGAAAAGCCGTCGAAGAGATCAAAGGCGACCAGGCCATGTTCAGGCGATGCACTATACAAATTCTGAAGGAATCAAAGAAGAAGTCTTTCGCCTCAGCAGTAACAGTTGAAGTGGAGAAAGATGACTCCACATCTGCCAAATAGCAATTATAGTAGACAGGTCAAGAAGATGGCGTCAAGGTCGACAATGCCCTGGAAGATGAATCAAGATGAAAACCCAAAGAGAATGCCGATGACATCATTGTTGACCCCTACTAGCCGAAAAAGATGGTTAGAATCGGCTCACGTCTGAGCCCGGTGGAGAAGGAAGAACTCATGGCTTTCCTTAGGAAAAATCGTGACATCTTCGCATGGTCACCCTCTGACATACCCGGTATTGATCAAACGATAACTTGTTACAAGCTGCAAGTCGATCCCGTTGCCAAACCTGTGATTCAAAAAAGGTGACATTTCGTACCTAAGTAAGTAGTGATTATTGAAGCGGAGATCAACAAGTTACTGAAGGCCGGATTGATTGAGGAAGTGGCGCACTCAACATGGCTGGCCAACGTCATGCTAGTAATGAAAAAAAAAGAAGTGCAAATGGAGAGTATGTGTGGATTACACCGACCTCAACAAGGCATGCCCAAAAGACAACTACCCGGTTCCCTGAATCGACCTGCTCGTTGACTCAACATCCGGAAACCAGCTGCTCAGGCTGATTCTTAGGGTACTTAGGGTACTTTGTAACCCAACGAGGAATCGAGGCTCATCCAAGGCAGATCAGAGCGATCCTGGACATGAAATCGCCCATGGCTCTTAAGTAGATCCAAAGTCTGACCGGACGAGCAGCTACACTTAATTGTTTCCTTTCGCGATCCATCAACCGATGCAAGCCATTCTTCAAGGCAATCAAAAAGACGCAGAAAGACAAATGGGACGATGAGTGCGAGAAAGCATTTCAGGACCTGAAGCAGTACCTGATATCACCTCCACTACTATCCAAGCTAGAAATAGCAGAAAACCTGTACATCTATCTAGCGATATCAGAAGTAGCAGTAAGCTCTGCCTTCGTACGAGAAAAGCTGGAGGCCTAGCTACCTATATTCTATACATCCAAAGCTCTCATCGATGTGGAAACTAGATAACCGAAGATTGAAAAATTAATTTTGGCGCTAGTTGTTGCAGCTCGGAAGCTCAGACCCTACTTTCAAGGGCATCCAACCATCGTCATGACCCAGCACCCACTGCAATCAATTTTGCACAGTCCAAACACTTTTCAACGAGTGATGAAGTGGGCATTAGAACTTGGCTAATACGGCTTAGCATACCAACCTCGCACAACGACAAAAGCCCAGACGTTGGCGGACTTCATAGCAGAATTCACCCAAGCTTAAAGGATGCAACAACACAGCCTAAAAATGCCTCGGAGGTAGCCGAGCACGCCATAGCCGTACTAGCCCTACCTGATGGAGATTTTTGGCGTTTGCAAGTCGATGGATTATTCAACCACCAAGGATCGAGGGTAGGCCTAGTTCTTACTACCCCGGACGGTTCAATGCTTAAGTAGACGATTATTCTAAGCTTCAAGGCGTCAAACAACAAAGTAGAGTATGAAACCCTACTAGCATGTCTTCGATTGGCAAAAGACCTAGCGATGAAAAAGCTCGCAATCTATTCCGATTCCCAGCTGATCACCAACCAAACTTCTGGGGAGTACGCAACAAAGCATCCAAGGATGGCCCGATACCTCGAGAAGGTACGAGAACAGCGAGCGACGTTTCAGGTGTACATACTCACTTAGGTTTCGCAAGCAGAAAATCCAACGCAAACGCACGAGCAAGCCTAGGCTCTGCACTAGACCATCAGTTGAGGCGCTCAATCCCAGTCAAGTACTTGGAAAAGCTAAGCATAGATGAGGAACCAGCAGTCGAGATGGTGCAGATCTGCATGACACCGAATTGGCAAGATCCTATCATCAACTACATAATCAATGGAACACTCACTGCAGAACAATTGGAGTCCAGAAAGCTCCAAATGAAGGCAACAAGCTACTATATGTGGAATGGCATGCTCGTTCGAATATTCTTTTTAGGACCACATCTTCCTTGCCTATCGCCTCTCGACGACCTAAAGATTCTTAGCCCAATCCACGAAAGAGTATATGGAAACCACTCTAGAGGCTGCTCTCTGACACAAAAAGTTTTTAATGCTGGCTATTACTGGCCAACTATGCATCAAGACGCTAAGGAATATGTACAAAGGTGCGATAGTTGCCAGCACTTCAAGCCCGTGCTTGCACTACTTGTCAATGAACTCCACCGCAAACGAACGCTTGGCCATTCATGCAGTCGGCGATTGACCTGGTAAGACCAATGCCACTTGCTACATGGGGCAGATGCATGATGATTGTGGCGACTGACTACTTCACAAAATGGGTCGAAGCTGAACCCATGATTATAACCACCCAGACGGATATAGAGTGCTTCATATGGAAGAACATCATCTGCTACTTCGACGTCCCACACTCCATTGTCACTGACAATGGTTCGCAATTTATAGGCAAAGACTTGGCGAAGGTCTTTGAAAAATATGGCATTAAGCAGCACATGTCCACGCCTCGATATCTGTAGGGCAGTAGGCAGGCCGAGATGTCCAACAAGACTATCCTCAACTACCTTAAGAAAACTTTCTCAGACAAGAAAGGCAAGTGGCCAGACGAGCTCCCCAGTGTTCTATGGACATATTGTACCACCAAGAGACGAGCAACCGGCGAAACTCCATTCTCCCCAGCTTATGGCTCTGAGGCTATCATTCCTCCCAATATCATGATGCCAAGCACCAACACTGTACTACCAAATTTAGAGCAGTACGAAAAGGAGATGACCATAAACTTAGACCTGGCAGAGGAAGAGAGTGAGAAGGTTATCACCCGCATTGCGGCTTATTCTTTTCCAGCTACAACAAGAGGGCAAAAATTCGACAGTTCTAGCCAGGAGATTTAGTCCTAAAAAAAGCCTTCATCATCGTCCGACGGGAAGGCTCCAAAAAGATGACTCCTATTTAGGAAGGTTCGTACAAAATCAGCCGAGTAGGCGGTAAGGGCAGCGACACCTTCACCACTATGAGCGACAAAGAAATCGACAAGCAATGGAATGCCTACAACCTAACAAAGTACTACATGTGACCTCCCACCATTCCTTAGACCCTGTTTAGGACAAAAAAAGTTTGAAGACTCAAGCAACTTGACGAACAAGACCTCACATGCCAAGGATTATCAGTTGTTATGCCGTTACTGCCTACGAGCAAAGTTAATAAAATCCTTTACTTTCAATGAAGATTGAAGTAATTATTCACAAGCCTGGGTTAAATTCATAAACAAACTGACCAACCTTGTGACAAGCAGAAGACGCATGCTGCCCTACAAACATGGCATAAGCGATCTAGCGCAAGACGTTAAACTAATCCCTCAACCACCCCTGTGACAAGCAGAAAACGCCCTTTGCCCGTGCAGACATGGCGTGTACTCTCCAATACGAGAGGGTAAACTAATCCGGAATATCCAGACGTGGATGGGTGGTACGACTGCTCAGTTTCTCCTGAATACAACGTCTACTTAAGCCAGACGACTCCCAGAAGTGGCCACGATAATCCTTCCCTTGGATTCAATTCTGCGGGATCTCGGGTCTCTAACCAGAAAAGATGCTAAGTGTAGGACCCTGCCCATGAAATAATTCGCGTGACAAGATGGTCCGTCCTCAATGTGCAAATCTTCATGAAATGACTTGGTTTTAAAATGTTGCAATACTAGTTAAGCAACATGCGTAATCAAAGTTACGACTCGGAAAGATATGGCCTCTGAGGCGCGATTTCGCCTATACCTCACGCCTAAAACGCCTCCAAGAGCCAGGGACGATGCCTGAGGTGGTTACGCGAGTTGTCTGCTTTTGTAAGTAAAATGCCAACTGACAACCCAACAACTGGCAGCCCAAGGAAATCCATAAGCCAAGATTTACGCCCGCTATAACTATGCGGACTCGCCTACTTACTTAAAAGCAGCGCTTCTGGCCGACTGTCTACGGTTAAGTTTTGCTAAGATAAAGCTGAGGTACAACTATAGTAGCTACACGGACCTTATCTGCTTCCTATGAGAAGCATGAGTTCGGCCGATGACTCTATAAGTTAAAAACCTCACAACATGCCCCTGGAAGGCTAAGGCTCAAGAAGCCACTTGAAAGCTGGAATACAACCATAGTGGCCCCACGAACTTCTCTGCTTTCTACGCGAAGTACATGCTCGACCGTTGGCCCTATAGGTTAAAAATTTCGCAATACGCCCTGAGAGGGCTAATGCTCATGAAGCCAACCAAAGCTGAAACTCATAACTATAGTAGCTACATGATATAACTTGCTTCCTATAGAGGCAACGAGTTTGGCTGCCAGCTCTATAAGTTAGAAATCTCACACTTTTTCTTCTTACAGGTAAAGCTCTAGAAGCCCCGAAGCCAAAGGTAAAACCTAAGTGATGACATGGGATCAGCTGCTTCATTGAGGCAACTCACCCCGTTGACCGTTATAGGATAGAGTTTTGCAAAAACATAGCGAAACAGAAGGATTGAAGCAAAACAAGGAAAGCTATTTATTAAATTTCTAGCAAATTGATAAACTGGCTCAAAGGCTAGCAAAGCTCAAATAAAGCAAAACAAAAAGGAAAAGAAGAAAATTCCTAAGTCTAAGCAAAAAGACTACTCCTTGGCAGCCTACGCAACCACTTGTTCCTCGACTGCCACGCCTTCAGCAGCCGCACCATTCCCAGCAGCCAAAGCTTCCATCTGCTCATCATCAGCCGTCCCTGCCTGGACTGCCTGACCCTCAGCTGCTCCACCAAAGACAGCCTCAAATGAGAAATCAAGCAGATCAACTGGAGAAATGGAAAAAGTCTCGAAGTCCTTCTCGGAAAACTCATAATCTGATGGCCTCCCTGAAGGTGGCCTACATAGCCAAGCTTGTAGAAATCAGCCTGGCAAGAAGCAAGCGCCATTTCGTGACCAGCTTTCTTATTCTTCAGCTGCACATTCTCTTTAACAAGCCTAGTGTGAGCACCCTGCAGCTCAACTAGTTTCTTTTTCAGGTTCTCGTTAGCAGACAACGCACCTTGCAGATCCACTTCCTTGGACTCAAGCTTACTGGCAACCTCCTTGAGATGACACTTCAGCATGCATGAAGATAAACTCTTCGTCCTTGGTAAAGCAAGCAAATTGTAGCTCTGAATTGACACACTCAAAGTTCTCGACCACCAGAGAAACACGACTGATTTCCTTCTCTGCAGCTTCCAACATCGCTTGAGTCATACTAAGCCTAGCATTAAAATGGGCAACCTCCTGATAAGCAATCTCCAGCTGCAAAGAAGTAGGGGCAGAGACATTAAACCCTTTCAAAACGGCAAGTTCAGATTTGAGATTCTCAATATTTTCAGCAGCCGAGTGAAGCTGAGCCACCAATGCCACTTTGGCCTCCTTAGCACACTTGACAGCATCTTGATGAACTCGTATAAACTCAACTACCAGGATCAAGGTCTTATGCATGGTAGCAATCAGGGAGGACCTTCTTGAATAGGCAGGACGTTTCGCAAAAGAGTTTGAGCGGATGACAACTTTCTCAACACTGTCAACAAACTTGGCGCATGCATCGACGTCCTCAAGTAGGTCAACCTTCAGCAACACACAAACCTCGGGAAACTCTCTAGTGATAGTGTAACCTGCAACGTTAGTACTTATTTAACTTGGTCTCCATTTTCTGAATTGATAGTGGGCAAAGGAGTTTTAGGAAAACAAAAATGAACTGAACTCGAATCGAGCCGACAAAATCGGACTGCAGTCAAACAAAACAAAAATAAAAAATAAAAATAAAAAGAAGAAGAAAAAATTGAACCGGGCGGAACCGAACCCACTCCTAGAGATCACAATATAGAGAAGAATCAAGGTAAGGGCCCCAAATTTTTGGAAGGCTTCCAAACTAGATATGCTTTCTATATTAAGTAAAGATGGGAACCAAAAATTAGATAAAATATGTTCTTTGTTTTACCATTGGGTTCTACTGATGAATGGTTGGATTGTGTATACATCTTCGTCTTCTTCCTAAATTCTTCATCCTTTCGTTCCAGATGGTTCTGGAAACATGACCACAACAACGAAATTTACAGTTCTTTATTAATTCAGAAATTCTTCTGGTCATACAATTTTGGCAAATGTTTTTCATTTAGGAATATTTTCTGTTTTACAAGCGGAATCTGCAATATTTAAGATAAATTGGTTTGATTAGGTGAAATACACGAATGTAAAAGAGCTCTTAGTCTATACATGTATACATGTATCATAAATTTAGCTGTATACTTAATAAAGCATAAACAGATCAACTCTTTCTGGAGATTTGGGCTTTGGGCTTAGGGCTTTGGTATGTTTGATAATTAGACACCATATTCAAGGTGATATACAGAGTAAAAGATAGAAGGGTATGTGTCTACAAATATTAGTGAAAATATTGATATGTAAATGTGTAAAAATATTGTTTGATATATTAATATCGGTTGCATTCGATAGAAGTTAATGATGAAATTTGCTAAAAAACATGAACATTTAAAATGAAACTAAAGAGAATGTCACATGTTAGTTCGTTGATATATATTTAACCAATATGTCAAGAGTATCGACGAAATTTGTTGATTTTCGTCAAAATTTGACTTCGAATCTTGTGCAGTTTAAACGTCATTCCCTTTTCATATTTTTATCTGATTTTGTCGATATTTTCATAATGACGAGAATATAAAGAGACAATAACAAGTGGATAGCCAACGGGCCCAACACCTAAAGTCAATGATGCATTTCCCACAATAAATTAAACATGCTCACCTTTCACCCATTAAATGAGTAAAGACTTTCCAAGTCTTGATGGTCAATCTTTGTGATCCTTCAGAATTAGCAGATGAAAAGAACGGAAAGGAGCTTTAGTGAGGGAAGAAACATGGGTTCTGGACTTGCTTTCTGGACCTCCTTACTTCTGCTGCTACTGCTTGTTATGGTAATATTTACTTCATTCCCTTAGTTTTTTTTCTCTCTTTAATTTAGTATTGTTGAATTACAAAAGAATTATTAGAAATTAGTTGCAGTTTTCAAATTTTCATGTCTTATTTTCTCTTCCATTTATTTATGCAGTGTGCTCAGGGAATTGAGGGCAGGAAGATGAGTGAAAAACAGTGGGAAAAAACACATACGGAGCATGTTCATGCTCATCCATCATCTCACATGGATCACATGGACCCTTCACATATGATTTTCTTCACCTTGAAGGACCTAAAGCTGGGGAAAACAATGGCCATCTATTTTCCAAAAAGAAACCTTTCAAAATCTCCCCCCTTATTGCCAAGAGAAGAAGTCGATTCAATTCCCTTCTCATCAAAACAGCTCCACCACCTTCTTCAATTCTTCTCCTTCTCTCAAGACTCTCCCCAAGCCAAAGCCATGGAAGATACTCTTAGACATTGTGAAACTGCACCCATCAAAGGAGAGATCAAGTCCTGTGCTACTTCCTTAGAATCCATGCTTGATTTCGCACGCGGCGTCTTCGGATTCGACAACCGTTTCAGTGTTGTAGCCACAACCCATCTCACCAATTCAACTACCCTCTTCCAAAACTACACGATTTTGGAAGAGCCTAAAGAGATTTTCGCCACAAAGATGGTAGCTTGTCACACCTTGCCTTACCCTTACGCAGTTTTCTACTGTCACAGCCAAGAAAGCAAGAACAAGGTTTACAAAGTTTTATTGGGTGGTGAGGATGGAGATCGAGTAGATGCTGTTGCTGTTTGCCACATGGACACCTCTCAGTGGAGCCCTAATCATGCTTCATTTCATGTGCTTAAGATTAATCCAGGGTCTTCGCCTGTGTGCCATTTTTTTCCTGCTGATAATCTTGTGTGGGTTCCAACATCCACTTCAATGTAATATTTTAATTTTAATGCAGGAGTCTGTTGGTTTTTTCTCACTAAGTTTATGCTAAAATGTTATGTAATTTGAATAAAGTTAAAAGGTTAAACTTCTTTGGAGTTTGTTGAATTTCATCCAAGTGACATTATTTGTTCATGGGTAATGCTAGGGAGATCAAATTTTTTAAATTAAATTTACAAATTTAATGATGTTGTTGATGATTGGATTATTACATAAGCATTGATTAAGGTGCTTATTTTTTATCGGTAACACATCATTTAGTTTGTAAATTTGGATTAAAATTTTGGTTTCCTATGCATTACTCTTTGTTGATTTCATTCTTCCTGAAAATTCACCAATGTTAGTGGAAACAGTCAAAATATATACAGAGAAGAAAAAAAACCATTAATTTACAGTAAATAAGCAATTTTTTAAGAGTTTTTTTTTTTTTACTGTAAAAGGGAATTTTGAACGACTTATTTGTGAACAGTCCAATTTTGTGACACAATGAAATTTCAATAGAAAAAAATCCTAACTGAAAAATGAAACGAAGTAGGGTAGATATGCAAGAGGCTGAAAATTAGTTGTCAAATTAAATAGAGTTTAAATTCCTAACAGGAAAATGAAACGATCTAAGGTAGAAATGCAAGAGGCTGGCTGTCTAATTAATTAGAGTTTAAATACATTTATAAGGAAAATAGAGAAATTCCTGACAGAAAAAATGAAACGAATTAGGGTAGAAATGCAAGAGGCTGAGAATTAGCTGTCTAATTAATTGGGGTTTAAATTCTTAACTGGAAAATGAAACGAATTAAGTTAGAAATGCAAGAGGCTGGCTGTCTAATTGGGTTTAAATGCATATGTATCAAGGACACAGTAAACTACTGAAAATAGAAAAATTCCTAACTGGAAAATGAAACGAATTAGGGGTCTTCAATTCTGGGTCTCTTGTTTTCACTCAGTATTATGGTCTGATGATATTTTTTTTATTTGTAAGTAAGAGGTCTTAGGTTTAAATGTCGTAGATGGCGAATTTGATATGAAATTAGATTATCCTTTGTGTGGCTTAATCGAACTCCCTCATTTTCTTAATGTAAAATATAGCGTTGTATTAAAATAAAAAATAAAAAAATAAAAAAAAATTCTAGGTCTCTTGTTGATTTCCTCTTCCACGTAAAGATAAGTACTCTTGGCACAAACAACAATGCTTCTCCTGCAGTTTCAGTCAACAACAATTCGCTATGAAATGTAGTAAAAAACTGAAATATGGCAACCATGCAGAAAATTTTCAATGTTTGAGGCAGTTGCATGGTGAGCAAATGGAAAACATGCATAAGTTTTTCAGCATTTGAGGCTGTGTTCTCGTTAGCAAATGGCAAACATGCAAGAAGTAATTATTTTCCTTCGTCCACTTATATTATACTAAGTATTATATTACCCAGTTCTCATACACTCTCATCCTTTCTTATTTTGCGCGATTACGGTTAAGTCACGTCAACATTTTATATTAATTTTTTTTTTTATAGAGATAATAAGATAAAAAAAAAATACTAATATAAAATATAAACATAACTTAATCGTGACCACACAAATAAAAGGGGATGAAAGTTTATGGAAACTGAGAGAGCAGAGAAGCCAGTTCCCATAAAAATTTCTCCTTCTAGTGAACTCAGTCAGTCAGTCAGTGCCTTTGGAAGCATGCATTTGAATTAATTTTTTTGGTCTAATTACGAATAATTGAGCACTGACAATGGAGAACATTCAGTCTCAAAGAGCCTCAAATTTTTTATCGAGCGTCCCAACACTACAAAGTTCCAATTGATCCCACCTCTAGTTTCTCTCAAACCCTTCAACTCATCCTTGATTTTATTTTTGAACGGCTCATAATTAAGAGTTAGTTTTTGTCTTAAATCACTTTTTAAGGATTTTTCATGTTAAAAATGTTACTTTTACTATCTATGTATACCATAATTTGTATTATCTCTTCATGTGTTAATGGACTCTACTTTTATTAGAGAGATATTACAAATAGTTGACTAGTTTCACATATAAATTAAAGTTCTCTTGAGAACATTAGTTTCTATTTTTTTTTTCCTTTAACAAACGATATTATCTATATTAACGAGAAAGGGGAGGTTAAACTCACAATGAACTAGCAATAATATGTTTCAATTCGTCTTTACTTTCCATTTTAAATTAGAGATATTTGCTAATCACGTCTCCCTTTTGAAGTGAAACTTATCATCAAATTTTTAGGGCATATCACATGTAAAATTTAGAACAAAAAACTTAGTATCAAATAGTTTATAGTTTAGAAGAAAGAAAACCAAATAATTTGATAACGGCGAAAAGATTTTACGATACTAATAATCAAATTAAAACATTGACAAATTGATCATATAAAATGTTCTTTCTTTCTTCTCCAGTTGAGCTCTTGAAGTGTTTTGTATAAAAATTACAATCTTGAGGTGCTTTTTCAAATTTTTTTATTCTTCGCCATATCTCCAAAGGGTACTATGAGCTGAATATATATTGTTGAATCATTTTTCGAAAGTTTATAATTTTGGAGTACAGTGATTATCTAACATGGTGTCGGAGATACTTATATAGTCTATTATCTGTCATTCATAGGTTCTATATGAGTGATTGGAATTTGTGATAATAATTAAAAAATGTAGAGAAGACATGCCTCTTTTGTTCATGATTCTTTCTACCGTACTTGCTATTTAAACATACATGAATGAACAATATTTCAACAGGGGAGCACAAACGGCTAGCCTTTTTGATAAAAAATGGGCAAGTAGGAATGATTACTCTTTGATATTTAATTGCAGAAATGTCGTTCTTTTGTGATCGAAGTCTTATTTTGATCAAGTTCTTAGGTTAGATCAAGTGAGGATACCGAAAGGGATTCACTCTTACCACGGATAGAGGATACACGCAGAATATTCAGCGATATTGTTTGTGCAAAAGAATCTCAACTTGACGGCTATGGGAATATGGGTTGGGCTCTTTTTTTTGGCGTCGATATTAGAAAATATCATTTAAAGTAATCATTTAGTACTACGATATAGTGATATTCATCTTATCAAAGATAATTTTGAATTATATTATTATTAGCTCATTGTGAGACTTAACCCACCTCTTTTCTTAGTGTACATAATATCGTTTGTCAAAAAATAAATAAATAAATAAATAAAGGTGTATAATAAATAGATCCTTGAAATCTCAGCCCTCTTGATCTGATATTTGGAAAAGCCAAAATTTCCATTAGATGTGACTTCTTCAACCCATGCTACTAACAAGCAATGGTTTCTACTGTTAATTATGCATCTTTCACACAGTTACTAGATGCCTTTGGCAAGATGGCTAAAAGCACACAAAATAATTTCAATAATTCTAACCTGAGAAATTCAGCACAAATCAAAGGTGATGGAAATTCAACACTACTATGAATATATAGTACAAATGAGAGAGAGAGAGAGAGAGAGAGAGAGAGAGAGAGAGAGAGAGAGATCTATTTTTATTTCAAACTTGGTCTAATATATAGATCATAGCACAGGAAAACATGTTCCCCATCATCATCCTAAATCTGATTTAGCCATGGTTGACTGTTTGAATGTATGATGCTTTCTTGAAAAAGGGCTTATTTTCTGCAGGTCGATCCTGATGATGATGATGATGAGCGCCATGGTATATAATAACATTAGGCCTCATGTCAAAGTCCCTAACAAAATGTCTGTTTTCTGTCGACGGCACTTGATGATGATGAGCACCATGGTATATTATAGCATTAGGCCTCATGTCAAAGTCCTTAACAAAATGGCTCTTTTCTTTTGACGGCACTTGATGTTCATGTTCTTGATGGACAAACAGGCCTTTAATGGCTTCTGGCATGGGCTGGTCATTCATCACACTCTTCCAGTAGTCTCCCGAGTCTTTTCTTGCATAGCTGTTCTGGGACATCTATATAAGTTCCATTAACAAAGGATTAATTAGTTGAGAATTAAATCAAAGTATTATATTAAGTTTAAAAATTGATGAACGAATTCGATCGATATGAAACTTGCTTACCAAGAGGATGGAGGACAGAATTAGCAGAAAACAACAGATGGAGAACTTCATCTTGGCCAACTGAAGAGAACACACACTTGCTATATTTTAAAACCTCGGCTCTTACAACTCTGGAACTCTCTGGCTACTTGACCCGTTACCCTTTATAGGCAGCTTACATTAATAGTTAATATTTTGAGAGACAAATGCAATTTGGCCGAACTTGTGACCCTCCAATGAAAAACAAAACCCTTTAAGTACTTGTTTCCCTGGCTTTTGGTTTTTTTTTTTTTTATGTTTTTTTTTTCGTAAAATGGCTTTTGGGCTTTTCTATTATGAGCTACGTAACTACGTTTGGTACGCGGAAAGACAGCTTGAGAACAAAAAAGTGTTGTATTCGATTAGGACTATAATCACATAAACTATAGATAGAGATTTACCCGTAATTGTTGTTTACATTTATTCTCTATTCTTCTCACCAAATTTTGTTTTTTCACATTTTCTATTTTGAAAACATGATCTCTTAGGGGGTGCAAGAAGATGAATGGTTCAAATCGTTGATATTATGTGCAAAGGTGTACCAATAGTGAAGATATAGCTCGAAGTTTATAAAGTCCATAGAAACTATATAATATCAACTCAAATTTTAGTTAACCGTAAATATCAGAATGTCATATCAATGATTCGAACTGTTCATTTTTCTACATCCGTTAAATGATCACTTTTCAAAAAAGAAAATCTAAAAAATGAAATTCGGGGAGTAGAATAAAATGTAAATAATAATCGACGGTTAAATTTAAATATAAGGTTTATGGATTAGTATCGGATTTCGGATTTGACACTTTTACGAAAGTTGTAAAACTTGTCATTACGAGTAATTGTCTATGTGTGTGTATATATATATTACATTTTTCACACTTCTACAATAATTATTATTAATTTTATTAATTTTGCAATCTTATAAAAAAAACACCATTCATGAGATTTTGATGGTTTTAAAAATCTAAACAACAAGGTAAACATCGTCTAAGCTTAAAGGATCACGAGTGTTTATATATGATTTCACATTTTTCGGACTTATACATTACTGATTATGAATTTTATTTATTTTGAACTCCCTTAAAAATACTATTCATCAGGGTTTGTATGGTTTTAAAAATTCAAATGACGATGTACTCATCCTCAAAATGTAGAGGAAGCGATCATGAGTGTTTGCATATTTTTTTACATTTTTCGCATTTGTAAATTTAGTATTATAATTTTTTTATGTGTTTGGTATTTTTAAATTACTTGATATTTTTATTTTAAATTTGTTTTATAATTTTTCTATCTCACTCTTTGCCTATAGTATACTATAAATGACACACCCCGACCGAGATCAGGGCATGCTGGCCGTCACATGGAAGTGACGTAGCCATGTGCACAGTGCGGAAGCTAAAAACAGTAATGTAAAAGTACTAATAATTTAAAAACTAGCATACAATAAGTGACAATATGAGTGCTAGCGTAAGTGAGACGCTGAATTCAGAGCATAAAGACTACAGCAGTCCAAAGAAAATGATACAACAATAGTGCACCCGAAGGTGACCCTACATCGGTGAGTATCTGTCAGAAATGCCGAGACACCCCCTGGGAAAACCACCGAAACCGCTAAGCTACTAGAACCTGGAGGGGCGCAAAACAAAAGCGTGAGTGGGCAAAAACAAAGCTCTTTGAAAACCATTTCATAAAATATATTCTAACCCCTCGCCGTAAAACCCGTATACTTCCCAGAAAATAAACATATATACGTATGTATAAATATGCCAATCATGCTCAAAGGTATGCCATGTCAAAGCCTCATAATGATATGCAAGTGCTCAGGTATAAATCACATCAATAGCATATAATCTGGCAGCCGGAGTCCCCTAAGTGACCTGTACGGCTGAATCTAGAGCTCAAATCTCTATCTTAATCACTAAACCTGCCCACGAGTCGGAACCACCTATAGTGGTCTGTACGACAAGCGTGGGTGTAATACATATAAACGCTCTAGTGCTACGATCACGTGAAGGCTGTGCGAATAATCGCGGGTCACCTACGAGTCGGAACCACCTAAAATGGTCTGTACGACAAGACTGTGCACCTAACTTGAATCCAAGCTGAGCGTGTGGTGCAGGAGGTGAACATCACGTGAAGGACTGTGCCCTACTCTGGGCGGGAGCACTAACACCGGGGGTGCAGGTTATGAGCTCTCTAAGCACCTCTAATCACTATTAATGCAAAGGTTAAATAACGCTTACCTGGCACTTACCTAGGCCTCCACAGCACCAAATATAAATATGTATATGTATGCCACTACTAAAGCATATGATAATGCATAAACAATAAGGATATGGTGCATGGCATAAAACAAATAACCCTTTTTAAACAATTTATGGGAATATAAATGTATATAGGTATATACGGAAAACCAAAAGCCCACTCACTGGTATGTGGAAGGGTCGTAGCCCCCCTGCCTCGAGTGTGCACGCTCGTCCTCGGGATAGGAATCACCTATATGCGAATTAACTATAAAAACGTTAACTTTAAAGCACATAACCTTCCGTTCAAAATAACTTCTGATACATTGCTCAAAATGGACAAATGAATATACCAACGTGCTCTACACAACCTCAGGATCACAACCATATTTTTAAAATAATTTTTGGACCTCTCACGCGCCCCCACGCGCCAAAATAGGCACGGACCTACGCGCCCCCACGCGCGGCCACGTGCCGTGCACACTGACGGTGTCAATTGACGCCGTCAGGAATATTCCGTTAAAACTCCGGAATATTCCGTTAAACTTAACCGGATACCGTTACTGCCGTTAGGAATATTCCGTTAAAATTAACGGAATATTCCTGTTTCTTCTCCGGCCTACCCTCGCCGGACTTCGGTTACCGGAAAACTAGGAAAACTTTAAACTCACTATTCTCCTTCGTTTTTCAACCAATTTTCATGATTCTTGAACCAAAATGAAGCTTAGACCTAGGAGAATCACGATAGACTACTTTTAAAGGCTAAAAACCACGCGATCATACCTGTCTTCAAACTCAAAAACCGGCCAACTTTGAACCAAGCTTTCCCGACGTCCAAATTTGTCCAATGAAGCACTCCGAGGCTCATTGGGACCTCACAAAGACATCTACGAGCTTAAAATGTCCAAAAACATGCTAGAATGAGTTTGCATGAATAGTGCTCAAATCGGAAAACCTCGAATCGACGTGAAAATGGAGGATTTCTCACCTGAAAATGGTATGGTTGCACTCGCACGAGCTTCACGAGTTCGAAGGTGTCCTTAGTTTCCTCGATCTGTGATGGTTTGAGGGGTTTGGTGTGTGTCCGTACGTTTTTGAAGAAGAAGAAGAAGGATAGAGGACTCGGGAGAGAGAGAGAGAGAGTGACAGAAGGTGGTGCAGGTATGGGAGTGTGTGTGTGGCCCAAGGACATGCCAACACAACACAAAAACAACCAAATTACGTAACGAAAACAAACTAGGGGCAAAACGGTCTTTTCACAAGTACGTTTCCGATAATTCCGGGACGGGATGTCACAACAAAGATAAATAAATAAATAAATTTTAAATTTAAAAAATTTATATAGAATAATAATACAATAATACATATTTAATAAACAATATTGTTGTAGCTTATTTTCTTTGACAAGGAAGAGTTGAGGAAGTCAACTCGTCGGCACTGATTATAGGAACACGCTAGTCTCAAGTAAAGAAGGAACTTGCATATGGAACTAAGTCTCAGAAAAAACCCAATGGCTATGGTAAAACCCGAGTAGGGACAAAACCTATAGTCTAAGGAAAAATGCGTGAGAAAATGCAAAGTCAAATGAAATGTCTACAGAACGTCATCAGGGATATGATCAACCCAAGGTAGGTGCCTTGTCAAAACCTCGTTAGGTAACAAAAACCTAGTGGAAAAAATTCTCATAATCATGGGAAAACAAAGTATGTTAAGATTAAACAAGTATACTTTAAGATACTCCCTCAGAGTTTGACATAATTCCAAAGAGAACTAACAATGTTACAACTTAGAAAGTTTACGCATACCTATTCCTTGAACAAGCTTATGAAACGTCGCCTTCAGTAGTGATTTGGTGAAAAGGTCCGCCAAGTTGTCTTTTGAACGGATTTGCGTGACCTTCAATCTTCTGATGCTCTTGTTGCTGGTGTGAGAAGAAGAACTTCGGCACATTGTGCTTGGTGTTGTCTTCTTTGATGTAACTCTTCTTGAGATGTTGGATGCAAGCTGCATTATCTTCAAAGATTGTCATGGGGACGTCAACGATATGGTAAAGATATCAGGAGCTTTGAATATGGCCCACAACTGCTCTCAGCCAAAAGCATTCTCGAGTAGCTTCATTTAAGGCAAGTATTTCAGCATGGTTAGACGAAATGGAAAATAAGGTCAGTTTGGTTAACCTCCAAAATATTGCAGTGCCTCAAACAGTAAAGACATAACCCGTTTAAGAGTGCACATTGTGTGGGTCAGATAGTAACTGAGGTTGACGTAACCAACAAGACGAGAATCAACACGAGAACCGAGGGGGTTACGTCATCACTCGAGGATTCGTAGGAATATAACAAGGTCCAGATCCGTAGTACCTTTAAGGTAACGGAAGATGTCTTTAACACTAGTCTAGTGTCTACGTGTCGGTGCATTATTGTATATTGCCAAAAGATTAACATTGAAGGAGATGTCAGGTCTAGTGCATTGAGCTAAGTACAATAAAGCGCCTATGACATTTAGATAAGGAACTTTGGGTTACAAAATCTCTTCTTCATCCTCATTTGGACAAAAGGGATCTCATTTTGCATTTAGTGATCGAATGACCATAGAAGTATTCGAAGGCTTCGCTTTATCCTTGTTAAAGCGACGCAACACCTTTTGGGTGTAATTCGATTGATGTACTAAGATTCCATCTGGACCATGCTCTATCTCCAGACCAAGACAGTATCGAGTCTTTCCTAGATCTTTCATTTCAAATTATGACTTCAGGTGTGCAACAATTCTCTTGAGTTCTTCAGGAGTTCCGATGAGGTTTATGTCGTCGACATAAACTGCAACAATCGCAAAATCAAAATGTGACTTCTTAATGAGCATGCAAGGGCATAGTTTGTTGTTCATATATCCCTGACTAGTCAAATACACACTCAAACGGTTATACTACATCCTTCCGAATTGCTTCAAATTATAGAGTGAACGTTTCAGCCAAATTGAAAGTGTGTTATGAGGTTTGGAACTATTTGATCCAGTCAACGTGAGTGATTCCTAAACTTTTGGGAACTTTCATATAAATTCCCGTATCAAGATCCCCATATAGATACGCAGTTACTACGTCCATAAGATCCATACTCAGTTTTTCGAAAACTACCAAACTAATAAGGTAGCAAAAAGTAATCACATCCATAACAGGTGAATAAGTTTCATCATAATCAATCCCGAGGCATTGTGAAAAGCCTTGTGCAACAAGACAAGCTTTGTAACGCACAATTTCGCTCTTCTTATTACACTTCCAAATGAAAAACCCACTTGTAGCCAACGAGCTTCACATATGGAAGAGTCGAAGCTATAAGTCCAAACACCTTACGTTTCACAAGCAAATCAAGTTTGACTTGGATTGTTTGTTTCTGGTTTGACTAATCAGTTCTATGTTGAAATTCATCAATGGAATGGGATTCAATGTCATCATATAACATGATCTTAGTAGCTACTGCATATTCTAATGCATCATCGATTATCATCTCATTTCTACACCAAATATCATCCAAGATAGCATAATGGACTAAAATCTAGCAATTCTCAGGAGGTGGATTCGTCTCTTCAACGACACTTTCGTAATCTAGAATTTCCTTATGAGTTGGATAGTATGAGTAGGCAATGGTTGGATTCACGGTAGACTTAGTGGCTTGTGCCGTGGGTTTCTTCTTCCGAGGGTGTGAATCTTTTGAACCAAGAGGTTTGCCACGCTTTTGTGTAAGGGCAGAGGATTGGTTAGCTACTAATGTACGTGGATCGGTCGAATTGGCATCCTGGGCCTCCATAAGGGAAGTCCATTTTACATTTGGTAAATCCATCTTTGCATGCACATTTGTAGCTGGAATATGTGATCTTGTCACTCTTGCTAAGTCTATGAAAGCATCTGGCATGCTCTAAGATACGCTCTAAAGATCTAATATGCATTGCACTTCAGTTTTAGGCTGAGCGGGGCGGGGATCTAAATGAGACAAAGTGGGAGTCGATCATGATAATTCGCATCGTTCTGCAGGAATGAGGATGTTCTTATCTCCCCTTAACGATGGGAAGACTGTCTCATAGAAGTGACAATCCGCGAAACGAGTGGTAAAATGATTGCTTGTCGAAGGTTCTAAGTAATGAATAATTGAAAGAGAATTATATCCTCTATAAATTCCCATCATTCGTTGAGGCCCCATTTTTGTATGTAAGGGCGGCGAAATCGACACATAGACTGCACAATAAAAAATATATAGATGTGATATCTTGGGTTTGTATCCAGTAACCAACTGAAAGGCACTATAAGGTTGGGTCACAACAGGCCTCAGGCAGACCAACATGGTTGTGTGCAATATTGCATGGCCTCAAGCAGCGATCAGGAGCTTGGTACGTATGACCAACGATTGAGCAATCATTTGTAAGCTCTTAATGAATGCCTATGTCTTGTCGTTCTGGTGTGAACATGGGGTACAAGATGTTCAACTTAAACCCTGTCTGACATACAATAATCATCAAAAGTTTTAGATGTGAATTCTCCAACATTATCCAATCGAATAAATTTGATCGGATAATTAGGGTAGTGAGCTCTGAGCTTGATAACCTGAGCCAACAGTTTGGAGAAGGCAGCATTCTTTGTGGACAACAAGTACATGTGTGACCAATTGTGGATGTGTCAACCAATACCATAAAGTACCAAAAAGGGTTCGCAGGGAGGGTAAATCTGTCCACAAATGTCCCCCTGAATTATAAAAAGTAGAAGAATTCAAGCGAATCTTGTCATAAGAAGGCTTAATGATAAGTTTTCCCATAAAGTAGGTTTGACATGTGATTCCTTGAATCGAACATAAACTTCAAGTTAATGGATGCTCGTGTGAAGATTTGAAGATACGATGCATCGCTGTTCGTCCAGGGTGTCCTAAATGATCATGTCAAAATGTAATTTTGTGCGCAGTCCCTGAGGTAGGGCCGGCCACATAGTGGCTTTCTATAGAGCGTATGGTTATTATATACAGACCACTTGGGATACATTCCATCTTCTCTAAAATACGTATCTGGTCATATTCGTAGGAAGTGCACAAAAATTCAACTCCGTTTTCTACATAGGTTTCAGCTGGATCGTGGAAAATAAAGTGTCTCATCAATGCTCAAGATTGTACCATTAGACAATATTATACGTGTCTTACCGTATCCTTCGATCAGGTTGGATGAGCCTAAGAAGGTTGTCAGAAGTGCATTCTTAGGTACAAAGTTAGTGAAATAGATGTGTTCACGCAAAACAATGTGCGTGGTTGCACTATTTGCCAAACAACTAACTTTCCCACTAGTCATACCTAGAAATAAAATTAATTTGAATTGGTCATATGTATAAAAGTTCTAAAAACAAATATCCATTCAAAATTATTTAAGTATTCAAGGATGGTAATTAATAAACTTTATATCCAAAAATTAAGACAAATCACCAACAATTAATCCAAACATAAAGGAAAATTGTTCAAACTTAAACCAAAAAACAAAGGGGGTTCGCCCACTTTGTGGAATTCAGCCTCAGAGGTATAAAATTTAACTAAAAAAATGGTCTATATCTAAGATTCTAATCTTCCATAGTATAACAACCTCTTGAAAATCAAAAACCTCCATCTTCATACGCTCCAATTCATCCACTTGCATAAATATTGATTCAAACTTCTTGCAATGAGAATGATATTCAGCTACAACCTTCAGGGGAGCACGACAAACACGAGACCAATGGTCTTTTGAACCACAACAGTAGCACGTATCCGAATCTATGGTATCAAGTGTGTTGCCCTTATTCTTGAAGTTCAAGGCTTTGGGAGCAAGGTTAAAACGCTTATGGGCTCGGTTTCCTCCTTTAGGTGGGCCTTGGCTTTATTGACCTTGACGGGGTGACCTATGGCCGCCCCTACCATGCCTATGTTGGCGTTTTAGTCATCAGTTCTCGCTTGATAATCGAATCTGATAACTTAGTGAACTTTTAAGCCCTATATTGTTGTTATAGGACAATATTGGTAGCAGAGAATGTCGAATAAGTCTTCTCCAGGAGATCCTCTTTGGTCAAGTCCTCGTTACAGAACTTGAGAAGTGATCAGATTCAACAAACTTCAGAATTATATTCATTCACTGACTTAAAGTCTTGGAAGCGCAGATGCTACCAGTCATGTCTTACTTCAGGCAAGAAGATGTCATTTTGGTGATCAAAACGATTAGCCAAAGAGACCCAAAGTGCTAGTGGATCTTCCTCAGCAGAGTACTCGGCTTGCAGTGCATCATGAATATGTCTTTGGATGAAGATCATAGAAGGAGCTTTCTCAACTTCGCCAACCGGGTTATCCATCTCAACTTTAATAATTGTACGTAAATTCTTTACGGTGAGGTGGAGCTTCAAATATTGGACCCACTTGAGGTAGTTTCTTCTAGAGACCTCTAAACCGGTGAAGTCGAGTTTATTCAAATTCGACATATCCCTGTCACAAAATAAATGGACAAGAATGCAGTTAGTGTAATGGAGACAAATCAATCTATTCACATAGGAATAGAACATTCAGGTTCTAATGGACATTTATTGGTTTAAAGTACATGAAAAAACTTCGGGGGTTTCATAGGTGATGTTTTAAGAAAAACTTCAGGTTTTAAAACAAGGTATGTTTCGAACAACTTCAGGCTTCAAAAGAATTATGAACTTCAGGTTCATATGTTCTTGTAGACAAACACAAATATATATACATAAATATGTAACAAAAATAAGCAAATAGGTTTTCAGGGCATATGATTATAATTGAATTAATTATTTAATCTTTGGGCCAAAATTAAAGGTTGGGAGAAAAATTATAAACCCAAAGTACCTAAAAAATATAGGCGATTAAAATTCGGAGCCCAAAATAGTGGGCCAAAGCCCACGGGTGGACTTAGTGAATTAGTGTCGTGAGGTCCAAGCCCCAAAATGGGCTAGGATAGGCACGGGTAGCAGGCCAGGGGCTGCAGGCCTAAGGATAGAGGCCTAAAAAAAGGCGTTGATCTGGTGTTACACGGACATGGATGCACTAGCACAAGGGCTAGAATCTGGTGCGACATAGGGCAGGGATAGCACCACAACCACAGGGGCTGGGATTCGCTGCAATGCAGTGCATGGAGACACCAAAGCCCTCCTGGACTGGTGTCATTCGTGGGTTGGGGGTTCAGTTTAACACAATAGGCTGCTGAATTGGACCGAGGCAGCAAAGGCAACTAGCAAGCCCAAAAAGGGTGTTGTTCATTGCAGACCAGAGGGTCCGAGGCCTACTAAGGCTTGGGTCGAGAAACCATAACACCCCAACGGCGTTGGGTAAAAACCAGGAAAATCTCCGGCGCCACCGCATACGGTTTCCCTTGGTCGGTTATGGCACGGCGATGCACGAGGGTTTAACTGGAACCCCAATTTTGGATGCAAAACAAAATTTTGACTTCGAGGGTCTGAGAAACCATAAGGATTTGAAGAATCCTTCAAAAATTCAACTATATTTATCGGATTTTTTGAGAAACCCATCGTCACCAACGATGTTTGGGTGTTGCAAGTCGTGGTTTCCCAAGAAAGATGGCGGTGAAGCTGTGGCTAACTGCAGACGGTGCTGGGTTCTTAGGTTCGATGCCAAAAACGGCGTCGTATTCTCAGATAAAGCACAGGGGTTGGGCTCTAGTGCATCGCGATTCAAAGGCTCGCATGTAGGCTCGGCTTTAGCAGCACATACTGCTCATGGCAATCTCAATTGACATAATTCAACAATTATTAATATAATGCATACACAATTTATGTGGAATCTAAAATTCGAAAAACGTAAAGTTAGATCATGCATTATGGTGAATGTTCATGCTATCAAGGCTACAAAAATATCGAGATAAAAACTATTGTTTTAGAAGAACCTGATTGTATGATGATATTGATGAATTGGTTTGATGCAGAAAACTTCTACGTCAGATTCCTAAGCGCAACAGTAGGAGCGTGCTGATAACGTGTTGTGGCTTATATTATTTGCAAATGAGAGAGGGAGGCGTGGCAGTAGAGAGAGATGTGTTTGTAGGGTTGTGTAGAAGATGTGTTATTCCCCCTACGCAGTGCCTTTATTTATAGTAATAAGGGAGGGTAGAATCATTTTCCTCCAAGGAATATAAGTTCTAATAAGGAAGAATATCTAGTATCAAATCTAATCTAAGATTTACACAATCACACTTTAATACAATGTTTATAACAAATATACATATCCACTATAGCTATTGTATTTTATAGTAAGTTTTTTTTAGTGGTTTAAAATAATTAAAATCATCAAAATAACTTTTTTCTTATTATGTCGTAACAGTTTATCCGCATGTCACCCTTGTATAAACCTTTTAAGTATCTGTTATTAACGGGTTTTTATCATGTGATCTTATAATGACTCGATTAGTTAACGTGTTGACCCGAAATCCGTTATTTTCATGTCGTTTACGTGTCGTGTTAACAGGTCGTGTAAGAAATTGCTAAGTCCAGGTGGGGGAGTGAGCTAAGCCTCACAATGAGCCAGCAATAATGTGGTTCAAATTCTCCTTTGGTGAGAACCAGACCTAATACCTCTCACTTACAAGTGAAGAGGAATACCACTAGACCATAGTACTAAGTGGCAAGGGAGAGTAGTGTATCATTTATTTGTACCATCATTTGTACCATCTCTCTAATAAAAGTAGGGTTCACCAACACATATAAGGCCCATCTCTATTAGACACATGGAGTTTTATGAAATACTTTGAAATCTAGAATGAATATACTCGGACTTCTATAGAATTTATAAACTCTTTTAAAATTATTAATTGAATACATTCATTTAAAATCTTGATTGAATACATTTGTATTTGTAAACTCTTTTAAAACCATTTAAACCCCTAATTGAATACAACCCTTTAAAAACCTTCAAAAATTCAATTGAATTCTCACCTTAAGATTATATATGAAAGGGAACTATTATTAACACTTCAAAAATCTCATTCTACACTCCTCACAAGTGTATTTTTCTTTCTAATTATAGAAAGTTTGGAGTGTCAAATGAGATTATTAGAGTGTTAATAACAATTCCCCTTATAAAATACAGTATTTTACATACATCAACAACTAAAAAGAACCTACATACATTCTTTTTTTGGCGAACAAAGAGAATTCATTCAAGGAAGTAAGAGATACATCGTTACCAACACACAGGTAAAACATCAACCATGAGGGGTTTAAATTGGGCGGTAGGAATGTGTTTTGCAAACGTTAATATTGAAGGAGACTCAAAAGTTCTGTATCACATACCCTTATCGAGAAGCTACTATTTTACAAGATATTTGACGACTTATTCGGCATATTCCGTATCACATACCCTTATCGAGAAGCTAATATGGCGACAGATGTGTTTGCTTCTTTAGTTCATAACTACGATCACTTGTATATGGTTTAAAATTTTCCACATGTAATATTGTTACATACTGTGTGATTTGTACGGTTTTAGGATCCGTTGAGGATCCTCTTAGTAATGCTATTTCAGTTTAAAAAAGAAAAAAAGAAAAACCCATACAACACAAGAATTTACATGCATTTATTAGCAATCAACCACTTGATTATAGTTTCTAGGGACATACGAAATAGCAGTTTCACCAAATTGAAATAATCTTCTCCTAAAATCTTCGATATCCATGTGGAGCCAAGTTACATGCATTTGTTAGCTCAATTAATTTGTGAAGTTCAGAATATAAGCTTGATATGCATTTTAGTCTATTTTTCATGACACAAATGAAAACGGAATTCTATTAACCTACATTATTGTTTATTTACAATTGGTGATAGAATATTGTCGTTGTTTAATAGTAAAGATTAAACACTTTTGATCAATAAAAGTGACAACTTTTACCAAATCCTAAATCTACAAACCCCATACTCACCAGCCTCTTATTTCAGTTTGGGGCAGGTGGAAGCTTCTTCCCATTTTTCCAGCCTTCCTCCTTCATCTTTCAATGAATTGTTGCATATCTAATTTTTGCCTTAATTTTTCCGTCAGTAAGTGCCTTCTTGATGAGGTTATTTGTGAGTCTCTCTTATTGAGTACTTTAATTTTGGGTTGGTGCGTTATCAGCTTATTACAGATCTACTTTGTTGTAATCGGTATCTTCTTTGAAAGTGTTGCATCTAATATTCATGTTGATATGGACATAAGTTGTTTCGTTGTCAATTCCTCTTCAGATTGCGCTTCTCTCGTTGTCAAAAAGTGTCCTCCTATTCGTTATGTACTTTAGGTTTTGTGCCTACAAGTTCTCAGATGCCGAATCGGGAAGTTTTTTTAACCTTTTCATTATGAAGTTATTTTGCTTTAGAGTGTGATATCAGTACTCTAAGATTAGGTGTGGTTAATTTCAAAGACTTGGAAGCGTTCCCTTATTTAATCTCAAGCCTAACTCACCCTCAAATCAACCAGTACGGTGACGACCAATTTATCCAAATTGGTCTTTTACGTTTTTGTTAAAATTATAATAAAACTGATATCATTTTGTCTTTAAAGAACAAAAAGGCAACTTAGCATAGGTTGAGGACTTACCGACACGTATGACGTGGGAAACAAAATCCAGGTGGGTTGATATGTTATACTTGGAGGTGTACGTAATAATTAACAGTGAAAGCACTCATTTCGATTATCTTATTGAGTCATTATGTCAAATTAAGTTCCATTCAAAATCAGAGCACGAAATACCTTCCAAGATTACTGCAAATATTATTTAAAATTGTGGGTTGTTAATTGGGTGACATAACAGGTTCTAGATTTTGAATGACAGGGTGTTGGTAGCTAAAAGTCTTATGTCAAATGTCCTCACATGTTGTATAAAATATGAAATAAAACACCATTAACTAGGGTTTGCACCACCCATTTGTTTATCTCCAGTGGCACCCTCGCGGGTAGCTTATAATCTATGTGGTCATGAATCCTAATTTGCTTTGCTATATATAAATATACAACACAAGTGTTTTACACAAATGATACTCTGAAGGCATTTTATTTTATTTTATTTTTTTAACTTTTTGTTTTTTTTTGTTTTTTTTTGTTTTTGTGGTCAAATACTCGAAGGCTTATTAATTATAATTCTTTCGTAATTGGTATTGACTAAAGTTGAGAGACTTATATTTATTTTTTGAATTTATGGTTATTAAGTGAGGGAAGTTTCGAAACTATAACAATGATTAAGATGGGAACCTAACATCTTATTTACTACAATATTAGACACATGCACATGATACTAATATTTGATGTACAAAAAAATATAATACGTTTAAAATTCGATTTCCACGTTTTTTTCTTTTAGAAATTAAAAGTTGTTTGAAAAATAGATTAAAACTTCTGGATGCAAAATTGCACATGCACAAATGATAAACAAAGATTAAAGATAAATTATCAGCACCGTTATTAATTTGTTAAAATATACTAACCAGGTGACTTGTTTACATTGCAATAGTGCATATAATATATTTTGTTAAACATGTTCTAGAAGAATTAAACCCAAAAACAAAAACTAAGCCAATAACACCTAAAATATTCCGAGTAACTTAATAAGAAAACCCATATGGTAACGTTCCTATATCAGAGACCTTAAATTAATATTTAAAATGTGAACACACTAAGGAGTTACATAATAGGTTTTATCTATATAAATATATATATATGTATATATGTCACATGCATTTTTCCCTTATTATCACTCTTCCTTTGTGTTTTATGTGATGAATTGATCATGCAGGTGCAGCTAGGAGCGTCAAAACAAACAAGAATCTATTTGGCTAACTAGAAAGAAGATGCCATGTAAGCGATTAACTAAAGAAATTAACTAGTAGTCTACAGCCATATTGGTTAATGTCCGTCTTAAATTTCAATTTGCTTATTCATATGCCAAAAGAGTTTTCAAAATTAAGCTCTGTTACGATGTTTATTTGTTTTTTTTTTTAATATTTCTCATGTGTTTTAAAGTAAACATTTTAGGTTCAGCTTGGTCTATTAATAACATCACCATTATAATCTTAAATTATTCTTATTATCAAGTGTTGAATTTTATCACAAAAAAGTTATGTAATATTAGTGGTGGATTTGAAAATTGATCCAGGATGAGGAATTTGAGTCTTCTTTTGAAATACAAATTACATTACTATCAATATTCTCATAAGTTAGTTTATATTTATTCTTTAACCCATCTGACGTTGGGGATTTTTTTTTTATTTTTATTTTTATTTTTTTTTTCAGGTAAGTATTACGTAATATGGAGTAACTGGTAACTAGTTGGAACTAGTTCGACTTTCTCTACCCTACTGCCATGTGATGAAAGATGGAGTCATCCTGACATCTCCACCAAAGAGACTCAAACATTCAACTTTCGAATAAGAAGTTGACCTTTAATCCGATATTATCTAAAAAATGATGTGTTTCTTTGAATATTTTTTGTATCATAATAACGAAATACATATATCTCCACTAACAATACATGTCAACTTATCTACGCGCACCATTTCGTTTATTAGATATATTTAGCACAGTCCTGATCAAGGTTCTGCCAAATATTCGTAATCATCACAGATTGGATCTATTGTTGTATTCCATGCAGGATTCCCATGTTGATTATCAGCTGACTATTGGAAATTGAGAAAGAAAAAGACACCCCGAAGAGGAAGGGGACAAGCTCAAGGGCGGTTCGATTAGATTTTGAGTGCATGCCCACCAAAATCCAAGGTTGGCTGGCTTCTTTCTGTAAAGTCAACTTGTAATGTGCACCACAATATAAATTTGTACCTGTTCTCTCGATTACTTTTTGTTTCTTTTGGTCCATGGAATGGAGCACATAGTTCTTCTTTTTCTTTGTTTCCTTTATAAAAAAGAAGAAGAATATATATATCTGTGGGCTTTCATTTTGTATTCATCCGGAGTATACCATTCTATTTCAGTTACAATTATTGTTCTACTATGGTAAACCGTCAATATAAAAGTGAATTGAAAAGAAAATAGACGATTGTTCATTGTTGATTTATATCGATATGGATCTTTATATATATACTTGCATGCATTTCATAGAAATAAACAGCGTTCATGGTCAAGAATTTATAAAGGATGGTATGTCTTGTTAGTAGAATCGAGCTTGATCTCTCTAAGTAATCTGAATATCTGTGGTTTTAGAGTTATTGAGTTTCATTTGGGTGAGCTGCAGTTTAGTTTGATAAGTAAAAATTTGGCCAACCCTTGTCGTTGTGTAAAAATATCCATATATTAACAACTAACAACCATCCATATTTACATGTGAGACTACTAATAAAACCAAAAATTGGTGAATACTCTTTACATATTCAAATAATAAATCTCATAATCAATAATCCGAGTTAATAATGTAGTAATGTACAATGTTAGTATACAAAAGTCAACTTTAGTTTTGTTTTATAAAGAAGTTTGTAGTAGTACTTCGTGGTTTTCTTTCTATATAATATAGGTTACTTTATTAAATTAGATATCACATTATATTTTGCTGAATACACATTGCAAAAAGACGAACACATTATCGTTGAAATTCAATTTCAACAACTGATTAATTAGACTTATTAAATGATTTGTCCTTTGAAACTATCATTTTGTCACTTTTTACTCCATAGAATTGATTTTGTCTCGCTTTACCGCTAAAATTGCCACTTTTGTCTCATTTTGTCTCAGTTCATCCAATTTTGTCAAATAAACGTTAAATTAAAGAGTAGTGTGGATATTTTATTTTAACACCTTTTTGCCTCCAACTTGCCTGATAAAAAATCCCAATTTCTTTTTTGATAACACCTCTAATCCAAATCCCTATTTGTCTATCTTGCGGATTGCGTGGAGTTGTAGCTGCAGCTGTTGGGAAAAGCAAGTAATGGGTTGTATTTCAAAATTTAATTCAAGCCACTGATTGAATCTAACGGCTGCAACTATAACTACGCATCAATCCGTAAGAGAGACAGACTGGGGTTTGAATTAGAGTTATCCAAAATGGAATTGGGATTTCTTTAGCAAGCAAGTTGGTGGCAAAGAGTTGTGTCAATAATAAACTATCTATTCTACCCTCTAATTAACGCTTATCCAACGGATGGACGAAAATATGGTGAATTGAGATTGAATGAGATGGAAAATGTCAGCTTTATGGGGACAAAGTGAGATAAAACTAATTTAAGAAGGTAAAAAAATGAGACAAAATGACAATTTCGAAAGGGAAATCAATTAAGGCTTTTTAGCCAAAATAGTCCCTGAGATTTGCATAACCCCTCACTTTGGTCCCTGAGATTATCCACCATCCATCATTTTGGTCCTTCCGTTAAAAACTCCATTAAGTGTCTTGGAGCTCTTGGCCAGAAGTTTGGGCAATTTTCAAAGCTTTGTAACTCAATCGTTTCTTAACCAAATTCGATCCATAATATATCAAAATGAAGATAGGAAAGTGTAGAATAAGATTATACCTATTTGGAAGCCCAATGGTCACCAGAGATGGTCGGAAAATAGCCTCAAAGTTGACTGGTCCGAGGGAAAACTGGAAAACTCATCGGAAACTGGGCAAACTTTAAACGTTCCTAACTTCTTCAATACTCAACGAAATCAAGTGATTCAAAAACGAAAATTTCCATTCTCTTCATCTCGTCGAGAAGTATGATTTTCGTTTTTGAATCACTTGATTTTGTTGAGTATTGAAGAAGTTATGAACGTTTAAAGTTTGTCCAGTTTCCGGCAAGTTTTCTAGTTTTCCCTCGGACCAGCCAACTTTGAGGCTATTTTCCAACAATCTCCAGCAACCATTAGGCTTCCAAATAGGTATAATCTTATTCTACACTTTCCTATCTTCATTTTAATATATTATGGGTCGAATTTGGTTAAGAAACGATTGAGTTATGAAGCTCTGAAAATTACCCAAACTTCTGGCCAAAAGCTTCGGGACACTTAACGGAGTTTTTAACGGAATGACCAAAATGATAGATGGTGGACAATCTCAATGACCACTTTTATTGATTTGAAATCTCAGGGACCAAAGTGAGAAGTTATGCAAATCTCATGGACCATTTTGACTAAAAAGCAATCAATTAATAAGACAATTAATTAAGTGGCACACATCACAACAATGATATCAACTTGCATTATAACATTAAGTTATAAGGCAAAAACAAAAATAAATTAGTAATGTGATCAATAAAGTAAAATAGGTCTTTTGGAACGTCATTGCCTATTGGCTATATTGTTTTCCACGTTCAACTTTTGGTAAAAGGGTGGCGTATTTAGTCAGAGAGCCACATATGAATGTAATCTTACAATTCGCCGGAATGGTCTGACCATACGATGCCAATGTTTATCACTTTCTCAGGAAAATTCTAAGCCATTGAATTTGAAAGGTTCATTTTTGCTATGATGACAAATTTGATGTGAATACTGTGGCTCTGTGGATAATGACTTTGTACAGTTGCGAGAGACTTTTAAAGCTTTTTAAAATAACTGAAAACACTTTTAATGAGAGTGTTTTTAAAATCAATTATCGGTAAAAATACAAGTGAATACTGGAAAAACATACTTGGAGTGTTGCAGGAAGCACTTCAAGTGTTTTTTGGAACCTACAAGCACTTTTACCATAAACAGTTTTAATCATTTTAAAAAAATACTTCCAAACGAGCTTTCAATGCGTATTGGCGTATATTTTGTTGTTTATTAATGCGTATAAGATTTGTTGAGTGAATTTTATTTTGGTCAAAGTTCAGTGTGAACTGAACCGCCTAATTCTTTCATGCACTTTGGTGATTTCACGTTCTCATCTCTACAGTAGATTTAGAAAATAGTTGGTGTTCGAAACTGAGAGAAAGTAGCTATTTAATTATAGGTGAAGTTGTTGAGTGTTCGTACATTGAACTAGGACATGTAGGGTTTAACTAGATATTCTTTTTCTAAAGCAAAAATTACGTAACTGTTGAGATTTTATATAGCAAAGTATTTTTAATTGAATAACGACAATCTCAAATGCAACTTGACTTTAGAATTCTAACAAGGTGAAGACTAGCTACCATTAGACCAAATTATCAATGGGATTATCTAGAAATTCACACGCATAAAACGCAAGAGAAATGAAAGAAAACGAAATGAAAATAGTCATAAAGCCTTATTATCCTATAATTTTAGTAAGTTTATTTTGTGTCAGATAGTAGTTATGAGCAAGCAACTGCCTATTTTATCTCATTTGTATTTCACTTGGAGAAAAACATTTTTAGTTTCATTCATACAAATATCTATTAAAAGCATATATGCTTCAAAGCGTCTGTCTGTAGAGATCGTAAGAATGATAGGAGAATATCGTTCCTTCTCTATCTACCTTCTAAAGAGCAAATTTGCAACGATTTTTCAGTGGACTAATTAAGTGGATGGAATCAATCGATCAAATGAGTGGATTTGTTATGGTACTGTGGAAAGCAATCTATGAACTAAAGTCTGAACATGTGATATGTGGAAAGCATTTTCCCACGTTTGGACTTCATCAAAGTACTAAAAGTAGTCTATATGATCAAAGAAAATCTTCCAGTTCCCTCCAGAAGTACTGTGGAAAGCAATCTATGAACTAAAGTCTGAACATGTGATATGTGGAAAGCATTTTCCCACGTTTGGACTTCATCAAAGTACTAAAAGTAGTCTCTATGATCAAAGCAAATCTTCCCGTTCCCTCCAGAAGCTGACTAAAGTTAGTGGGAGTGAAAAAGTATGAGATCATGGAAGAAATTTGTGAAGGACAGCCCCAAAACTGAGTTCTTTCACTACCAAGATAATGACAATTAGGGGCAGAAAAATAGAGACGTCTCTAATAATATATATTAGAGGCAGAATAATGATCGCAGTTCTGATAATTGCGTTGTTGTGCCTGGGCTGTGAGGGCTCTCAGCCATTTGCCGCTAGTAATTTTATTAAAAGCAGAAACAGTCCCCCCTAATACATGGCAGTTGGAAGAAAGAGTCCCTAGTAATTATTTTGGGAAACTAATTTTTTTCTTTTGATTTATATGTACATTCTCCCTTCTTCTCTAAGCTAGAGGTAGTTTCGGATCGATAATCAAAACCGAAAAAGGGAGAAAACTGAAAACAAAACAATTATTTGAATTTATCGAATTTGATAAAACCAAAATATTTTTAAGATTTCAGGTCGGTTAGGTAAAGACCCAATTTTTTTTTAACCCAACTTTGTTGGGCTTCTGAATTTATGATCCTTTTTTAAAGCCCATTTTTTAATCTTTTCAATTTCTTTCGGCCGATTCACATACAAAATTCAAGAACCTTAATTTTGGGCAATTTTTATGGACTTTTCTACTTTGCTTCAAAATATTGACACAGTTATCATTTACCACCAACGTATCACTAGCAAACTACTTACATTACATGCAACTAAAACAAATCGGTCAAATTTTTTTTAATTTTTTCTCCATATTTGTACTACAATCTTCTCCCTCCCTATACGCCCTATACAAATCGGTCAAATTTTTTTTGATGTTTGCCTTCAAGTCAACTATTTTATAATGAATACTTGAGTTCCTCTAAGTTTGTCTCCAACATTTTAAATTGGGTAAATTACACTTTACCACCTTAAGTTTGAGGTCGATTTCAATTTCTTACAATATTTTTAAAATATTTTAATTTCATACCTCAAGTACTATTTTATTTCAATATAATACATCGGTTACATTTTCCATCTATTAATCCGTTAAGAGTTGACTAGGCTACAAAATTTATGCCACATGGCAAAAAAAAAAAAAAAAATGGAAAACTAGCTTTCCTTTCCCAACCGTCTTTTTCCTTCTTTCTTTTTTTTTTTTTTTTTTTTTTTTTTTTCCTCCAATACCCAACAAAAAGCTCATATTTTTGGAAATTCTTAGGCATCTCTGTTCTGTTGATTCTCTTCTCCCCGTGATATGGAAGCTTCAGCTTGCCTGATTAGCGATAAAAGGATCGGGGGAAGCAAACAAATCTGGGAAAAGTTCCGATTTTGCCATCGGGTTTCTGGAAGCCCGATCGATCTGCCGTATTCGGAACTCCGGTGGGTCGTGGAGGTATTGAAAGGGAGAAGATACAGAATGTGGTGGATGATGACTGAGGGAGGGGGCAATTTTTGCGGCTAGGTACTTAAATTTTCTTTTCATATTTTTTTTTATCTTTTCGAATTAAAGTTTGGTGCTTTTTGTTATTCTTTGTGTATGGTTTGGTGATTTGATGGTTTTTGTTTTCTGGGTTGGCATGTGTGGGTGGGGTTGCAGGTGAGAGAAGGGGAGAAAAGGGGTGGGGGTGAAGAGGAGAAAGGGCTCAGGAAGGTGGGGATGGGGTGGGTTTTTGGATTGGGGGAGAGGTGAAGAGGGTGGAGGAGAGGGGTTGCGGGGTAGGTCGGGGTGGGTTCTGCATTTTTTTTATTTTTTTTTACTTTTTGAGAAGATTTAAAAAAAATAAAAAACATGGCACACATTTGACAGCCACATCAGCTCTGAACGGATTAATGGATGGAAAACGTAGTGGATGTATTATATTGAAATAAAATAGTATTTGAGATATAAAATTGAAATGTTTTAAAGATGTTGTAAGAAATTAAAATCAACCCCAAATTTGAGGTGGTAAAGTGTAATTTACCCTTTTAAATTTGTACTCGGGTCGAGTACTCGAGCTATAAAGATTATAGTAACCTTGTAAATGTCACCCCAATATGTTTCAAATTTGAGCTTCATGGAAGCAACCACATTTCCAAAAGTATTATTAGAAGAATTAAGAATTTTTCTTCTATCTCCACTTGCAATGCTATCACCGCGCCGAGTACTAAATTTGATGTTGTAGTTAGGGCTGTACTAAGTGTCATGGTGGCATCATAAAACCTTTTCTTCTATCTCGACTTGCAATCCAATCATCCGCCCTCAAAGCACCCACCTGCTTGGTTTTGGTCATCTCTTCATTAACCTCTCCAGAGACTTCTTCTTCAAAGTAAGAGACAAATGCATCATAAAACCTTTTCTCCTATCTCGACTTGCAATCCAATCATCCACCCTCAGAGCACCCACCTACTTGGTTTTGGTCATCTCCTCATTAACCTCTCCAGAGACTTCTTCTTCAAAGTAAGAGACAAATGTGTCATACTCAAAAGCCATCCTAGAAAACACTTCCTTAAATTTCAAAGCATTATTAAGCATTTCATAGGTGGCTCAAAAGTGATATTTGACATCTTATCAACTCTCATCAAGACACAATACTCCCTAAAACCATCCAACCTCGCGGACGATGAGTGAATGAACTTGACACAATTTATTATCCCCTCAATCTCGTGACAAGGATCTGCCATTACATACTTAACTATCAAATTAGGAATGTGACAAGCACACCTCATGTGAAAGTGAGCCCCATCAAGTAAAAGAGTTTCATTCGACTATAGCCTTCTCTTTATATATGCAATGGGGGTGTTATTTGCACTAGCATTGTCAACAATAATGTTAAATACCTTGTATGTGTCCCATTCATTTACACACATATCCAGACACCACCCAGCGTCATCACCTTTATGAGACGTAATTTGGACAAAGTTCAGGATCCTCTTAGGCTATCTCCAACCTAAGAGCTAAAATCCCAAAATTTAGCCCTATATTTTCAACATTCACCTATACGTATGAGGTAAGCCAATTTTTTCTCCAACGGGAAGGGACCTATATTTCTAATCCCCCCAACTTTATAATTTGTTAAATTTTTGTATTTTGTTGAGTTTTTGCTAATAATTTGAGATTAATTTTGTATAATCTACCTTATTTTATTTTTACGGACATTTTGATGTAAAGGAATTCGAATTCCATAGAAAAAAAAAAAACTGTTGAGAAAATTGTTTTTTTATGGATTAGTGAACAAATTAGGTGCACTGATAGAGTTTTGAATGAGTTTTGGTGTCGGATCTGATTTTTATTAATAAATAATATTATTTTGGTCGTTAGATTTAAAATTGGGCCATTGGATTTTTTTTTTTATTATCGATAAAATTGATTAAATTGAATTTGAGTCATTGGATTTAAAAAGGATGTAGATGAGCGCGCCACACTAGATTAAAACTCAGTAGGCGTGACAACCATTGGATGCAATGGCCTGCCAATCTAGGTCATAGAAAGCGTGTTATTGGTCTGCTTGTCCACAACCAATCTCTCCCCCAAGTTGTTGACTGATGAGAGGCCTGTGTGGGCTGGTCTTCGCGTGGGTTTGCCTCTGCTGCTAGCCTCGCGTGGGCTCATGTTCCACTTACATGCCTTATCCACCTGGGGTGGGAACATGTAACAACCCGTCCCCAATTATTATGATTTTTATAATTTTAAAAAGTGAATTTACGAAAATGCCCTTCGAGGTAAAGTGTTGACTTTTGTTGATTGTCGTGTCATGTCATGTGAGGTTCATTTTCTTGGCATATCCTCATAGTACTCGTCGCTACGAACGTGTGGGCGCAAACGGATCATGATTTGGAGTTATAATGCAGGAGATATTAATGTTTAAAGTTGGGGGCATTTTAGTAAATTGGTTATTTTCTAGAAAGCTCCAGATTTTTGGAGTAAAATCTGGTGGAGCCACGTGTGTGGCCCAGGTTTAAAGAAGAAAAGATGGGCGGTGGAGATAGGCTATAAAGGAGAGAAAGGAGGGGGATGTGAAGCCAACTGGGAGAAGAGAGAGATGATGAGTGACCAATGGAGAAAGAAGAAAGGAGGGGAAAGGAGAAGGGTGAGAAGCACGGGATCATAGATCCCTTACCGGTTTTCTACGACCCGACCCGCCGAAACTGTGAAACCCGATGGGTTTTGATGGTTTTCCGACCAATTTCCGACGATTTACGCCGAGTTATCACCTTCTTTGATTTTCCACATAAATTACACAAGATTTGGTCTTGGTTTTGTGAGAATGGCACCAACGGCACCGTGGTGTTCTTAGTTGCAATTTGCCAAATTTTTAAGCAAAGTCCTTCGATCTCTACCACCATTAAACTCTCCTTGAACTCAGAAACAAAGCCCAATCAACCTTGGAGGCGTCGGAGCTTGTTTAGAGTTAAATCATCAAGAACACCCATTTCAAGGGTTTTCGACGGATCGAGGTGGATTTCAAGTGTTTTCCAGCCAAATTGGCCTTAGTTACAGGTATGAAAGTTGCTCTATTCACTGAGATCTTCATTTCTGTGAAGTTTGAGAATTTTTAGAAATAGTTAAATTTTCCGACGAGTCAGGGCGGTCGACAGCCACCTGCGGCGGCACATGTGGCGGCGTGTGGGCCGAGACGTCCTCTAACCTTCCTAGGCTAAATTTGAATACCCTGGTTCCATTGGTGAAGTCCGATTAACGAATTTTCATCATTTGAACGTAGTTCCATTAAGGTCCACCGCTTGATTATTATAACAATCGACGATCCAAACGATCCAAATGTTGGATCGTCACCAAACTTTGATACATTATAATACGTAATATTTGAGGATATTAGAAATTTACGAATCAAGAATCCGACGTTCGGATCTTCTCAAATAGGATATGTAAGTTACATGTTCTATTAATAAGAATTCTAAGACATGATTTGATAATTGTTCTAGGTGCTGATCATTCGTGATGCCTTGATGTTTGTACTAGAGAGTTGTATACAGACTCCAGGTGAGTAGGCTTTTGGTTTTCTATAGATACATATATATATGTTTCCCATAAATTGTTTTAAATGGATTTACATTTTTAAATGCCATGTTAATTGCATTACATTTTAGTATATGCATTTTACTACATGATGTTGCAAACGTCCAGATAAGCTTCAGGTGAATACATATTGATGTTAGTGATTGCAGTGTGTATGGTTATGTTTAGATGCATTTAGTGCTCGTTATCCTACACCCCGGTGTTAGTGCTCTGCCTGAGGCCAAAGCCAGCCTTCACGTGATCGTTCACCTCGTGCATCGTATGCTCACCTTGGATCCAAGGCAGGTGCCAGCCTGTCGTACAGACCACATTAGGTGGTTCCGACTCGCAGGTGACTTACGATACTTCGCATAGCCTTTACGTGATTGTATCACTTGAGCGTATTTATTTACACCCAGCCTGTCATACAGACCACATTAGGTGGTTCCGACTCGTGTGCATGAATTGGTTAATGAGCTATAGGTTCAGCCGTACAGGTCACGTTAGGTGACTCCGGCTGGCATATCATTTTACATTGATTTATTTCACCTGGCTTACTTATTTTATTGCTGAGATACTTGACATGGCATATACTTGGTTTTCACCATTCTCGAGCATGATTTCTATATACATATGTATTATTATTTTCTGGAAAATTATACGGATTTTACGACAATGGGTTATAATGTTTTCAAAAGGTTTTTATTAAAAACTTTATTTTCAGGCCCACTCACCCTTGTTTTTGCACCCGTCCAAGTTTTAGCTGCTAAAAGTCCGTATCGACTAGGATTCTTGGCAAATCTCAGTATATATGGCTATCTCCGAGGGTATGATCCTTACCCACACTACTGTACTTTACTTATGCTCTGACGTCGCATGTGAAATGGGTTCATCCCCACTCACAGCGCACTTTTGTCTTTAAGCACTTTTAGTTTAAATTTATTCGCATTTTCCACATCACTACACTTTATGGCTTCGTCACCTTCCGAGTGTCGGCCAGCACAGCTCGATTCGGAGTCCTAGTAGACATTTCAGGTCGGCGTGTGTCAGAACAACCCTAAATTCCCTCTTCAACCGAAAATCCCAAAATTCCCACCCCTAAAATACACCTATTGGAGAGGTTATGGGCCCAAACTTTGGGTTTCTTTTTTTTTCTTTTTTGTTTTTTTTTTTCCCACCTCATTTGGAGATTGCCTTGTGGAATTATCAATGATTGTCCAAAAAAAGCCAGTCATAATTAATATTTTAGATTGATGTGCAAGTATCGGTAATGATTCTCACTCTCAATCCACCAATCAGACTCATGATTTTTCATTCTCCTTAAAAAATAGAAATAAAAATAAAAAACAAGTCTGAATCGCCGCCGCCACCTTGTGCCTATTAGAAAATTTGTACTCTGGATTCAAGTCATAAGTCCAATCTATAAAGTCCGCTTGATCAATTACCTTGGAAGGTAGATCCACCTTTATATTATAATTCACACACTTCAAATAAAGTCTTTGTTATTGAAAGTCTGGGGGTCAATTGAACTCCTCATCTTCGCTTATGTGAACAGTGGTTACTTCGATTTGGGAGCCTCCTAGATAATAGAACCTAGGCATTTCTTCCAGTGATTCATAATTCTTGTTGTCCCATGTTGCGAAATCCGTTGGTCCTCTCGCTTTTCAAATAGTGCATTCCGCTAACCATACTTTCACCCTATTAGCATCAGTTACTTCTAGCTTAGTTGCATTTTGTCACACTAAACTTAGCCCCTTATCGCCATCCACACCAGGATCATCGTGATAGCCATCTTCACCAAAATCATCATGGAAATATTGTTCACTTGATTGGGAAAAGCTGTTTGAGGGAGTTTCTATTTGAGAGATTGTACGTGGAATTTGGCTTTTATGTTTTCAAATACCGAAAACAGTAGGCGTACTAGTTTACTGCTAGGCCCTTCCATCCTAACAATGCACAATAATATATCACAACGATCAATTCAACATATCAATATCAAAGATTTCAACTTTCAATATATAAGATGTTAAAATAATTTATCACACCCAAAATAAATAGTAGCAAAAAAAACCCTAAAATAAATTGGACGTTAAAACCCAAAATAAATAGCAGCAACCATTCCCATTTATATATCTCACACAATTTCAATTAGAGATTCAAATTATAAGCAAGTTAAAACCCTATTAATTCACAATCACAAATTCTAAAATTATGAAACACATCACCAACCCCAATAATTCACAATTACAAATTAAAACCATAATTCATCTCATACTAGCATTCTAAAATGGGCGAAAATACCTCTATTGTGCGAGGAGGACTCAATGGATAAGGTTCGCCTCAACTGCTCCAAGAAAGCTTCTCCTTTAAAAATAATTAGCCTAGATGATTAAAGTTTTAGAATTAGTAAAACTATATCAGACCAGAATTTAATTTCAAAATCCCCAAATTGAAAACTAATTTCAAAATTCCCAAATCGAAACACTAATTACAATTCAAAATCTACAAAGCAAAACCCTAATTCCATTTCAGAATCCCCAAATCAAAACCCTAATTCCTTTTCAAAATCCTTAACTCGAAACGCTAATTTCATTTCAATGCATCATCCTCATTAGTTCAGTTAATTTCTTCTTAGGAGATGCATCTTGATCACATGTATCATCATCAGTTCGATTGGGGTTAAATTTCCAACCAACAAGTAACTATGTACACAAAATGGTTCATCCATCCAAATTGGGTTTCAAGTTTTTTTTTAAATCTTGGTGTGCTCATATCAACTGCAATGTTGCAAATTGTCCTTTAATGAGACAGTATACCCTCCGTTAGGGAGAGAAACAACATTTTTCAAGAAAGTTGTGAATTAGCATTGAACACCCACTTTTGTCTCATAAGTGACATATATTAATCTGTTACATGTTGATGCATGATAGATATATAGGTTCCAAACGTTAAACTCCCCAAAAGTGGAGATACATAAAGTTCAAGCCCAATTTAAATAACTCTTCAAAGGAGGTTACGATCAAATTCTCTAAGTATGTAATTCATCTTATAGGAGACCCAAAGAGGCACTGGTACCCAAACATTGAGATATTGTTGACCTTAAAAATTGCAAAACCTAAGTGGCGTGCATACTGAGTAGCTAAAAGCTAACTAGGTTCCTAAGTGTCTTGAATGCTGATGTAGGCGTGCCAACTCGCCGCTGAGCTCTACCGGGCGAGCTATTCTTGATATGGTGATGTGGTAAATTGCATTGTTAACTCCTGAATCGAGCGACTTCGGCCGAGAAGAGAATACTCTTGGCCTTGGGTTCTAAAACATGAAGATAAGGTTATGTAAATCACTGTGAAGTTCTGAATCCTATGCACCAAGTTTAGCAGCCTCAACTATATTGGTAAAATAGGACTCAAAATCAGTCGAAACTGACTCTACAACTTTGGCCCGTCTATCTAGTCGATCACATTTCTAGTTGCTTCTGAAGAACCCTATTTATCTAGTAGATCGTCGGCTACCAACCCAAACCTGTCTATCCAGTCAAATTTTATGTTGATGGTTAGTGAAGCAATTAGTTTTCACAAGATGGTGTGAAAGGGTTTCGTGTAGAGCGTGGATTTGTGTATTCAGTTGAAGGTCCCCAAAATTTGCAAGATCATTTGTTTATATAATGCACTCACAAATCATCCTTCCATCAAAACTCTATCACCACCCAGGCCCAGTGCTGGCAAGACGACCATCTTAGGTCTAAAATAATTGGGGGCACCAAAATTATTAGGGTGGTATATTTATATATGTTTTCATGCGAATATAAATTTATAAATTCGGTTCAATGACAAAGAAATTTAACTATAATTGGTGGTTTTGTTGTTTGAAATTAATGAGGAGGTCTTGGGTTCAAAACACCATGTGTTCTTATTTACCTTTCTTTTTTTACAAATTTCTTTTCATAAGAGTATAAATATATAAAATTTGGCTAAATGATCAAGAAGTTTAATTAGAATCAATGGTTTTTGTTGTTTAAAATTAACTAGAGATCCTAAGTTCGAAATGCTAAGTGCATGTTTATTCTTTTCAATTTTTATGAATTTTTGTTTGTTATTTTTAAATATTTGTTAATTTATTTTTAATTAGTAGCTAGTAGCTATGTAGGTTGTTATTTTTAAATATTTGTTCCAATTCAAGTCTAATCTTCAACAAAGATTAATGTGTTGACCAAATTTGCAAATCATATGCTGTGTCATCAAAAAGTTTAATTTAGTACCCATTTATTACTTATACATATCAATTAAAGACTCAAAAACATCATTATTTTTTTAATCCCATATTTACAAGGTTAGTAAATACGAAAAAACACCTCACGATTTATACAAAAACACTTTAAAAGTTCAGATGAAAAACAAAACTCATATCTATCTACTTGTAAACTCGGAGTTTTTTTGTTTCCTTCTCACGATACAAAATAAATTAGTTTTTCCGTATTTTTAAATTATTAAGTTTGAAATGATTTTCCAAGTATAATTTTATTGATGTCTTACATGTGAAAATAAATAATTTTCTTATATAAAGTGAGAGCATATTTTTTTATATCGCCCCGGACCTCAAAAATCTCTAGACCGGCCCTGTCACCACCATATATTATTTCTTCGACTTGAATTAGGTTTCTGAACTCAGACTTCTTACGGGATTAATTCAAATGTCATCCAAAGATTAATCATAAACCGTAAACAGCCCAAACAAAGGTGTACTTCGCTTTAAGGCAAAACCGTTAACCCTCCGGTTTGCACCATGTCTCTTTAAACAACATCCTGAGTTCTGTGTAGATATCTTGATAGGCTCATCATCATTTCGTTATTGTTCATGCACAATACTTCTCCTTGCCTATAGCCAAAACCTCATTTTCCTTAAAAAAACCACGTGGCTTTCTAAATAATAGGATATAGGATGAATTGTCAATTTAGTCCCTTGAATTATTATTTGAGTGAAAATTAGGTCCCTAAAATTATAAAAATCTGCCAATTACATCTCTAATATTAGATTCGAAACTACTATATTCAATTTTTTGTCAACTTAAGTCACGTTACTTGGATGTGATACACATTGGAAGGTAGATTGGTAATTTTTCATAAATAAATAGTGTATGAAGTTAACTTTCAAGGGTAAATTAGACATCAGGTTCGCAACCTATATGAAAGGTTAAGGGCTCATAGACGAGAAAATGACGGTATTGCACTCTAAAGTGTTTCAAGTGACTTAAGTTGACGAAAAATTGGATTAAATAGCTTGAATATAACAGTATGGATGAAATTAGCAATTTTTAATGAATTTAGGGACTTATTTAACCAAAAAAAATAGTTAAGGAACCTAATTTTCACTGAGGTGATAGTTCAAGGACTAAATCGGCATTTCACCCTAGGATATATAGGGACTAAAAATGAGTAAAACATCTTCATCGCTGTTATACGAATAAGAATTGTTGGATCGTGAATTGATGATAATTAATAGTTTTTTTTATTATCGTAGCTACTCAATCATCAAAGGCTATTTAGTCACACTTTTCCATTAAATGTCGATAATTGTAAAAGGGTTGGCCAAATTGGAAAGCGGAAAATTCCATTTTTGAGTGCCATTAGAGAAGCTCCAGTGGGGCTTGTAGCCCGATGGACTGCCTATCAAACAGGGCCAAATAGCCCAAGCAAGGAGGTCCAACGTTTGCTGGCGATTGAGCCCAAGGGAGAGGCCCGACATGAGTAGATGGCCTAAGAGCATGAAGGCCACGTGACGCAAGGCTGACATCAAGTGACGTCAGCCATATTTTATATCTTTTTTGGGTCAGGCGCGTGCACTTCAAGTGCGTGTGGGCGCGCGTCGGCCGACAAGGTTTTAGACCTAGGGCCCGCTGTGCGTTTCTGAAAATGTTACCGTTGGGGAGGCCACGTGGCTTCCCCATATCCATTGGATTTCAACGGCAACAATTTATGGACCGTTGGATTTCCAACGGTAAAAAAAATTTAAAAACCTTATTTAATTTCAACCGTTGGATCTGAGATCAACGGTCCACGTTATTCGTCCTTATAAATTAAAAAAAATAATTTAAAATTCTGAAATATTATCATTGTGCCACGTGGCACAATCTAGAGTGTTGGAATTCAAATTTTTTTTAATCCAACGGCAGAGATTAATTATGTGAATAAAAATTAATAAAAATCCAAAAAAAAAATTTTGATTTTACTTTTCTATAAATACCTTCTCATTATCTTCTACCTTACACCACAATTTCATATTTTCTCAACTACTTTCAACCACATTCCTATCTTTCTCTCAAAGTTTCAATCCAATTTTTCTCCAACAAAATGACTAATGATGTAGGTACAAATTGGATGCTTATTGAAGATGTTGCGTTGTGTACTAGCTGGGTTGAAGTTACTCATGATCCGATTACGGATAATGAGATGCAGTTGCGAGAAATGTGGTGTCTTATTTATACCAATTATCTTGAGAAAATTTGACACATCCCTACCGGAATGTCCACTAGGACTCCAAATCGAGTTGTTCTGACCGCCACCTATACTGAGATTCGCCCAGAATCCTCGTTGATACGAACTTTCAACAGCTAAAACCTGGAGGGGCACAGATGGGTGAGTGGGCAAAAACAAAACGTTTGAAAACACATTTCTCTTTTCTGAACATAATAACCCCTCACTGTAAAACCCCGTATAAGTTTCCAGAAAATAGTAATACATACGTATGTAGAAATCATGCTCAAGAGTAATGAAAACCGAGTATATGCCATGTTAAGTATCTCAGCAATGAAATAAGTAAGTTAGGTGAAATAAATCAATATAAATGATCTGTTAGCCGGAGTCATCTAATGTGACATGTACGGCTGAACCTATAGTTCATCAAATATGCTTGCACACAAGTTGGAACCACCTATTGTGGTCTGTACGACAAGGCTGGGTGTAAATAAATACGCTCAAGTGCTACGATCACGTGAAAGTTATACGAATAATCGCGAGTCACCTACGAGTCGGAACCACCTAATGTGGTATGTATGACAAGGATGTGCACCAAACTTGGATCCAAGGTGAGCGTGCAGTCCGGGAGGTGAACATCACGTGAAGGACTATGCCCTAGGCACGGGCGAGAGCACTAACACCGGGTTGCAGGATAATGAGCTCTACATGCCTCTACGTATAACCATAACCAATGCAACCACTAACATCATATAGTACTCACCTGAAACTTACCTAGCCTCCGCAACGTCATACAATAGTATGCATATACATACCAATGCATATAATAAAATGAAATGCAAGCATGACATGGCATTCAAAGCATAAATCATTTAAGAAAAATGTTCTGGTAACCATAACACATAAATACATATATATATATATATATATATAAAGCAAATGCCCACTCACTTGGAGTCCGCGCTACAACTCCCTAGCATAAGCATCGAGGCGTCATGAACGATCGGTGCCTAGAACAATTATCAAACCACTTCTCATAATCCTTCTCAATAAAACACGTAACTTACATAAAACACATCCCCAAGGATGCTCAGAATGATTTGAGATCCGTTGACCAAAAGTCAACCGTCGGTCAAAGATCGATGGTAGGGTCCACAACCTTACGTAACTTGATCCAGAAGATCCGCACCTTGGATTTTTGATCCATAACTTACCAAGATACACATTAAGTTTCTAGAACAACATACTAAAGTTTCATTACGATCCCACGGTTGGATCTCCACCAATTACAATTTCAAGTGGCGGTTAGCGTTTTATTTTATGAACTTACAAATCCAATTCAGGAAGATCCGTACGTCGAATCCCCGATCCGTAAGTTCTTATGGTCCTAAAATATTATGTACTATGATGTATTAAAGTTTGGTGACGATCCAACGGTTGGATCATCGATTACTATTCTAATCAAGTGACGGACCTTAATGGAACTTCGCCAGATTCTGCAGATTTTGCAGATTTCCGGGGCAATCTTTAGAAATGGATTGTAAGATCCCACATCGCCAGAGGTGAGGATCATGTAAGCCTTATATGTATATTCCCATCTCTACCTAGCACGAGGCATTTTGGGAGCTCACTGGTTTCGGATTCTATCAGAACTTCGAAGTTAAGCGAGTTCGTGCGAGAGTGATCCTAGGATGGGTGACCCACTGGGACGTTCTCATGTGAGTTCCCAGAAACAAAACCTTGAGGGTGTGATCGGGGCCCAAAGTGGACAATATCGTGTTACGGCACGATGGAGTTGAGCCTAGGATGTGGTGGGGGCTTGGGCCGGGATGTGACAAAATTGGTGGGAAAAGAACCAAAGAATCGATGTCCAGTTGTTGGAAAATACTTAGCCAATCGTTTAGTATGTGGAGAGACGCCTTGGCACAAGCTAGTAGTAATCTTCGAAGTGGGGAAATTTAGCGGATCAGGTAACAATATATTATTTATTTGTTTGTACTATACCCAAATTTACATTAGCTACTTTGATTATAATTATTTCCTCTCCCGCATTCTATAGACACTTCAAGCACAATCTTGGTATAATGCCAAATCCAAAAACCAAAAGCAATCATTCACCCAGTGGGAATGTTGGAATATTGTCAAAGATTGTCCTAAATTCAAAGTTGTGCCTGTCGGTCCAGAAGTTGTCATGAACAACACCCCTCTACACTCTACGCCCGATCATTCCTCGCATGTTCATGAAGATGACACAGAACAAGTGCCGGAAACTCCCCACCCTGAACAAGCGTTGGGGTCGACCTGTTATCCAATTAGGCCTCAAGGTAAGAAGGCTTCAAAGAGAAAAGGGAGTGCTTCCAAGAATGATTATGCAAAGTATATGGAAGAACTTGCTCGCCAAGATGAATTGACTTTGGCATAGGAAATGGCTAAATTTGAGGCTAATAAGGCTAGAGAAAAGGCAAACAATGCAATTGTTGAGAGAGAATTTCAAGCTAATGAGAGAGAAAGAGAGCTACTTAGGCAAGAAAGGGAAGAGATTAGAGAAGAAAGAAGGGCTCAACGAGATCTTGACATTAAGAACACGCCTTTAGAAGGGAGTCTCCGAATTCTAAATATTTTTGGAATTCAGAGAAAGCGGATGTGGTGCGAAGGAGGCGTGCAAGAAAAGCGAGAGTAAGAGGAGATGGTCCTAACACCACAAGAGAAGATTATCCTAGCACCACAAATTGGTTAGGTGATGATTTTCCATTCACGAGCCCATAATTTTCCCATCACTTTGTCTGTAATCGGAACCCATAATTTTCCAATCACTTTGGGTTGAAATTTCTTATTTATTGAATAGAGTACTTTATTTAATTTGGTAATTTATTTAAACTAAGACAATCTTTATACAAAGGACATAAGCACACCAAATAAAATTACATAAACATACCAAATAATAAAAAACTCACTAAATGAACTTAAAAAACACCCCAAATAAAAAAAAACACACACACACACAAAATGAACTTAAGTATCTTAAGCTTGTTTCAATTCCCACTGGTGCTCTATCAAGCCAATTTGCGAGGCATTGTGCATATATGGCCTTTGAAGTACAGTATATCGTTGAATGAGCCTTTCATTGTAACGTCCATCATTTTCTAATGACTCGTGTTACACAGGTTCTTCGGTAGCGTCATGAGCACAATATATTTGTGTTCTAGAATTGTTCATCGTGTCTGGCTCATATTCATCAACAACATCATAATTGTACTCATCTTCCACAATCATGTTGTGAAGAATGGTGCACGTCATCATGATGGATCGAAGCGACTCTAAATCAAACATTCTGGCAGCACCCTTGACAATCGCCCATCGAGCTTGGAGGATACCAAAACAACGCTCCATATCCTTCCTGCACCCCTCTTGGCAGCTTGCAAAGTCTTTTTCCTTTGCGCTTCGCAAACATGGCACTATTTTGACAAACGATGACCACCTTGGGTAAATGGCATCTGCTAAGTAGTATAACCCATCATACTTATGTCCATTGACCTAGTACGTGACTTTTGGTGCATTTCCTTGCAGGACATCATTGAACACTGGGGATTGGGCAAGGACATTGAGGTCATTTTGAGCTCCCAGAACCCCAAAAAAGGCGTGTCAAATCCATGTATCAAAAGATGCCACCGCTTCCAAAATGATACATTTTGCTCCTTTTCTATCCCCATAAACACCTTGCCATGCACTTGGACAATTTTTCCAGGTCTAGTATATACAATTGATGATTCCAATCATCCCAGGAAAATCTTGCATCTCACCCTTCTTCAGAAGCCTTTGCAAGTCCATCTCAGTATGTCTCCGGAGGTACTCTGCGGTGTAGATAGATTCAATTGCTCCGCAAAACCTCATCAGGGACTCAAGAATGGTTGATGTCCCCATCCTTGCTATCTCATCCACTTAGTCTGTAGATACTCCATATGCAAGCATCCGTAAGGCAGCAGTAATTTTTTGCTCAAGAATAAGATCCATAACACCAAAAACATCCTTCTTTTGCACAAAGTAAGAATCATGGTTGCAAACAGCAATCATGATTTTGTTGAACAAATGTCGTTCCATTCTAAAATGACGTTTAAAGTACGTATCAGGGAATGCACTGTTATGGACAAAATAATCGTCCAAGAAATCTGTACCTAGTCATTGCCTACTTCTATCAAGGTTTGCGGTACGGCTAGGCCTGCAAATCTAAGCCACAACTTGGGTGACTCGATGAGAATGTAAGGCTCTTGCCATTCTTGCTTCGTCATCTCTCCTTCTACGCTCCTTATCCTCTTCCATCTCATTTTGGGCCACCTGGAAATTGAACATTCCTTCTGATTAGTTAAACGATTCTTCCTCTTGCTGATTGATTTCACACATCATACTTGAAGATGAAGACATTGTAAGAAGGAACTAGAAACAATGAATAATGATACAGATTTTGATTTTGGTGAAGAAGGAAGCAAAAGCTATGAATAATGATAAAGATCTTGAGAAAATTGGTGTGAGATTTCTGAGGATGGATGGTGGATTATATGGAGGATTCAGAAAAAGATTAGGTTGTAGAGAATGCCACGTGGCATGCCATCATTCTTTAAAAATCTGATCGAAATCTATCCTCAAAGATTGTAAACAGATTATGACAAATGGTGCGACGTTATTGGTTAAAAATCTTATCGGAAATCTATCCTCAACGATTCTGAAAATGTAACAACACGGGGCATGACGACATTGGATAAAAATCTTATCGAAATCCATCACCAATAATTGTCTTTTCGGATAATGACACGTGGCGCAACGAGAACGATTAAAAATCTTATCCGAAATTAAAAATAAAATTATTTTGTATTGTTTTAATAAAAAAAATACTAATATTTTATTGCCTATTGCCAAGGCTATTCAGTGTAGGGGTGGAGATGCAAAAGGCAGTTATTGTCCACTGGGAAGATTAAATAGTGAATAGCCCTAGGGGACCTTAGCAATAGTGGAGTTGCTCTTAAGAAACGTTAGTGAACCTATAATTTGAACCTCAAAGGTTATTCTTGGGTGTTTATAATGAAGTGAAATAAAATCACTAAATATGGCATAATGCTTCGTAGTATGTTCTCCAATTGTAAATATAGCCACATATAAGTACAGTTTCTTTTAAAACGTGAGACTAATGACTTGTGTTCAAAGTATCTCGAAACAATTTCTTAAAATAAGAAAATGCCATGAAGTAGTTTATTAAAGATTTCAAGGAAGGAGCATGAGGCTAAAAGTATGTACTTGATCTCAAGGCATTGTATTCTAGATATGTTTGGTATAAATTGCCTCTTTGAGTACTCTTGTTAATTTGAACTGAATTTATATTGTTGCGATATAATCTTGAAAGAACTACATAATGACAAGCTTTACAATTTTGTGAAAAGATCGACTCCAAAGTTCGACACCATAATTCATAAATCTTAGATTTATATTTAACCGTCGATTGTTGTTTATGCTTTATTCTTCTCACCAAATTTCGTTTTTCAAATTTTCTTTTTTTAAAACATAATCTTTTAGCGGCTGCAGAAAAATGAACGGTTCGGATCGTTGATATCACATTCCGGTGTTTATAATTAACTGAAATATGAGTTGATATATAGTTTCTAGAGACTTTATAAAATCTAGGCAATATTTTCATTAACGGTAAAAATTTGAACGTGATATCAATGATCCGAACGTTCATCTTTATGCATCCACTGAACGATCATGTTTTCAAAAAAGAAAATTTGAAAAAAGAAACTCGATGAGAAGAATGGAGCGTAAACGTAAACAACAATCAACGTTTACTTTAAATTTATGGTTATGGGATTTTGGTGGCGAACTTCGGAATTACCTCTTCACATAAGTTGTAGCCCTTGTCATTATGAGCGTTTGTATATTATTATTATTTTTTTTCACACTTCGATATTAATTAAAAAACTTACTACAACAATAGCATAGGATTTAATCTTACATAACTTAGATTAAATCCTTATCGTTGGATTCTTTGATCTCATTTACATTTTTAGTATTACATTTTCATTTTATTGTTTATTGATTTGAAATATGTTTTTGTTAAAGGGTAACAGGTCGGGTTGTATTACCCATTAATATTAATGTGTCGGGTTCGAGTCGGGTCATAATAACAGGTGTTACACGACACTACCCGTTAAGATATCGAATATGTCACAAAAATCACATGAACACGGAAACTACGACACAAATGTCAAATCTACCTATAGCCTTCATATACAACAAAAAAGAATAGAGTGAGTGATCAGTAGCCATATTAGGTCTCCATTTATTTATTTATTTTCCTCTTTTCGTTTTATGTAATTATTTTCAAATAGGATCCAGTTGTCCATTTGTTTAATAGGATTCACTGAGACAGTTTATTTCTTGAGTTTCTGGACTATTTGAATATGTACATTATTAACCATTTTATATACACTACCGTAAGTGCATGGTAATTTATAACAATGTAGTTATGGAACCAAAGAAGAAGAAGATCCTTGTCATATTCATATCCACAATCCCAGCCTCACATGGATCACCGTGAAGCATCCAAGCAGGGATTTTTCACGTTCAAGGATTTACACCAACTTCTGGTAGTATGAATGGTTGAGCATTCGTGCTACAATCTCTTTAAACTATCGGATCAACGAGAAATGTTTGGTTTGAACATGAGATCTCTTCTTTATATTCCTCGTAAAATGACTATGAATAATATATCATCGATATTTGACCATTTTGGAATGCCTCCAGCTTTCTCTAATTCGATTGCATCTTTACAACCCGTAAACAGCAGATTTTGAACTCCATTGATAAAATAATAACCACAAACTGTATTTTTACAAACCTCACGAGGATCTCCATCCCTAGAATACAATGATTTCGATTTCATGCCGTTTCAAGAGTCATCTCAACACTATAAAGTGGAGACCCCTCGGGAAATAAATTGCAGCTGTACGACGATGAAATTTACCATTACACAGGCAATCATGTACACATGTTAAACAAGCTCCAAACATCTCACTTTTTACTTCTCGATGCCCTGCTGCAGAAACTGTATCAAGTCGTACCCAGCGGTGGTCCATTTGTTGTAGGCATCCGTGCATACATGGATCATAAAATTGGCCGCCTCACGCTCACTCATCTCTGGATGAAATCTCTTACGAAGATTTCCAATAGGGTCGCCCCGGCTGAAGCAAGGTAGCCCACTGTCTAGCATTAGTGATACCGTGTTGATAATCCCATCCATGTATCGGCGGGCAGCAAGGTAACCCTTAACGCACAAGCTGTGGATAGATTATGTAGAACATAACACAAGTTTAAACGTGTAGCCAAAGAAGAATGAACATAAAAAGAGTATCCAGAAACATAGTGAGGCAAAAGAAAACAAGAAGGACAAACCCCTTCATACCTCACAAATTGGTTCCAGGTATCGCTTTTCATAACCCTAGAAGGGTCTAATAATTGTGTCATCTCGTGGCTGAGCTTAAAGTGTGCACTTTCAAAACGCATGTTTCCACCTGGTGAGGTTTCCAAAATGAAACCAAAATCAATATGAACAAGCCTTCCCACGCTGCATTGTCAGGCATGTCGACATCAGTTTTAGATCAGTCCTTACTTTCATAAATTGTGCATCTTTTATATTTCAAGTATCGCATTTGTAATTGGCTAATAATTCAGATTAATGGTTTGAAGATCAGGTTTTGAGTTTGGTATGCTGTTTTCATATGTGCGGGGTGCCTCGTATCGTATGCATACAAAGTCTCAGTCCTTACAAACACAAAATTTGACAAAAATAACAAATAAGAAAATAAGAAAGTAAAAGAATGGTTTGAAGATTGTACCTGTCAAACAGAAGATTCCCATTGTGTCGATCCTTTGGTTGAAGTAAAAGGCTGGCAACTGCATAACCAGCACTGCTAATGATGAAGTTTTCACGCGCAGCTTCAAAGCTGGCAGACCCAACAGGTCCGTAATCCTGTTGAAAAATCTCATACAAACCACCATCAGTAGTTTCACCCATCTGACTTCTGCTCCGCGTATTAGGTACAACCTGCAATAAAAAATATATTGAGAGAAAAAACCAAATGTGCATGTACTACTATGATCGGCCATTTAGCTCAAGGGAAGAAGCTTGGGGAGACCATATCACTCAAGTTAATACACCCCTTGGAATGGCGGTTCCAACATCAGATTAGTCCTTCAAATCTTCGATACTAATCAATGCAATGGCATTCATAATTCACAGTAGAGCTGAAGATATGAATGTCTAATAAATCAAAATTCAATATCAATTGGCTAAGTGATACAATCGATGTTGGAGTCTACTTTTGGTTGGCTTGAGTCTTAGAATGTCTATAACTTGTGCTACTCCAGCATAGACACAGAACCTTGATGACAGTAGTTGTAGGCAATTAATCTAAAACCCGTGCTTAAAATATACTGAATAGATCCCAGCTTCAGAAAATTTTATGCCAAAGCACAAAAACCAAGGGATTTCTTTCCACCAAGTAGATTACAAAAAGACAAGAAAAATGTTGCAGCCATTCAATTCCCTCAAACAACCATTGGGCGTAGCCTTGTGGCAGGAAAAGAGTTGATCCCCGATTTCTCTTCTGGCAGCAAAAATATTCTAGTTTTACAAACTAGTTGGAGGACAATTTAAAATAGAAAAAGCGGCTCCACTATTTTTTTCTTCATGTTCTAGGGGCAGATAAAAACAAAAAAATTATGTGGAGAAGATTATTAGAAACCAATGCTGACATTAGGTAACAGCTAGCTTCAAGGAAAAACTTACATTTTTTACACTTCTTTCTCCAAATACTGGAGTATTGAACCATACGCCAAGGCATTAGAAGACAGAAGTCAAATGTAGCCAGAAGCTTGTTAGATGTGAATAACCGTGTGTTCATTCAGGCGACACTTTATCATCCACATTGTATTTCTCTTTTATCAATAAAACCTGTGTTTCTCGTATAAAAAAGTAGTCTGAAGCTTGGCTAGTCCACCCTATGTAAGGTATTGACTAGAAAGTCCAAATAATGAAAATGGAAAATGAACTGGATTGTAAAATCTAAAGCTTCGCATGGAATCGGATAAATTAAAGAATAAAATCTCAGCAAAATAACACGCATGCAGGACCCAGGACCCCCAAAAGTAGTTGACGGAGATTCAAACCTCAATAATGCCTCTCTCTGGGCCAGTTGGGAGTACACCATACGGAAACAAATAAAGATTAATTCCAACTGCTTCAAATATGTCTCTCAATAGGGAAATCACTTGAAGAGCAAGAACATCCTGGCGGCAATCATCTCCAACCTTCAAGAAAGGGAGCTTTTTTAAGCCATGAAATAAGAAAAAACTTGAACATTACTAATAATTCAAATTGTTGTAGGAATAAACAAGAGGTCACAATTTTAAAATCAGGAATCTAATTGTCTGCATAATGTAACTTCTTTATCCATCATAACCCATCGTACAAACAAAACAATATAATAGATAAGCATGGTTTTGCAAAAGTAAAGGTTGAAGAAAGGCTTGCTGGGCAGGTTGAGTGATCGTCATTAAGGGGTAATAACAATGGATTTTTCTGTGGAAAATAGAAGCCTTTCAACTTTACATGGGTCTAATCTATTTGAGATTTAAGTGGATAAGCTTACCTTGAACATACAAGCTTGTGGTTTTACATCACTGCGGTCCCCAACCCGATCGACAACATTAAATGTTATCATTATAGGAACTTTTGCTGCAGATTGCAAGGGTATTCCACTATCCACCTGAATGCCCCTTACAAGCTTGGTAGGAGCAATTGGCAAATAGAGATCCTCTCCCTCAACTTCAATTTTCTCCAACTCTCTGTTTAAGCATATTGCCTATTAGATACAACGGCATACACATAGACACACATATATATGCACGCATGTGCTTATGTGTGCATTCACAAAAGATGAGCTCATCCAAAGATCATTTTTATAGAAAAATCCACACATTACAAGCATACCTCCGGATACCAGCTCGGCGTTCTTCCTTTGGAAGCGGAAAGAGTACACCAGAAATAGATGTAACCTTGTCAAAGAAATCAAATTCTCTTTGAAAAATATCAAGTGCCTTGGGACTGAAACCATCAATGATATGCTGTCTAACAAGAGGCAACAACTCTTGAAACGAACTATTCTGAAATGGAAACATCAATAAGTACAAGTTATTCAACAACAAAAGGTGAAGAAACCCAGACCATGTGTACTCATGTGAATATTCAATTTACCCAAGACCTTTTACTAAAGTTTGCGCCGTTGATACAGAACGATGCAAACATATCTTAGCTTGTACTATTCTATACATATAAGATTAAATATACATGCTTAATGGAACTACAATTTTTCTGGTGACACAATGGTTTTTGGACTCTGCAGTTTTGGATTTTTATTTAATTTTAAAACATCAAACTGGTATACAAACTTCTTGTGCCACAACTACGCATATTGAACCTTCCAACTAGATTACAAGTACAGTGAAAAAGTTTAATCTAAGTCATGTTGTGATTTTCTACAAAAACGCAAGGAATTGGTTCCCTGAAAATTCATACTACCCAGCTTCATTTGAATCAGAATGCAGGGATGACCTATTATAGAATAATGCACTATCTATCACCAATCACCATAAAATTCACTTATTAACTCATAAACCACATTTAACACATGGTCACCAACAGTTTTGCACTCAAGAGTACAATAGAAAGCTATTACAGAAAATGATGCAAACCTATAACTGAATATTTTCCACTCCAATAAGACATAAAGTGCCATTGTAAACATTTTGTGTAACTCCTAGGCAGATATATAGTATATGACAGCAGACTAGGAAGCGGATAACCCCGTTTCTGTGCATCTCTTAATTTCTACTTCTTTCAAATATGACTTTATGATATCATTTATACTTCTTCAGCACAATTCCAACCAACGGAATCAAAAATTCATGTATCAGTTATCAACTTTCCAACATGAACCAAATTCCATGGTATCACAAAAAAAACTTAAATATGCCCAAAAGTTTGGTTGCCAATTGACAGCACAAGCACGTAATGAAAACACAAGGCCATTCTCAGATTGCAGGAATACCTTCACAGGAACAGCATCTTTTTTTTCCGGTTCTGGAACAAACATCTCACCCTGCCATTAATAAACACACAATCAAATTCTCTGAGCATTTCAAGTTCTGTGGATTTTTCTCTTCATTCTTTGAGCTGGAATTTTGATTTCAGAAGAAATTTGAATGAGTAGGAGATAGAAGAGGCGGCTAGGTTATTACAGAAGGTGGAAAATGTTTGTTTGATTCAATCAAGAGCGGATAACGGAAGGTGGAAGCTAGACTTATCAGGATTGTTCACTTGCAAATCCTATAGCTCTTTTTGAGCAACAATGGAACTGTGCAACATTTTCCACCCTTTTCTCAGATTTGGAAATCAAAAGCTCCTCCGAAGGTCAAAGTTCTTGTGTAGTTAGTGGCTACTGGGAAGGTCAACACTTATGATCAAGTTCAAAGGCGAAGGCCTTTTATTTGTATTTCTCCCCATTGGTGCAGTTTGTGTAAATCTGAGGAGGAGAGTGTTAATCATATTTTTCTCCATTGTTCTCACTCAATATAGTTGTGGTGGAAATTGGTTCAGGAAGTTAGAGTTAGTTGGGTCATTCCAAAGGGTTGTTTCGAGCTTCTAAGCACCAATTTTGAGGCTTTAGGAAAGGGGAGGAAAGCTAAAGCTTTGTGGGGCTGTTTGGTGTTGGCAGTTTTTTGGAACATTTGGTTGGAGCATAAAAGAAGAGTTTTTGAGGATTATAATGGAGTGGGGGTAGCAGAACTATGGGGTAGAGAAAGATACTGGGCATCAGTTTCGAATGAGTTCAAGGATTATTCTCTTTTTCATATAGTGTGGGATATGTTAGCAGCCGTAAAATGATTATGGTTGAGGTTATTTTACTTGTAATCAGATCTGTTTGAGAGGTCTTAGCTAGCTTTACTACATGGTGGATTTCTTATCCACTATTTTGTAATTCTTGTTTTTATTTTATAAAGTGTTATCGTTTCTTCTCAAAAAAATAAAAAAAATCTCTGAAAAAGATATGCATGTGGACTTTCGTGTATGTGTGTGCATCTGTGTGTGTATAAGAGAAAGAGAGACGGAGAAGGGGAGAAAGTAGATTAGTTTCACAGAATCGGGCCTCACCTGTAAGTGCCAGATTAAAATATGGGCAAATATTTCACTTCTTTGAGCTGCTCTAAGCAGATATCCTTCTACTAACCTCTGCAAAACAAATTACGTTGAGATCAAATATATAATGACTTACAATGAATTGGGATGTCCTATTGGGTCAGTCATTTCGGGGCAAGGGGATCATTTATGATGAATTGAGATACCAATTTATGATATTAAGGATCTTGTCTTGACTGGACATATTCATTTCACCCATTAGAAACTCCTCAAAATTGCAGTAGTAGTAGTAGTAGTAGTAGTAGTAGTAGTAGTAGTAGTAGTATTATAAAGAGAACAGAAATCTAAACATAAAACAAGAAAGCACAGTTTTTGGTTTTCTGATACATGCAATAACCACATTAAATGTTTCATAACTGTGACATCTTTAGTTGTCTACTTAAAATAACCCAAACGTAAATGGAAAAGGCACAATCATGGGTAGTAAGTTCACCCAATATGAATAGAAAACCATACATCTTATCTTCAGGTCAATAAAAAAGAATCCTACAATTGGCTGCTTTAGTAGGAGTACATGGTATGAGACTAAGAAGTCGAGGATTCTAAAAAATTGATTGGGCATTTGACAAGAATGAAGAATGGGATACAATCAAGCAAAACTGAGATTTAGCTATGCAAATAAACTTTTCAATTGCATCCCTAATACAAAACTAAATGAAAAAGAAATGTAGATAGAGGAATAAATTGAAAACTTCTATTAACTCACCTCATCATCATACCGCATAGCCTGCACCAGCTGTGGCATGAAGAAAGTTACTCGTTCAGGAGGATAAGACTCCAGAACCCTAAGAACATATGCCATGACACGAGGATGGCCCTTATATGCAGGAGTAAGGAACTCAAGAGCTTGTGTAATTGAGCAAGCAGCCCAGTGTGGCAATTGTTGCAAGAGTGCCGAATTTTCATCAACTGCCTTTGGGGTAACAAAATATGGCAATGCTTCCGGAATGGAGCGGATATCAACGATATGTGACTGCAAAGAAACCCCAGTTCAAGCAAGATGTAATAACGTACAAACATCCCAGGAGCAACAAATGGGAATAAGATTGGTATCAGTAAAGAAATTATAACAAAGGCAAAATTACTGTAACTGAGAATGACCCACCCTCTAATTATAATTCAAAATACACAAATTTTTTGGACTTGGTAGATAATAATGTTTCCAACTAAAAGGGTGCTTTGGCTCATTTTTAACAAGCCCGACCGGCATGATGGGGACATGCAAACATGGGGACACCCCTGCCTAAGAGGCAATTTGTACACTATAGTGTGTATGTATTTGTGTGCGCACGTGTGCGTGTGGATGTACATAGTGTTTTAAAAAACTAGCCTCGGGGCGCGGTTAGGCGCCCTTGGAGGCGGGGTTGCTGGGTTTTCGCCTCTGTTTTGTGATGGTAGGCGTAAGGCGGCGTCGGGGCGCACCTAGGCGGCTGAGGCACGCCCAGGCTTTCAGTTGGGCCTTTTTTCCCTTCCAATTCCAGGTCTATTTCTGTCGTTCCTCTGTTTCTGCCATTCCTCTGTGTGCCGTTCTAGTTTCAAGGAAGAAGAAAGATAGAAAGTTTCTCTCTCCAAATCCTAGTGGCAAAGTCTAACAATAACTCTTTTTTATTTATTTTGTTTTTTTATTAATTATTGCCCGTTCAGATTCTGCCACCTAGCATTTTGATTAACCAAGATTTATTTCTCTTCAAATTTCGTATAACTACTCCACTCAGCCATTATTTCCCTTAAATTCCCTATAATAATTGCTCCACTCAATCTTTATTTCATTTTAAATTCCCTATAATAGCTCCACTTAGCCTTTATTTCCTTTTGAATTGCCTATAATTGCGACATTCTGCCTTTATTTCCTTTCAAACTCCCTATAATTGTGGCCAGTCAATCTTATTTCTCTAGAAGTTCACTATAATTGCTTACAATAAAATATAAAATTACAACATTTAAGACTCTATGACGTAATTTCCAAGTACAACTACACTTAGTAATGAAGAATAAGATATTATCTTTGGCTTAGTTATAATTATATTTGTTTTACAAAGTTTTATGCCATATATATATATAATTATATATGCAACATATATTAGGTTATTTAGGTCCCGTGAGGCGAAGCCTCACGCCTCACGCCTCACGCCTAGGCGGGGCTATTCATGGAATGCCTAATGTATATCAGTTACATGTATTCATAAACATATATAAGGCAACAGATAAGCACAGGAACGTTTCTCACGCTTACAGAAGTACTCCTTCCTCATACCACTTAAGAAAACATTACACCAAATAGCAACAGATTAGTAATGCTTAAAACAAATTAAAAAGTGACCAACAGTTACCTAATACCCAGGAAGAATGCAGTAAGGTCAGTCAGAATTTAAAAAACAACAAATTGTTCTGTTAATAAGCAGTCTTTTCTTGACCACTTATGGCCTCTGCCAATCTGAACAGACGATGCACAATGTCTCATAAATTAAATTTTCCACACGTCAAGTATTTAAGACTCGTAAATAACTATACTAGCTCAACTAATATGCAACATCCACAATTTACCATTTCTACTCTCCGGACTACTGACACATACCTGAACCAACTGGGTAACTTCAGCCTTTAAGAATGTGTTTGTTGGGAACCGTGATGCCAGGGATAAAGCAATTCGAGGATCTACAGCAAAAGCAGTCCTAGCATGCTCAATCCATTTATCCGAACTAATTTTTTGCCGTGAAGAGGCACTCTCCCTGAGAATAATAGGAAATGCAAAAGCAGTAAGTTACCTTTTACATAGTACCATGGGTATTAAGAAAAGGTTCTAAGTACTTTCCAATGTGATGAATAATGTACCAACAAAATATTACTTTGTATTAGTTGGTTGCGACCAAACTTCAAGCCTGTCAGCCTCATGCTGGCATAGCATCAAAAGTAGCTGCTTACGTTTTTCTCTTCCCACAGCATAGTTCTCCATTTGACCCCAGACAGGATGATATTGATCGTTCTGCAATTATTAAGTGACTTTATGGATATATTGCAGAAAAACCTTACAGAACCCAGTAATAGGGCAAAAATAAAATAAGAATGCATTAGACATCCTTGCGCTGAAAACATAGTCATCTTACCGTATCAACCAAAGTGGTCCCATTTTCTCGTCCTCTCCCTTTTGAATCAGAATAGACTGCTGCATCTACTCGCTCATTTGAAAGGTAGTGGACAAATAAAGAGATGGATTGAGCTTCACTCTGAGAAAAATTCATATAGCTAGTATCATACCATTCAGGCTCATATGCAAACCAACCCAAAGAGGTCCTGTAACATGGATCAAGAGAAAGTTTCAACCAAATGGGAAAATGGAAACATATTCAAGTTGAACAAGAATTAATTAAAAGAACACCTACTGACTTGGAGAAGTATGCATACACAGGACATACAGTTTCAACCTATTATTGAAACAGCCTTAATATGATAAATTTCATATCAATATTGGCAAGAGATAATACACCAAATGCTAAAGTAATCAAATTACCAATTCCATAAAAAAGCGCATTTCGCACCCTCTTGCAACCAAATACCTTTTTCTTTTTCTCTTTTATTTTTCTTTGGAGAAAGGGACAACTTTATTGCTAACAACCATAAAACTACAAAGAGTACCCATATTATTGACAGAAGTCGCAGTCATGTACTATCTGCAATGGAGTGGGTACAGACCAACAAGCTAAAAAACAAATACAAACTCCTACATCAACTTTCCAAATACTTTGGCATATTTGGCAGCCAATCCAGATAAAGGGGTAAACAGAACCTTAATTAATGTTTTGACCAAAAAATAAAAAAAGAACCTTCATTAAAAGAAACCTAATAATTTCCAAGACAAAGATCCACTCTGTTAGTTGCATACCAATGTGTTAGGTTGAAATAAGGATCCTAGTATTTGATCTACTGTATCTCAGCTTGTTTAACAGCAAACTCTAACATACAGCTACTCTGTTCGCAATTATTTCCCATGATTTGTGGAGTAAATACGTTCCAATTCCATCTTGTAGAGTTTCCCTTCCCAAGGATCCAAGATAGAATACTGACTATAAAATCATGTATTTGTATACATTGCATATTCCTGTAATTTTCAGATAATTACAAACTTCGGAAAATTAAGACAAGTTGAACCAATATGGTAGCATCAACAAATCATTTTTAATCTCAGGGTAGTTATTTATGGGAAACAAATTTTATAACATTAAAATTATATAAAAAGTGAACAAGAAGGCCACAACTTGGAAAGCAAAAGTGAAAGAAAAATCATAGAACCCAGTGTTCTGAAACCACTAGACATAAACACAGAACACACATCCTAGAGGTATAACAGCGTAATGCATTGATGCATATACAATTTAGTTATTGAATTGTATAGAATGCAATCGATGGTACACACGGTTGCTTTGAACTCTAATGAGAGAGAAAGCTGAATAAATAAACATCGCTAGGCCAAATGAATATCAATGAAATAGGCATTCATATACACGAAGGCAAGGAATTGTGATACAGGTACGTACTACCACGAAAAATGATTTCACGCCCCTGTTATCCCCATGCACTCCCCTGTTTATTTATGGCCTTTGGATTGCATAAATCAAATGCTAATTAAGTGCAGAAATAAGCCGGAGTACAAAACGATTTAAGGGTTGTGCGGAAATCTTTTCCTTACTACCACATGCAAGTCAAGGTGCCCTAACATGATCAATAGACTGTAAATAAATATAATAATTATGAACAAATTCACAGCAAAAGACTTAAATGCAGTAACCTATATATCCGATCTTCCAGCAACTGAAGCCCTGTTTTAAAGTTCTGCAAATTTCGCTGGGATTGGCATGAGCAGAACTTGAGTCCAAGAAGCATGACAGTAAAAAAGGTACCAGTAGCAGCAGGATGGCGCGAAAAATTCCAGGGAATCTTTGTTATCCCTTGCAACATTCGTCCAAGAAGCAAGAGCTGCTCAACACTGTTGTGTCGAACTACCTATACAGCCAAAGAGAATACATAGGTGAGCACACATAAACCAGGTTAAGAGCCACAAGCCACAGTATATAACTAAACAAGGACCATTTTTTAAACGGTAACTTTTTCCATTGAGGATAATTTTTCCAATTGGAACACCATGCATAAAACAAAATAAACAAAAATGATGTAGGACAAGATAGGGGTCAATAAAGTAGCTAAAATCAGAGAAAAGAAAATGGTGGACGATAGGCAAGAGACGGTGCTAGAAAGGAGATTCAAGTTCAAACATCAATTATTTTAGGATAAAATATGGAGGCGCATCGTTGGAATTTTCAGGTAGGCTAAATAGGTTTCAGGAGAGTTTAGAGTTTTGGGTAAGTTTGTCTTCCCTTTTCTCATTAAAAACCAAATAAAAAAAGACAACAATTACACATAAACCATAGTTAGAAATAGTCATCTTGCAAGCCTTTTATAGAATCATTGAAGTAGTTAGAAAACAGAAATTTATGATTCCCACATTCAAGTTCAAGCAGATTACCAAATACAAACTTATTAGGCAAATCTTTACTGGTTAGTAGTCAATATTTTTTATTTTTTATTGAGAAGAAACGATAACAATTTATTCGTGCATGAAATCAGTACAATCCTCACCTCAAAGCGATCCATAAGAAATCCAAGCCATAATCTATGAGCCATTATTTGCTCAACAGGATCAATGTCTGGCTGCGGTTCTGGCTCTCCAGGTGAAAGGTGAGGCCTTAATTTTGCTGCAGGCCCAGAATGTTTCACATCAAATGCAAAGATACCGCGTCTTGTATCAATGGTCCACAACCATGCATCAACAAGCTCCGCAAGGACTAGAGATCCCAGTTCCGGCGCAGCAGAAACTAACCAAGTCCAAACAAAAACGCCAGTTTCCATTGCGTCGGGTGTGGAAATGTAAGCTGGACACCAACAGAGAAGACGAAGAAGTTGTGAGAAGCCCTCTACATTTGATTTTGAATTAGAGCCCTGGAATAGAAAAAGAAAAAACCAAATCAGATAATCAAACATAATAGCTTAAGAATTGAGCAAGGAAAGAAAAAAAAAAAAAGGACATGTTTACCAGATTTGACAGCAGTAATGCAGTTGCCTGAGAACAAATCTGGCGAAACTGAGACTTGTCCACTTCCACACCTTTCTCCGCAGAATTAACAAATTGCTGTAGTAAATGCACAAACTTTGTGAGTAAGATTCCATTAAATGAATCGTCCTCAGCTTGTGTCTGTTGACGAGCTCCTGAGATCAACCTTTGAAGGCCCGCACCGATACCAAATCCAGTCGGTGTTGTACCAGATTGAAATCCACCAATGCTGTTATACAAGCTTCTCATGCCAGCAATTTCTCCAGCATGGTTGCACTTAACTGTTGCACTAACGATGCCGGTACTGAGCACCTCCAAATTGAAGGCTTCTAATAATTTCAAGTTTGCTCCTGATGCTGCAGCTGCAGCGGCCATGACTGCAGGAATATTAGCCGTTTGTATTCCATTCCAGCAATCAATTTTACCTGTGCCGATCCGTATTTCTGATAAAAGAGATACCACATCAGTTGTATGCTGCGATCTTTGCCACGTGTTTGCTTTACAAAGCTTTTCCTGCAGTTGCAAACAAAAGAAAAGAACAATAAGACAAAAAAGACATAAAAAATTTGATAAGCCAAAATAATGTGCAGGAATTAAAACACTCAACATATACACGTCCGCTTGAGAAGCTTTTAGTGTTTAGCATTTAATTCTAAGCAACTCAAAGACAAATTAATACACTTGAATGACCCATATTACAGCACTTGCGAATTCTGATAAAAAAAAAAAACATAATTCTTCACACCCAAAACATTGATCATTGACAAAGAGACTCAAAGAAAACCAATAAAGGACCCCAAAGTAACAGACTGAAAATATGTGTAAATTGCGCTAATGAAAAAAGAAATTTCAATCATGCAGTGCTTGATACTTAGAAAGTCTTATATATATATCACAATTCAAACTTGGCTCCAACATCACAAATACTCCAAACTTTGCAATGCACGGCAGTATATAATATGGAGAAGGCCCTGATACATCCAGGATCAGTCTCGACTTGTGTTGATTACTCCAAATTCCTATCCAGTTCACTTTACTGCAAGTTTGACTTTTGGATATGACAAATATGGCACATGGAGCCACAAATACATATCAGGACATGAGAGGTAATGTTGTGCAATTCAATTATAATACAAAAAAGGCCTGAGAGTATAATAAATAATATCATTATATCTGGATCTTAATACTTGGAGATATGTCATCACATGGTGTCATATCATCGTACATATTCATAAACATGGCCCTCAACCTAATAATTTAACTAAAAGAAATCTCATGTTGCTCAGCTACCAGCCTCAGTGTACATATCTTATACACCTCCACCTAAACATTGACCAATTAAACTTCATGGGTTGGATTTTAATTTGTTGTTTATTCACCAAATATAAAAGAAAATGAAATAAAAATGAATTAAGATTTCAAAAGTTTAATCATCACTCATCAAACAGGTTTGAATATACTTATTTCAGAATAAAAAACAACAGAAGTACAACGCAGTGGCCTAGAAGTCCAACACTATAAGTTTCAAATTGAGCATATTCAGCGCTTGTTTTCGGTTATAAGATGTGAGTATGTATGATTCAGTGATAAGTCTTCAGTACTTTATTTTAGTTTCAACAAACAGCACCTAAAACTGTGTATATACATTAACTGAACTTACAACTAAAACATGTACAAGTTGTATATTAACACAATTAAAAAAGGTATAACATCTTAAAAGCATAATACCCTAAAGGGTAAAAGATTTCTTGTAATAAGTAAGACCATAAGGTCATGATAACTGATATTGGGAGTCTGCAAATAAAAATACTCCGGAATATCATACTTAAAGATCCATTGATGTAAGTTAATGTCAGAAAAGACAAAAAAAAATGACTACCCAAAATCCAGAACCTTAAAGAAAAACCAATTGTCGTCAAGAGGAGGTTCTCGCTGTTTAAAATTATATTATTTACCACTATTGGACAGGCATACCACATGAATGCTCATAGATTAGATAATAAGAATGAACTTATACTGTACATAAATAGAAAGTATAGTAATCAACCTGGAGAAGACCCTGGCTAGAGCAAGGAGCATGTGAAAGTGATTTAACGATCCACTCTCGAACAATCTTTTGGTACAAAGAACGAACTGTCAGCACCCAAGCAGGATCATTGACAACAGTAGTAGGCGAATCATTATAAATTGAAAATAGCAGGGAATCAACACAAGAGGAATTCCACAAGACCTGCATCCATGTAGTTATGTTTCAACTTTACTAGGCAAGATTGATGACAATGAGAACTGGGAAATAATAGATATTAGAGTAACTTTACTGGTATAATCTTACCTGTGGAAACCTATCTTTAAGCTGACTCAGCAAGTTCACAGAAACTTCCCGGATATGTTCCTCTCTCTGTGACATGCTTTTTATCAGAAAGCAAGCATGGGTAGAAAGTGTTGATTCCCTAACCTCAGCTTCATTGCCTGTTTCGGATATTCGATCTTCCTGAAAAGCAATAAGAGCAGCAGACATGAGCACAAATGCACACACAAAAAAAGAGCACAGATTAAGTCAAGCCGATATAAAGGGGAAAAAGCATTATTTTAGAAGCTTTATGAAAGAACAAAACCATACCAGCCACGTCACTGCTGTTTCAAAAGCCCTATGCACGGTTGCCGTCAAGCATTGGAAGACAGCGGGCACAAGATTTGGAGTTTTTAGGTATTCAAAAACACAACTGAATGCACTTCTAGAAGAAGCTGAACTAGTGACACCATTGAGGATGCCACCATTGCTGCTGAATCGTATGATTTCCAAGAATGCTACCGCAAGAAGATAGGTAGCTTTCACACCTGCAAAGCAGTACTTTAATTTTTGTGAAAAGAGTAACTATTAACAAAATCCAAGGAGCCTATTTTTTCTAATACAAAAATCAAAGATCAAAATTGTAGACAGTTAACGAATACAGAGAATACATCTTTACATTAGCAGTAAATAAGCACTAAGGAGTAAGAAATATAATAACCTGATATAGTGTTCATTGCTGCAACCTCAACTCGCCCTCCTAGAGCAGTAGAAAGAGCAGCTCTTTGGGCTAGAGCAACTTTCTCATTCCCACTCCCTTGACGACTGCCAGGATTTTGAAGAGCATTAAGTTCCAATTCATCTTCAAGCCATTTCACTGAGCTAACAACCTGAAAGAGACATTATCATGTAAAATTTCTCAAACAATCAGTTTCAAGCACATAAATATTTTCACTCATCCTGAGTTGAACAGAAGTTGAGTTCAATAACTCAGTGCGAAGGAAACTAGTAAAGACTAGAGGTAAACAGCCCCAGCAGACACAGATTCACATGGAGTTATAGCTGTTTAAACACCCTAACGTATTTTTTACAGCAGAAATGAGATAAGATGCAAGAAGGAAGTATTTATTTGGTTGAGGTGAATTCCCCGGTACATTGAAGAGAGAATGTGTTGATTAGGAGTTAATACGTTGTATATACATTTAGAGATACAGAGATGTTGATTAAGAGCTAAAAGGATATTGTTGTGTGTGTGTGTGTGTCCCTCAAACAAAATCTTCAAAGATTTTATTGCAAAAAAATTATCCTTGCGAAGATCATCCTTGTAGGAACGGTCTAGTTTTTAGATCTTCCTGCAAAGACCATCCTCGCAAAAAATCACTAAAGCCTAAAACCATTTAAACACTCAAATAAATGGTTTTCATTTTGGCGTTTTCTTGCAATACCGTGTTCGTCTATTTTCTTCGCTACAATTTGATGTTTAATGATTTCCAACATGTCCAACTTTTTGTAAGGATGATCTCTGAACAATGGATTTAATAATATATAGTTCAGATCATTGATATAAAACGCGGATCGGTTCCCACAAGGTGTCCCTCAAATAAAGTTATTTGAGAAACTTCGCAATAGAAGGGGAATATATTTGCCTCGGTTGTGTTGTGTGTGGTTGGAACCATTCAAAAGAGTGATTTATGCATAGAGCATAAGGCATAAACAACATGAAGAGAAATGATTCACTATTTTACATTGTGTAGCATACTTCTTGGGTTTTGTAACTCCAGAATAGTAATTTGAAAAAGAAAAACTAAAATTTGGGAACATATCCTTGCAAAACTCCAAATCAAAGCAAGAAGAAAGGAAAAAATTGAAGTAACTATGTTTCCTCACAAACCAGATTGCATTCCCCCCAAACTAAGTGTCCACGTTAAAGAGACAACAGGGGAACATTCAATTTTAAATACATACACAGTACCAGCATCATCGACAAATAAGTTCCTGTTTACAACAGAATCAGACAACTAAGAAGCAAGGCAGTGCATGTGTAACAGAGAAAGAGAGATTACTTTTGTACTATCATCCCAACAACAGAAAAAGGAAGGATCGATGGCACCATATTTTGGGACACCAGTTTGAACACAAATTTTAGACCATTAGATTGACCCACAATCGATGGTTAAGATTTAGTCCGAAAGCTAATTACTTATTACAAATTTCCCTTCACAAGAAATTATTATTACCTTTTTTAATTATATACAAAACAACAATTAAATGCACAGTAATCAATTGAGCCTTGTACACTGTGCCAGTTTCAGTGTTCAATCAAATAAAGAAAAACTCTCAACGGCTCCCCATCCTCTTTCGTTCACCATTGCAGGCCAAGGATTCATGCATTTTTCTGCAACCAACACAGAAAGCGTATGCTCTCCTCCACGCAGGCACTCTGTCCTATTAGATTTTCAATTTGATCCGGGATTTTTCCTTTTCTTCACATATGGTGAAACAAAACCAATAATTTCTTTCATTTAAAAAAAAATTGATTATCTCCACAATCCAATAGATTCATTACTTCTTTGTTTCAGTTGTAATTTGTGTAAACTAATAGGGTTCCACTCTTTCAACACGAGTATCACGTTTTGAAACCCATACATGGTGTGCAGATCTTTTCAGTCTACTAAGACACAAAAACTGCAGAAAAAATTGCAACAAGAAGATGAAAACAAACCAGCAGCTAATGCTGCAGTAAACCAAAATATAAGAATACAAAAGGACCCAAAGAGGAAAAAAAAGCCTCCAAGAAATCACGAAGAGCTAGCAGGAATCTGGGTTTTCTTTCAAACTCAAGTGTGTTACAACATTGATTGGTCAGTGTGCTTTAATGGTCTGGGTGGAGAAATGGAGAAAGACTGTATTGTTTAAAGTCTTAATCCTTAATGCTCACTTAGATTGGTCAGTGTGCAATTAATTATTAATTGGTAATAATAATAATATTTTTTTGATAAAATTGATTGAAGAAAGTAATAACAATCAATTAGGTGCCAGATTAACTCCTAACCGTTGCTTGTGGGCTAATCTAATGGTTTAAAAATTTGTGTCTAAACTTGTGTCTAAAATATGGTGCCATAGATCCTTCCCCACATAAAAATTAAATAAATATAACATGTGACACTACAGATAGCAAGCCCATAGTCATTTTTACAGCACAAATCAAAAGAGAATGCAAAAATACTTCATTAAAATCTTACAAGTGGAGGTGTTCCTTGAGCAATTTGCTGGACAGCTGAAGACCACTGTGCACTCCACATGTATGGGCCACCCACAGCTTGAAGTGGAATAGTACCCATGCTTCCTACACTATTGAGTGACATGGAAAGTGGCTTTGCAGGTTGCTGAGCATTCTGTATGGGAGGTGCTAAGCCAAAAAGAGCAACATAGAACCACAGGTTGCGAAATAACTTTAAAAGTGAAGGCTCCACATCTACTGTAGGATCAAAATCAGAACATATCTCAGCTACAGCAGGAAGTAGTGGTCCCAAAAAATCTCCCCCACTCCTGCAATAGTTAGATATTAGAAAAAAATTTGAAACACAGGCAATGAGAAATGGAAATATTTTGAAAAAGTACAAGAAAACCAAAACCTGTGAGGTGCACAAGTTGTCATGAATTAAATGAGAATTATATGGAAAACACTACGGCATGCAATCAGCAGATATATTATTTGAAAGGAACTCTACCTTCCGCTTTTGGATTCAGCAGTGAGGCCTACATCTGAGCATAAAGACAGTAGACGGTGACGATAGTCTGAACGTAATTTAGCATTTGTAAGATCACTAGCAATCAGAAGAAATCCTGCAGGAAGAGTCTAGATTGTGATTGAACCAGTGAGAATCGGTTTATAGTATCAATCAAGCAATCAACAGTTTGCTTTAGTATACAGACCTCAAGGCGCTCTGTTGTGGCTTCTGGTGGCACAGTTTTGCTTTCAGCAGATCCTAAACTTGAAAGTTTACTTAAGTAACTCCTTGTCATTAGAACAACAGTCTCCCGGTAGGACTTCTCAAAACCTAAACTTGCCATGCGTGATACAGCATCAAGGAGCTGTTGTACGGTATGGTAAGGAAGTGAGAAACCAAATATTTAAGCACTATCTTACATTTTTACTGGATAATATTAAATTTAATCAAAGTCACTTGATAAAAATGTTTAAAGAAAAATCTATATCATAAAATACATGCCATAAAGACACAGATACCATACCTGGAGTCGCAATAAACTAGGACTCGAAGCATCGCCCTCTTCTAAGCTTTCAATAAATAGAGGTAATATCATGTCCACAACTTCAGACTTCTTCACAGCAACATTCAGATCGGCTAGCAAGCGTATAACATTAAGCTGCACAACAGGAAGTGCCTCTTTGTTTTTATCAACCTGAAATTAGCAAGATAATATAAGAATTAGATTAAGTCGAGATAGATAAACAGAAAAAAAAAATTGAAGATATTCATTACTTATATGGCATCACAGTTTGGTAGATAAGAAATGGCTTAGTGTGCCACTCTTTTGAATAGAACCGAAAACTTTGCATTAAGCAAAATTCTTTCTTGCAGGAAGTACATACAAGAAAGGAAGAAACAATAAATTTTGTTGAAAAGTATGTAGTACAAGCATAATCACAAACACAAAAGCATGTGTAAATCTAGCATGTAGAGAATCTAGAAATATAAATTAAAAGAAAGACAAAACAATACAGTCAGATGCAAGTAACTGTTCACATATGCATTACACGTGTAAATCTATTAATTAGTATCTTGTATTCAACAACAAACCTGTTCCTCATAGTCATTTCGTTCACGAATACTTGTCGCTAATCCCATTATGAATGTGTCAACCGGCGCACGCTCCTTAGTCCAACAAGATTCGATTATCTCACAACTCGTCTTCATCACACTCTCAAACATTGGTGCCTGGCTGGTTGCCCAAGTATCAGCCTGAAAAATCACATTGTAGAAAAGCAAAAGTAAATAAAGTAAAATTCCGTTCCACACTTCAGAATGATATCTGAAATTTAGCACCACTTAAAATATGTACCTGTGCGCATACAGTTAACACAACAGGTTTGAGGCGGATGAGCAAAATACGTAATGCCTGGCCCCCACGCTTGACAGCAATTTGAGCAAGCCCAGATAGCAAAGAAGCAAAGAGCTCTTCACAAACTCTCATTTTCCGCCACACGGAGAGTAAACAGGCTTCAGAAGCATCCATCAACAATGCCAGACTCTCATGTGCCAACTTCTTTGCTGATTTCACGTCAGTATCATAGCAAGCCAGGCAACTAAGAGTCAACTTGGCAGCAGCTTGATAAACTGACAGTTTCGTATTGATTCTTGCTTTCAAAAGTGCCCCATGTTCAGTCCAATCCCGCTTTCTAATCTGCCCACATGTAACAAATGACAAAAACAACAAACTCAATTCTAGGCTTTCAAATGAACAGCACTCTAAACCAGTAACTTTTCAAATAAACAATAAGACCTTACCTTCAGAAACACTGACGTAGACTGTAGCTGCCTCTTTGCGATTAATCTGACCCGATCCAAAAGCGCAGAATCGATACTGACTTTATCCAAAATATGAGCTACCAATTTGAAAGCAATCTCTTGCTTCTCCAAATTCTCAACAGACTCTTCCTCAAATGAAGAAACTTGCTGCCTAAGCATCACAGCTCCGCCTCCCTCACCAAGACCGAAATTCACACCCAGTTGATCAACACCACTCTTCCACACAATGCTGCTCCCATTCATCATCACCGACCCCCTTGACGATATACTACCCGATGAACCCGACACATTGCTCGCCTCATTTCTGGGGCTGGAGCTCTCATTCGCTTGGTAATGGTTTCCATTCATTGGCGAGCTCTGCGCAGACGAGGTCTCTGAGTTGGCCCCAATTCGTCTTGGCGTAATCGGGGACTGAACCACCGGTCCCGAAGCCGCAAACTGGTCAATAAGCATTGTAATCAACTTCTCCGCATCCGAAGGCAAAATTGGAAGGAAATGTTCTGATAGGGCCATGAGGAAAGCCCGACAAATACCTAAATCTTCACCGCCACTGGTAATTGCCAAAACTACGACCTCACCAGTGAACCCAGCAATCTCTGTAGCAAAATCGGGAGACAATTCGGTAGCTTTACACACGCACCCCAAAAAATCCGAGAAGAAAGAAGCAATCGAGTCGTTTCCAAACGATTGGGGCCAAAAGGACCGATTGAACGACGCGGGAACCGAGCGTAGGAACTCGAGAACCACCGATTTCGGGCGGAGATCAGCAGAATCGGGGCATTTGGAGATGAAGCGCGCGACGGCGAGGACAGCATTGAGCTGAATCCGCGAAACCCTAGGTGATCCGCCCAGAAAAAACTCGGGAGGCGGACACCGGCCACAAATCCACGAAAGCTTCTCGGTGAATTGCGCCGGGTGGTCCGCAATCAGGTCGCAGAGCTCCATCAACGCCTCCATTGCGAACGAATCCGATAACAAAAACCAAAATCCGAAGAAACTCAAACTCGGTGTCGATTTCGATTCCGCTTGAACAATGCGAAAAGCTCCTCAGGTTTCCCGCCTTGGAGCTGGATTGTAAGGTTCCATGGGCGTACAATGCAGGAGAGTGAAAGAGGAAATTAGGGTTTTTTGGCAGAAGAAAACAACATTTTTGTTGCAGTCGTCTTTGTCTTTGTCAACGTCTCCGGAAATGTCCACTTTTTTTGGCAATTGTGCTTCCCCGTTTTTGCTTTCTGTTTTTTTTCTGTAAATTCAAATCCTTTATTTTTCTTCAGATTATGTTTTTTGTTTCTTTTGGGGCTCGTCTCTCTCAAAATTTATCTCCGTCGTCACCAAAACTTAGGTCATCTCCAACCTTTGAACAGTATACGATTATATTTGCTTTCATCTCTAACAAAAAACAAAGGGTTACACGGCTCGCTCTAACCTTATCATAAAAAATTATCTTCAACTAAGGATCATAGAACCAAACTTAATTTATTATTTAAATTTAAAAATTACAACAACTTAAATTTAAAAACAATAATAACTTAAATTTAAAAACTACAACTTATATTTAAAAACTACAACTTAAATTTAAAAACGACAAATTAAATTTAAAAACAACATTAACTTAAATTTAAAAACTACAACAACTTAAATTTAATATCCATAATCAACATCATCTTCATCATCCGCCATTGTAGGAGTATAGTCAAAGGTAAACAACTGTCGTCAAGCCATAATTTCTTTTCTTTTTTTTCTTATCAAAATAGGTCTTACTCATTGGAGTGTAATTCGAAGTGTTCATTTTCATATTATTATCATCCATCTTTTGTTGTATTTGTTTGGCCCGTTCTTCATGTCTATGATTCCTTTCTTCCACCTCAAGGGCAGTTTGCTCCGCCATTAATCGCAATGAGGCCACCACTTCATGTTGAGCGGCGTAATCATCATTTGCCTTGTCCTTTTCCTTCAACCTTCGTGTCTTGTTTCGTCCCATATCCCTAGGTATGGAACCTTCACCCGAGGACAAATTTTCTACCTTTCTTTGTTGAATCATAGGAGATCCATCTTCATTCATATCTGCAGCTACGGGTGCAGTTTCGAACACCAGAGTAGGACCTACTCTATGTTGAGGTGGATCTTCAAATAACACCCACCCTTTACAAATTTCCCAACAACTGTGAAACTGAAAGGGTTTCGAGCTACCCTCCATATACAATTTCTGCTTGGCGTACCTAGAAAATATAATAACAAAAATTAAAGGAATTAATTTATGAAATTAAATGTACTATAAGTAAATGTATTTACAAAAATTAAAGGAAAGTAATTCGTGAAATTAAATGTAATATAATTAAATATTTAAAATAAATTGTGAAAACACTTATTTCGTCGTAGTAGTTAGCGCTGCTTCCATGTCTACTTGCGGTTGCTAACAATGATTGATGTTATTTGTTCAAACTTGGGTGAAGATGTTTCTTCCATCTTGAAGAACAACTCACGTGGTTTCGAACATTCAGTGGAGTGGTGTCTTCATAGAACCCTAAGTATTTTTTAGACACATGAGTCCAAACACCTTCACTTGTTTGAGAACTCCCCCTCACACTATCTTTCGACATCCATTTATAAGCCCTGCAAAAAGCTTCATCTTCTTTTCGGGTCCAAGCCCTACCTTTCATTGCAGACGAGGTCATTTGAAAATTATTGAAATAATTGAAGGAAATTTTTGAAAGAGGTAAGAAAATATGAGAATTGAAATGGTGTAGGAATGAAAAATTTGTGAGGAATGCTGAATGAATGGTTTAGGTATTTATAGAAAAAAAAATTAGAATTTTTAAGAATTTAAAATATAAAAAAAAGGCCCAAAAAACCAAAAATAAAATTTTGAATCCAATGGTAGCTGGCATCAGTTAGCCGTTGGATTCAAAAATTTGTTCAAGAATTCCTGTCGGATATAACCAACAGGATTAATAACAATGCTGTCAATTATATTCGATAGCAATTCTTAAATTCCTGGCCCAGCCCAGGGCTGGCTGGCTAGCCTTTTGGCCCTTTCAGATTCTGTGGGGCCCACGAGCCCTCTGGCCTAGCCATCTGTTGAAGACGGTTTTCGGGCTATTTTTGGCCCTCTAGACCCTTCGGTTAGGGATGGCCTTACGGTTGCTACACGAGTGAGTTGAGTTGGTGAGTTACAACTAGGCACATGATGTGGACTCTTGCTAATTTTTCCTTTATCAAACGATAAGAACATCTCCAAATGAGATATTAAAAAGTTTGTGTAAGTAATAATTGTGGAGCAAAAAATAATCGAGAAAAATATAGAGGCGACACGTGGATTCTTGGGTGAAAAAGACAAAATTACGCTCGGTAACTCCTACGGGTAAGCAGCAGACAATCATGACTCAATCAAGGTCAAAAGTGATCAAAATAGGTATTTATTTAAAACCTATTTCATCCATCTTCATCAAATCCTACCTACAAGGTAACCTCAAAAATATTTATTCAAAATAGGATTAATTACCTAAATTAATTGATTAATTTCCTAATTAATTAATTAATTATCTAATTAATTAATTAATTATCTAATTAATTTCCTAATTGATTGCAATATATTATTTTGACATAATATCTTACAATTACACCAAAAAACCAGCATATATGGCCAGTTCCCATCTCCCCAAAGGGGGTCGGCCACACCCTTATAAATACCACCTCATTTCTCCAAAAACCTAAGTCCATTCTCCTCCCAAAATTCTCTAAACACTTTCTCTCTCAAGTTCTAACTTTGGCATCAGAGGTTCTTCGGCCAAAGCCCCTCATTCATCATGGGCGTGTAAAGCTCTTAGCCTTAACCTTGTGTGTTAATTGTTTTGCAGGTGCATTTTCATCCAAGAAGAAGAAGGCGGAAATTTGCATCCAGAAATTGGTGCTTTCATTGAGATTTTGATTCACACACTCAAAGAAGACTTTCACATCCAAGGTTTTCCATTTTTTGTTCATTCGTAGATTTTTCGTACATTCTTATTCCTACAATTTTTTATAAAAATTCTTCGAATAAATGTAAAAGAAAAGTTCAATGACAAGAAATTCGGAAACCACGATGAACGGAACTTCCTATGTTCAAGTATTTGGACCACGGTAATCCACAAGTCTCAACACGACAACAAGTTGAGTGGCATGACCACCACGGGGCACCACCGTAGCAACCACCAAGATGGCCACCACGGCAACAACCATTGTGGCCACCCACGGTGAGCAGGCCACCTTGCAGCAATAGGCCCAAGCCTGTGCCACAAGGCAGCCAACCCATATTGAGTAGGCTATGACCTAAAAGGAGCAAGCCTTGAAGGCAGCCCAGATTGTTACCACTTCAGCAGCCCAGGCTCAGACGCCAGTAACAGAAGCCTGGCATGCCCAAGCCTACACCGCACAGCAGTCGGCCCAAGTCGCGCCGAGGATGAAGCAGGCCCAGCCCACGCTAGCTGCCCGACCCGATCCAACGATCCAACCCACTCATGCGGCCCAATTCGAAATCCAACCCACTTCCGTGGCCCAGCCCACTCCTGTGGTGTCCCAAGCAACCCAGACCAGTCCAAGACCGGTTCAACCGTCTCGGCTTTAAATTTGTAGGCCGATGATTGAACCAGGGCCATTTTCACCCTATTTTTCGACGGATTTGGCATTTCCCAACTCAAATTTCGCGCCCGAAGTGTACCACACTTTCACTACTCAAGGAAACGCATTCTGTCCAAGCTCTTCTAACCCGAATGACGAACAACACTTATCTCAACAAGTCATAGAGTTGACAAATGCCCTCGCACATCAAACAACCTTGGTGAATCAGCTCTTGCAGCGTACCGAGATGCAAAGTGCCCCAAACGAGGTGTCCCAAAGTAGGACAAAGGCAGACGATGAACCTCTCTAGTAGTGTCCTGACAAGCAACTACTCAACCAACCACGAACTGAGCGTTCAGGCAGTGTACACTATTGACTAGGCCCTTGAGATAACGTATACTCTCGTCTTAGCGGGCGGATGAGCGTGCATTCTCAGTTAGGGCCATGGACGAGCATGGGGTCACACTCCGATAATCAATATGAGCAACCTTCCAGGCAAAATGTTCATTCGCGGTTAGGCCCGCAAGGAGCATCTTCCACCTTACATCGGAGTAGGCAGCACGAAGAACGAAGAGAAACAGTCACTCAATCCGGCTCAAGTTCAACCAGTATCTTACGAGAAATTCGCTCGCCTGCTAAGAACGTACCACATGCACCGCAGCTGCGACATAGACGACTTGAACACATAGAATAGTAGCCTAGACTAGCAGGTCAAGACCGAGATAGTTGAAAGCTCCGCCACCCCCAACAAAAGCAAATTCAGGAAGAAGTAGAGAGGCTCTTGACCGAACAATTGCTCGATTTCTAGGGCAATAAAGTTACTGACGAAGTGCTCCGATGAAACATAACCATTTTAAGCAGGTCGCCTTTCATTGACAAGATTGAGCAGACGAGACTATCCCACATAAATTGTCGAATACAAAGATTACTTATGTTTCGACAAAGGTAACAGTTCAGCCTAATGGTGCGTCGGGGGTAGACGAGTATCAAAAGGGCACACCAGCCCAACTACCAAGAACTGGAGGCATGCCTTGTTCTCAACACTCCAGACAATTCAATACTGAGGCAGCACATCACCAATAGCTGAGCATTACAGACCTAGTGGTCCAATTATTGCAACCTGGCCTAAGCCAGCCCCAGCTTTGCGCTCATAGCCATGCTTATCTGCTCCACGGCTCCCAGCAACCCTAAATATATCAGCATGGCTCCTAATTGTGCCTACCTACTCCACGGCTCCCGGCAGCTTAAATTTATCACCATGGCTCCTAATTATGCCTACCTGCTCCACGGCTCCCAGCAGCCGTGATCTATCACCATGGCTCCTAACCGTGCTGATCTTGCACCACGGCTCCCAACCTTGCAGATCTCGCCCTGTGGCTCCTAATCGTGCCGACCAAGCCCATGGCACTCCAAACTTCAAAGCATTCAATGATGGAGCAGAAAATAAGGCTTTATTAGCAGCCCTTGCTAGTGAAAGACTTAGCGGTGAAGAAGCTTGCAATTCATTCAAATTCTCAACTAATCACCAACCAACCCTGCCTAGCAGCCTAGGCGCTAGGCGCTAACCCACCACCTGACTAGCGCCTGGCATTTTTTAGAACCTTGCTCTAGAGGCCTTGGGTGTTCTCGAGGCTTCTTTCTCTCCTAATTAATGTTTCGTTTCTCAAAAAAAAAAAAAAAAAGACTAGACATCCAATGAAATCATGTAAAAAGATTATAACGTCTACCGTTAAGAAAACCTAACTATAATTGAATTTGAATAGTTTTTTTTTATTTCAAATATAAGTAGTATTCTAACTCTATCTCAATAAATTTCAGTCTACATTCAAACTCAATTTTACTATTTCAACATTTTATTTCACTCGAGTTTCTCTCTTTTCTAATATTAGACTTTTTTCCCTAATGACAGAGAATGAGAAAGCTATGACGCAGTGTAGAATATGCATTATTACATTTTTAACCTATTTTTATTATCAGTTATCTATTAACTTTGTGTATGAAGTGAGAGTATTTTTTGGCATTTTGAATGTTCACCTGTTCATCATTCTCACTTTATATGGATAGATTAACTTTGTGTATGAAGTGAGGGTATTTTGTGGCATTTTGAATATTTCATCTTTTTATCCTTCTTATGTTTCACCTTCTTATCCTTTTGAATGTTTCACCTTTTTATCCTTCTTATGTTTCACCTTCTTATCTTTCTCATTCCTCCACGTTTTGCTTTGGCAGTTCACCAATATTATAATCATATCTATTCTTTTCTTCTTTATAGTATCTGTCCATTTGTTCGTTTCGTCTCCAAATTAGTCTCAATTCTAGTTACAAACGTCCAGTGAAGAAGCGAAAAACTTATCCATCTTCTGCCACACTCACATGGAAAAGATTTGAGTGCTCAATTGGCAAAGAAGTATACGGTCAGATTGGTGTATATGTTTTTTTTTTTTTTTGCCTCTAATATTGGCTATCCTTTATGAAATTTTAAGGTAACTGTATTACGTTTGTTGTTCTATCGATGTATGGTAAGATGATGACGTTTGGTTTGGGTTCTTCATGTTTAGTTGTTTCCTTTGGTGCATAGAATCTCCTTTCATTTTGTTCAACCTTCATATTTTTGTCTCTTTAATTTGAAACATGTTAAATACATTTTGCATATTGCAATTTTCTTAAAGTTTGATCTCAACGTGGCACAAAAACCATCTTCTTGCATACACTTGGAGCTAACATTTGACTGGTGTGTACATGAAAATTGATTGTCAAGCTATGTATTATTGTATAACGAAAGGTTCAAATGTATAAATTAGTTTAATTTTTTTTCTCAATCATAAAATTACAAGCTAAGAATTATGCATAAATTTATAATTTATGTACTCAAGAATATACCTAGTGCATAAATTATTTAATTTCATCATCACAAATATGTAATTACAAATTCAGTCGTTGTTCATATTGTTCTCCGTTTAACTCTTTTTATTTTTTTTAATGAAAACTTGATATATCTTATCTTTTACATATTGGGCTTTTGTGTGAAGGAATCCAAACTAATTTAATTTACTATTCGATTTTTTGGGTTTCAATATGGTTAAGGATTACACATCAAAATTGTTTCTCCATGGTTGCTGCTGAAAACATGAAAGTTCCTAATGGTCTAATCAAAATGTTTTTTTGGTTTTATTCCCTTATTTTTTTTATTTCAGCATTGTTTATGGTGAGCACTCAATTCAGTTTACAAACCTGTAGAGTTCCAGATGTCTACAATTGGAGTAGACTATTTCCTTACTTGCTTGACAATTGCTATTTTTTAGTTCTAAAGAATCGATACTTAATATGACTATGTCATAGATCTACACCACTTAATTTGAAAGAAATAAGAATGGAGATCCTTATGACTACATTGTGTATGTGTATGACATATACTCAAGGAAATTGTATAATACCATTTGACCCGAAATCGTGAAACCTTCAAAGCTAATTGGTAGCTTAAGGTGACTACAATCAAAGAGATTGGTTGACTTGGAAGAACTCATCTTTGACGTAGTCTTTGTTTCAATCAATTTGAAGACTGTTTGCTACAACTAAATCGTGATTTAATGTTTGGACATAATATGAGTTTCCGAAACCATTATCAAGGTAGTCTTGATAATATATATCTAAGACTAGGAATCACAATTGTGTAAGTTGTAGAGATTCATCCATCATGAATCTCAGCAAGCTAGTAGGAACTATAAGTGTCTTATGAAAAAAGTTCAAATCGTTTGATTTCTCGTAAAGATGTAAATGAATCTTTCATTTACTAGGTTTACAAAAGATTAAATCATTTTTCTAAATTTGAACATATATATGATATATTAATTTTGAAAATGAAAGGAATTCTTCTTCGATAAAGTTATGACTTTAAACGTTCTATAATGATAGAATGTACATGGAAGAATTAGTCTATATACTAATCTATAATGATAGATTTTGAAATATAATTGGATTATCTCAATCCCTATTGATAGACGATAGATGTAGGAAGTTTCTCAAATGATAAACTTTAAATGGAATGACAATTCCTGTCAGACTGGGAAGTTGTTCTTCTAAAAGGGAATGTACCATTTGACTCCCAAAGAAACATAATGCGTAAATAAAATCCTTTATGCATATGCAGAACGTTGATATGAGTTGTACCAAGATCGGTACAAGACGATATCAGTGCAAGCCCAAGATCAGAACCATGACAACTGTCAAGTGAATCCTTACGTATTTAATAAATACTAAAGGATAGATTCCTTAAGAATGAGGAAGAATTAGAGTAACGAATGGAAGTGTAAACGTATTAGATTATGAATCTAATATTGTATCTATCATTAGATATCTCTTCATTATGACAGAAAAGGTAATTGGATATCTCTTTATTATGACCAAAGAGATATTTAGGAGGAAACACTAAAAGTAATGACTCTACTGTGCTCCATCATGCATGCAAAATATATCGTCATATAGAAGCTTACAACAATGTTGTTTGGATGAGAAAGTTCATTTATGAACTCTGCATTTGGTTCCAACCAGAAAGTGTCACTAGTGTACCCACACTACGATACTAATGGGGCGATAGCTCAAGCCAGAGAATCAATGTCTCATCAAGATCCGTACACAATTGAGAAACTGAACCACGTGATTGAGAATCATGTACAATGGTGATGTCGTTAATCTCAAGGTTGCTTCTATGGATGACATATAGATATCCACTATCTAGGCCTATTACTCAGCTAATTTTGAAATGAATTCAGAAGAGGTACTATCACTGATGACAAGCTGATTGGCTCTCGTGCAAGTGAGAGATTGTTGGAAATGTGCCTAAAGCCAATCTTATGATGATATTTTACAAACTTTTCACATGTTAAACTACTCTAGTTTAATATAAGGGCAAAGATTATTGTTTAAAGTCGTCTCATATACATATTATATGCTTGAATAATAAGTCTAAGGAATATGTAATTAAGAGAATGTGATCTAAAGAAGTTAGATTCATGAGACCATTCTCTTTCGTATACATATCCTAAACGTTCCTGACCATATGATTGTCAATTGGGTATTAACGGTCCATTAAGATCAGCACATGCTATGTCTTCTCTCAAGAAGAGTGATTGGTCTTGAGTCAATGGTGTGACTGACACCAAGACAAGTATGTAGGTGCTCAATAGAGAATGAGTCCACTGAACACGATCAACAAGGAGTTCTCATACTCATGTCACATGAGAACTCAAGGTCGGGATAATGCAAAGTAGTCCTTTGACATGAGACATCATAGTTAGGTCCTTGATCTTTGACTATGTCAAAGGCACTCTATCAGAGGGTGTCCACAACATAGTTGGGGTTAAGCCACTTAATTATACAAGCAAGTGAATGCATAAACAAGGGGTATCTAACCTTTAAACCGTTGAAGGAAAATACTCTATGATATGATTAAGAATATATGGCCAAATTATGAATGAGATTTAAGAAGTCGTTCCAAATCACATTCAAGGTAATCATATAAGTAAGAGGATCACATTGGATAGTAGGCATGAATAAACTATCAAACCAAACAATGTGGTCGAGAGTATTGTATTAGAGAAAGACCATATTGCATTTGCAGTCCCAAACTGAATAGGTTCTCCAACCTCTTCTGATTAGCTTGGATAACCATAACATACTGATAGGTGTCACTCATGACTTGTGAAAATCTTGAAGATGTATAATTACGAAAGGGAGAATTGAAAGTAAATTTCAATTCACAATCGATTAGTAATAGTTCTTCTATTCGCACATTGCCTCGCTAAAAGGAACCTAATGGATCGCACACCATGTAAGGTAATGATTGAATGATATAACAAGGATGAATAAGGACAATTAAATGGTTTAATTGTATATGGCAAGGATTAATTAAAAAGTTAATTAATGAAGAACGAAAGGTTCGTTTTAGGCCTTAAGTTAGTTTCGGGTTACAGGACTCAAAAGGGTTTTGGTTCACAAGGCACATAAGGTTTAAGTTGCGTGACAATTAAAACAAAATGGGCAATTAACTCACTAACAATAGGGAGGCGGGCTTTGCTTAGAGATGGAGTGGTTTTGAACTTATTACAAGTTTGCCACTCCATTGAAGGGAGGTATAAAAGTATCTTTATATCTTTTTCTTCATTTAGGGTTTCTGAGAGAACACAAGCTCTCTCTTTCTCTCTAGAGAGGCCGACCACCATGGGAGACATTGCTAGCATTTTGTCTTCCATGGTCACTCATCTTCTTCCTTCACCATCCTTGGTGTCGGAACTTAATTAGAGGTCTCTAACTTTGGAGACTTTTGGAGAATCCATTCACCCATCATTCTCCAAGAAATCATGGAGGAATGAAGCAAGAAATGAAGGCCCTCTCTCTTGGATGATTAGCCTTTCCTCATGCAAAGAGGATTCATCAAAGGTATACTATTTCTCAACTCACTTTGTTCTTGAGTTGAATCTTGGTTCACCATAATTACTAGGCTTTGAGTTTCATGGTTTAAGTTTTGTTTTAAAGTGCATAGAAACATGCTTTTGACATTTAATCGTTAAATGCATGCATTATGTTGCTTAATGAACTTAGTTTTTCACAATTTTTCCTTCAGAAGAATTCTTGGTGTTCTCTAATTTTTTTAATACATTCTTTGTAGGTCATAATGAATTTTTGGTATTTTAAATTTGTTTTCTTAAGTTTTAGAATGAAAACTATTTACTACTGTATCGAATACAACTTACTAAATTTTTATTTGATTGTACTTTGGAGAGAGTTGTCAATTGACATACAAAAGCAAGAAGAAAAGTAAGAGCCTCACTAACCTTCATGGCCACTTCAAAGTTTAAAGTACTATGTGATCAACTAATCATTCTAATTTTCTTTTCTAATATGTTGTTCTATTATTGCAACACTTAAAAACCTCTCACACATTCCAAACTCAAGCGAAATAAGAAATAAGTAAAACAATCTGCTATATAAGTGAATCAAGGGTTTGTAAGTCACATGATTAAAGAAAGGTCTTTTGCACTTGCAGAAGTAGGTGAATAAAGACTAGTTATTTTTAATTTGCTAAATAAAAAAATGTGGACATGGTCTAATGCACCAAAACACCTTGATCAAAATTCTTAAGGCATGGATATTTGATAAAAAAAAAATAGTTATATCTTATTTGTAAGATACTTATAAGATATATAACATATAATTTGGGCCTCATCGTTTACTCGGTTATCCTCAGGGTCGGCCCTATAGACTCCAAAACTGAATCAAATTGTTGAATTGGACTAGTTGGTTTGGTCCGTTGCAGTTTTTGTTATTTTTTTCTTCTTACAATTAAAGATAAAGTTAGTAAGTTAAATTGTTTGTTGTTAGGGGGAGGGGCATCAATGGGGTCGAATCGCACTAGGGTGTATAGGCATGATTACTTTATGTCACTGCGATAAAGCGTCATTTGTAGTTTTTGTTATTACCCATTAAGTGATGATGTGGCAAATATGAGATCTATATTTGTGCTGACGTGGCTACCACATTTGTGCCACGTGGCAAAAAAAATTTTATACAATTAAATATAATAATATTTACTCTATTAAAAAAAAAAAAAAAAAACCCAAACAAACCCAGAAACCCTCTGACCCACTTCTCCATCTCCTCGCTATTCACCTCCAATCCCTTATCTCTTCCCAGACCCACTCCTCCCTCTTCACCTACCGACCCTAACGAACTCGACCAACCATCACCTTAGCCCAACCGGAAAAAAAATTCACTCTTTTCTTCCCACCGTAAATCCACCACCATGAACTCGAGCCGAGCTCTCCGACCTCATGCACTTGAAGCTCGCCCAAGCAAATGGCTACCATTGTTGTCGCCGTTTGAAAACTCTGAACCGGCGAACCCAAGACTGCATCTTTTGAAACCCCTTCCTCTCGATCTGGTCACGGCCTCCAACCCACTACTCCTAATTGACTGGAGCTCGCAGGCCCCGCTCGAAATCGACTGCGTTCCCGATCTGGTCACCGCCTCCAACAAGTCAGCAGTGTCGATTACATATCGCAACGATGCCATTCCGAGGCGTTGTCTTCCTTGATTACTTCGCCTCTTTCAGTCGCGCTTGAAGCACTATCTCACTATTTTTCGGTGAGATCGATAAGATTTAGAGATTCTGGCTTGGGTTTAATTGGGGTTTCTGAATTTTGTGTAAAGATGTGAAATTAGTGTTGCTTTTGCTTTGTTTGATGGATTTGGATAAATAAAGCAGATTGCCTTCATATTCTGAAAAATTGCTTTGTTTGGGATTTTTGTTTTTATTGCTTCAGTATGTTTGAGCTAAGGAGGAAGAGGAGTATGACGACGTCATTAGGTAGTAGTGGTGGTGGTTGCTGATGGGAGTTTGAGGAGGAAGATGGCGGCGGCGGGACGTGGGTGAACTGGAGAAGAAGGGTGAGGGTGATGGTTTGTAAGGGATGGGAGGTGAAGAGGGAGGAGATGGAGAAGTGGGTCGGGGGGTTTCTGGGTTTGTTTGTTTTTTTTTATTTTTTTATTTTATTTTTAATAGGGTAAATATTATTATATTTTAAATGTATAATTTTTTTTTTTGCCACGTGGTACAAATGTGGCAGCCACGTCAGCACAAATGTGGATCTTATATTTGTCATGTCATCACTTAACGGTTTACTTAACAGATTTTCTAACAGAGATATGAAATTGAAATAAAATGATAAGTAAATGTATGAAATTGAATATTTTAAAGATATTGTAAGGTATTGAAATCAACCCCAAACCTAAGGGGGTAAAATGTAATTTATCCTTATTTATATGATATCCATAACAATATCTATAATAATGTTCATATGTGTATCTATATATTGTTAACATTGTACACCCAGAGATTATGATGATTACCTTGCACCCATAATGAATGGGTGATTGTAAGTAACACAATTCATAACTAAAGTTACAAACCTCTACGAAAAAACTCATCGTCTGCACTTACAGTCTAAATACACACTACACTCTCACTTTATCATTGCCGATATGCGTTAGCCATGTCCTGCTTCAGTGCTAACTTCTTCCTTCCTTTCTTGCCTTATTTTTTAAGGGGATGAAAAATTATATAAAATTATCCATTTAAGATGTGGGCTGGTTGGAAATTTTTACTAGAATATTGTTGTATGGTATAACCAGTTTATAACTTTATATGTCAAAAAAGAGTATTTCTGCTGTTAGGTTATGGCACTGATTCTAATATATATTCGTTCATATTCATGATCTGATTCTAAAATAATATCCGTTTGAATTTTGCCCTTGATTATTAAGTATGACAATTGTTTGCGTTATTTATTTTTTCGTAGGAGCCTTTTATCAATGATTTATTAGTCCTAACATCGTATTTCAGGATAAGTTTTTTGAAAAATTAGTCAAACCCAATCAAACTTTAATTAATAAGTTTTCGAACCAAATGAAAAAAATTAATAAGTTTCATGCTCAAAATAGACAGGATATAAGGAAAATTAGTCAAACTTACATATCATTATTGACGAAAACTTTTAATTGTTCATACCCAAAGAGGATGCATGTTTCAACAAACCCTGTGTAATCAATGTTAATCATCAATTAGGTCCAAGATTCATAGGATTTGAACAATAGTTAAAACATAATCTTTGAATCGTAACTAAAACCAACAGGAATTTTATTTCATTTTCTTTTAAAAATACCAACGAAAATTTAGTCCCCTTGTACTGTACAATGTCACAATATTTGGCTTTAGACAAACTTTGAAATTCAACCGCACGCAGAATAGTTTATAAAATCTCTCTTCCAAAATATTAAGGGTTTTACTTACTAAATAACTCTTCCAAGGACAGCAGACGTGTATCTATAAAATAAGCTAAAAATTATCTTGAAACAAAAATAAATAAATAAAGTAGTTTCCAAAAAAAAATAAAGATAAAAAAGACTAGGCATCGGATAAAATCATGTAAAAAGATTAAGGAAACATAACCATAATCGAATTTGAATAGTTTTTTAATTTCAAAATTTGAATAGCATTCTAACTCTATCTCAATTCCTCTTTTTAATTCTATCTCAATAAATTTGAGTACACGTTCAAACTCAATTTTACTATTTCAACATTTTCTTTTACTCGAGTTTCTCTCTTTTCAAATATTAGACTTTTTTCTCCATGAAAGAGATTGAGAAAGCTATGACGAAGAACATGGACAAAGATATCAAGAACAACAACAATGAAAAAGAAAACAACAAGAAGAGAAAGAACAACAACAAGGATGTTGGCCCCGATTTCGAAGCAGAAGAAAACGATATGCTCGCTCTCTCGCTCAACTCTAATCGTCCTCAATCAAAACCTCGTCTAATGCCACCAGTAGATACACAGCTAACAGCATCGTTGCCACTGCCGGTGCCACCACGATCATCCTCGTCACTGTCAGTGCAGCCAACACCCTTGTTCATACAAACCCTAATGCCTCAAAAACATTCATCTCATCCTCTCCAACTCTCATCCTCACACCCACTTTACATGACTACACTACAATCTTCCTCCTCCCCGTCCATGCCCTTGCCCAATCCCGGAGTTCCCACATCTCGTCATTTGCGTGCACGGCGGAACCCTACCCAAGGTCCGAGGGAGGGAAAGAGCGAGACTGTCCCGGCTCCCTTTCCGTGGGCTACCACAAGGCGGGCCATGGTGCACAGTCTGGAATACTTGTATTCAAGGCAAATCGTTACCATCACAGGTGAAGTGCAGTGCAAGCGTTGTGAACGACAATATAAGATGGAGTATAATCTGAAGGAAAAGTTTCTTGAGGTTGGGAGTTTTATTGCTGGTAACAAGAGCACGATGCGCGATAGGGCACCGAGTGTGTGGATGAACCCAGTTCTTCCTCCATGCAAGTTTTGCGAACAAGAGAACAGCGCGAAACCGATCATAGGGGAGAAGAAGAAGGTGATTAACTGGCTGTTTTTGCTGTTGGGGCAGATGCTTGGTTGCTGCACGCTTGAGCAGTTGAAATATTTCTGTAAGCACACCAAAAATCATCGAACCGGTGCCAAGGATCGAGTTCTTTATCTTACCTATCTGGGTTTGTGTAAACAACTCGATCCCAAAGGACCTTTTGATCGATAAATGATGAGAGAGGTAAGAGTCTACTGGGCGTGAGTGCTCTATCTATGAATCTATCAGTTGCTTCCTTTGTTAGCCTGATTTAGTTGCAGAGGTTTGTATTAATTAGTTTGTGGTTACATATTTCTTTCTTTTATTTTGTGTGTTTTTAATTTCATTCAAGTTTGCTTTCTTGTTTTTTAATTTTCTGGACTGAATAAAAATTTCACTTCTCAGTATAGCTGTTGGATTGCCGGTTAGTTTTTTAATTTCCATTTTCGCTAACTTCCAATACTTTGATGTACATAAGAAAATTTAGCGTCCAATTTTATTTCTCGAATTCCTGCATCTGGCTTTAGAACCTTGTGATGATTTAATTCAGTAATTTATTTTGGTACGAAAAAATTGTATTCTTTGTTGCAATAAACTTAGCTATGGTTGGTGACTTAATTATGAGTAAATCAGATTAGGGTATGAAGATGGAGAGAAATGGAACACAGGGAGCAGAAACAAAGATTCAGGGGTGTATTGGAAAAGAATTCAATTTGATTGTAAAACCGTATTTAATTATGTTTTTTAAATGAATTTTTCAAATGCAACTGGTATTCAATTCAGATTTTTATCCAATTATGATTTTAAATGAGTTTTTCAAATGTTATTCAATTCAGATTTTTAAGGATTCAATCCAAGTTTGGTGATATATGAATGGCTTTGAAAGTGTTTTTAGTGTTAGAGTGTATTCAAAACAGTGAATTTGTAAGATTCAATGAATTAGACGATTTTGATGTATTCTAGTCATATGCATCTATCCACTTATATGCGAATATTTAAAATACATAAATTTTGTGGGAGTTTATAATTACAGCCTTAGATTCCTAATTGAATACAACCCCCTAAATGAGGATATACTTCAACACACGCACACGCGCACACATATATATATATATATAAACCACCGGAACTATAGATTCCAGTGACTCGTGTACTCGACCTAACTTATGGGACTAAGATCCGCTTATGGGAGGAAGGGATAGCTGGTGTGCATACACTCTAAAAGATTAGAGAAGGAAACGAACTTGAAACTTTGCTACGTGTAAAGAAGGTGGTTTCGTTATTTCCTTTTAACTCGATCGGGCTTTTATGTTAATCTATTGCAACGTTGAGAAACTTGAGGTTTTAGGCTATACAGATTCAGATTTTGCTCGCTACGTTGACGATAAAAAATTGACTTGTGGGCACCATTTTTTAAAGGTTGGAGGTGCAATATATATCATGGAGTAATGCCAAGGGGTACAATTGCCACCTCTATCACAAAAGCAGAATTTATACGATGTAATGAGCTCACAAACCAAGATCTGTGATGAAAACAATCATAAGCAACATCATATATATAGTAGTGAACTCAATAGTAAGACCTTCAAAAAGTTCCTGTGATGACAAGGCTGCAATGTTATTCAGCACGTAAGAATAACAAGAAGATTGCAGCCTCCAGATTAATGGATGTTAAGCATCTTTTTGTACCATCTGTAAGAGTTAGGTTCGGTTACTTTTAATTTCTTCCAAACTTTCGTTCAATTTTAGTTTTTATTTGTTTATTGAGTGTTGTGGTTTAGAAATTCATTCTGTTATAAATAAGCTAATCTCATTTGATTAGATTGGCCATTTTAAAGTGGTTGTGTTCTCTTATCTTCTGAAGCAATTTCTCTCAGTTTGTTTGAGTGAGTTTCATAGCTTACTTAGGCAAATGACACATGAGATGCATGTGATGGTGGGAGTTAAAAAATGAGTCATTTGTAAAAACTGTAATGTAAGAGTGTGAAAGAGCGGAAAAATGAGTCATATTTACTAAAGAGAAATTTTATTTGAACCAAATATTTATTTCGCTACACCTAACTTGAAAATTAGATGTGCCTTGTCCAACCCAAAAACAATTGGGATAAAACACATTTTGTAAAAATACCTATATGCAAATCTTACTTGAAACCTAAACAAACCCAGATCGAGACCTTTCTGCAAGTCCTAATCGAGAACTTGCTTCCCGGATTGAAGAAGCCAACATGATCACTTGCTGACAATGGCATTTCAGTTTACTCTCTCTCACTACGAGAAAGTACGGCTTGCCCTACCAAATTTTGAGGGACGAAAGAAATTTCGTCGGTTAACAGCTTCTTCCCCGATAAAATCCCTCGTTTGTAGGGTTAGTATAGTCAACATTGTAGGTTAACTAAAAAGTCTTCTGAGACGGGACAATTTCGTAGGGTAAACCATATTTTGTTGGGAAAAATTTGGCGCTAAAGAAAAAATTTGGCGCGTACTTAATGAGATTTTTATGGGGCGGAAAACTTGTTCGACGCGTAAATTGTAGTTAACCGACGGACCTTTCCGTCGTGTAATATTTTTTGGTCGTCTAGAAAAGTCTACAGGTGATGTGTAAAAAAAGGGGAATATATAGTTAGGAGACGAAGTATTTGAATTCTCGCGACGACTGCTTCTGTCGGTAAGGTGTAGGTTACCTTTTAGCTCAGAGTCTGCTGCCTTCTTCCCCCATTTCCCCCTCATCTTTTTTCATTGATGTGCTTTCTGCAGCCCCGCGGCCGTCCCCCACTGCTTCTCTCTCTCGCTCTCTCTCTCCCTCCCTCCCTCCCTCCCTCCCTCCCTCCCTCCATCCCCCGTTGTATCTCACTCCATCTCTTCCTCTTCGAAATATTTGAAGGTTAGTTTATTTTGAGTTTGTCATTATTTTTTCCTTCAAATGTGTTATTTATGATTAGTTTTTAGTAGGAAGAATGAATTTATTTAGTTGTGATAACTGTATATGTTGAATTATATAGGATGTGAAATTTGTAGTTGTTTTTGAAATACATGTGGAGTAGGAAAACTTAATTTGTGCAGCATTAGTGTAGGAATTCGGGGTGTGGAACTTGTTATAACTTCATTCCATTTATACAAAGTTAATTATGTTGATTAAATTCGTATAATAAAATCGAAATATACCTTAGACTTGTTTGAGATTTTGTTGGACACGCGTGCAGGCGCAATATGCGGCTCCACGATCTAACTTAATCTTGAATTGTCCAGTTTGGACAGTTTGGGAGTGCACTAGTATGTATTTAGGGTTTGCGATGAACTTGGCTAAGTTTCGGTTGTGGAAAATTTGATTGTATCCTCCTATTGTTCTTCAAGTGCATAGTGGATATTTGTCCGTAATATCCACATAGTGCGCTTGGAGAACCCTGGGGAGATGCTACCGAACTTTTTACGATCAGAAATAGTCGGGTGATATGCAAACCGCAACACAGAAAGTGCACTTTTGAATGGGATAGGATCTTAACCGGAGGCATAATCAATCTTGTGAACAACTTTATAGCCACTTCCAACCTTAGAATCATCCAAATAGAAAATTTGTTCACCATCCTTGGGCAACAAAATATTGTTCGTCGCCTAAAATTTTGTTGCGCAAGTAGTTTTTTCTACAAGTGACAACCTACTCTTACCATCCTTTTTCCCCATCCAATTTGAAAACTCAACCATAATATATAAATATTTTTGCTCACCACACTCATCACCCTATTTATTAAGTTTAAATTTTGAAATTTGTATAGCTGCAGTAATGCTCACCACCCTCTTGCTCTCCATCCTATTTATTTGGATGAATTGTATGTACAGTACACATTCTCGTAGATGTGCTACGAAATGTGAGATCACAATTTGTTTTAATTTGAGGCTGAACAATTTGTATGTTTTTGGTACGTGTTCGGATTTCTTGGAGCCATTGATATATTTGGCGACAATGAAGGAGCGTCCTGCCACAAAACTTAACTATGACAAAAGCGCCATACAAGTGAAATATGCAGAAAAGTGGAAGGAGAGTGGCCAGATTGATGTTCTTATAGACGGCCAGTTTGCTGGAAGTCCGCATCTCTGCTTCCAAAACTGTAGTCCATCATTCAATGACGGAAAAGACCATGGAAATGTGAAATCCGATGGAAGCTGACTTCAGAAAGCATGCCAACCTATTTTACCAGAAATAGACAAGGAAAAGGGTACGAAAATATTATGTATCATCATATGCAACACCGTCATAAAATTTAAAGACACAAAAATCCTGCAACACCCAAAGTTTCGTTCTCAATCTGGTCCGACCATTGGGTTTGGCAACTTTAATCCGATGTCGAGGTTTAGTTATTTGAGTCGATATCCATGCCATTTACGGATTTACTCATTCGAAAATCAACAACAGCCTTGTCAAAAGTGCTCCTCACGTGTTGGCACATCACCATGAGATCCTGACATGAATCTGTGAATACGGTTTTTGCTGCATCACCTGTAAAATTTCATCAAACACCAAATGTTTTATGCATTAGAAACTCCAAGACTGATTCCAAAACACTAATTCCTTGAAGAAACACCAAGCGAGATCCTTCAATTTTTATGGAGTGATATGGGGAAGTAATTTTGTTTTGCATTATAACTACCTGGAAGAGACAACGGCTACAGTTTGATAAATTGGTTGGGCTCGAACCCATAACCTAAACTAGTTGGAAACCCTCTTTCTCAATCCCACATCACCACCACCGTTAGACCCAAGGCTAGATGGTGATGCTTACCCACCAAAGCACTTATATCACTCTTGCGATGGAAATAGGGCGATTCACATACACATTCAAGTAAGAACTCCATGAAAAATTAACAGAGAGTTGACGACGCTAAGATGACCAAATTAAACACCTGTTTCTATAGGAACTAAAGTTGCTCCAGTTAATTATTTGGTTCAGACTCCACAACTTGGCTCCAATACACAGATATGATTAGGCATTTGGCAAAGTATCAAAGGCACAACAAATTGAGTATTTTGGAGGCTGCTTAAGTGAAAACATTGTTGTCACATTGCTAATATAAGCAAAAAACAAATGCATACAGCCATCAGTATGACATCTCTATCTTAAAAGAAGGAAAAAAAAAAAACCAGAAATACATGCAAGGTTGCAATTATGGGAAAAAATGGTTGATGAAGAAAAAAATCATTGTAATAGTCCATGACAAGGTTTGGATGTGTTACCTGTTGTCTGGATTCTAATATTAACTCGGTTATCCGATGGATGAGGAATGCTGTACCCACAAAATTTTGTCCTTGGACTGCAACAGAACATTACAGCTTGGTGAGCATATCGTCGTTACACCATTTTTACCACCATTACTGCTTATTACTACATGATCCCTTTCAACTTAAACCTATCTTATGGCAAGATTTATATACTAACTCGGAAGATTTGTTCCAATAAACTTTCAAAGCATTTTCCACTGTGCTCATTCTACTTAAAAAGTCGACCAATAAAGCAAATTCGATTTCAGAGGGAAAAAAAAATTGATAAGGATTCAGTACATTTGATGTTTAGACAAGTAAAATTAGAGCTAAAACATCAAAGAAGCAGATTATTGATCCCAAAAGAAATAGTCAGATGTTTATTAAAACAATTAGAAAGCACTTACTCCTGGTTCAAAGTGAACCTGACGGCATTTGCAAATGTGTGATCCTCGTCAACCAAAGAAAATGTGGATTGGCTGGGATCAGTCAACGACCCGTGTTCCATTTCTTACAAAATCCTACTGCCAAACAGCAAAAAAAAAAAGAAAAAGAAAGCAGAAGCCAGAACAACAAATTCAGATTAAACCATTTACCATTAATAACATTCTGAATGACAGCCCGATTCAACACTCTCCGACATCGTATAATTTTGCTTCTACATTTTTACCTCTAAAGAAATATCAAACCCTCAAGGTGGAAGGTGCAAATTTCTTACTTTTGAAGCAATTAAATGCAAATGTCCGGAAAAAAAAAAATTAAAATTACCAACTTGTTACAATTAGGCAGAAAGTTTGGAAATTTATTAATTTATTTTAAAATTTCTGGGGTATAGAACTACTACGAACGCCACAAACGCAAAATTGAAATCAAAATCCCAAATGTATAACCCTAATAGTAGCAGAAAGCTAAATTGAAATTAAAACAACCCTAATTCAAAACTAAAATCCGAAAAAGAGTACAACTTACAGAGAGTTTAGGCGAAAAGCCGGGAACAAAGGATGCTGCTTGTGCGCTGTTCGTCTCTCGCTATGTCGACTGGAGAAAGAAGAAAGGGGCCGACGTGAGGGTTTAGGGTTTATAGAGCTTTTTTTGACGAATTTACCCTTTCTTTCCATCGGAAGATTACCAATTTACCCTTACTTCCGTGCTCTCACTTTTCTCTATGTATCTTGTTTTTCCAAGCTTGATAAATCATCACCGATTCTGTAAATTGGGATTTAGGGTTCGTAGCTTCCTCCTCAAAGCTTCACTCCCCTACTCCTTCAGGTATCGTTAATCTACCTATTCTTCTTTGATATTTTGTTTTTATTTATTTATTTATTTTTTCTTATCCGTAATTAGGGGTTTCGTTAAGATTCAATTTTAGGTTTGATTGGTGGCTTAATTGGGGTTTATTAAGCTTAATCGTGATAAGCATGAAAACAATTTCCCCCTTTCATTTGTTTTACATATTCCCTTGTATATTTGTTGCTCAGAAGCATGAATTTTGGAATCTTTTTTATTTGTTCAAATTTTGGGTTTCTTCCGGAAGTTTGAATTTAAATTCAAGGAAATTTTAACGAAAAACTCCGGTACTGTTTACTTTAACGAAAAACTACATTTTTATACAAAAAAGTCAATTATGTTATTATTCACTTTACCCTTTATTTTGCCCTTATTAAAACTTAGTCATTTTCATTAGTTTTTCTTAAATTTAACTGTTTGTGGGTTTCTTTTTTGTTTAGGTTTCAAGTTCTGACTATTACACCACTGGCTATAGCTCTGCTATGTTTAGTAACAAATGGGTTTCTCGTTGAGTTGGTGTGCTGAGACTATAAGATTGCTTGTGTTGGTTTTTGAAGATCTGGAAGTGCTATTATGAATTATTTGCAGCTTTATGATTTTGTCAACTAGATTGTTGTTGTGTTGCGAATCTTGTTACTGTATTTATCTATAGGACTAAAAAATGTTATCGTTAATTATGTATTAGGTTATCCGCCTCTAATCTAGGCTTCATGGTGAGGACAAGGCCAAACATATTGGTGACGGGCACGCCAGGAACAGGGAAGACAACAACATCAGCCGCCTTAGCAGAGGCAACGCAGCTCCGCCACATCAATGTGGGTGATTTGGTGAAAGCGAAGAATCTTCATGACGGCTGGGATGATGAGCTAGACTGTTACGTCATCAATGAAGACCTGGTATGCGATGAGCTTGAGGATACAATGGAAGAAGGAGGGAACATAGTGGACTACCATGGTTGCGATTTCTTCCCCGAGAGATGGTTTGATCTTGTGGTTGTGCTTCAGACTGACAACACTGTCTTGTATGACCGTTTGACTCGAAGGTAGGTTTTTGGTTCACTCTTTCTTTTCTGTTTGATTTCCTTCATGTTGACAACCGTGTGTTTACGAGTGTCCCGTTTTGTGGATTTTTGGATGTGACAGAGGGTATTCGAATTCGAAGCTCTCCAACAATATTGAATGTGAAATATTTCAAACTCTGCTCGAGGAGGCAAAAGAGAGCTACCCTCAAGATATCGTGATTCCTTTGAAGAGTGATAGCATTCAAGACATTTCGACAAATCTGTCTACTTTGACGGACTGGGTCAGGAGGTGGCAACCATCATCAACTTAGTTTCCCATATCGTAGTTTTTCCTTGAAACTGCTTGCTGCGTCAAGATTTTGATATGCATTTTCCTTGTACCATCTTCCTTGTCAGTTTTACCATTATGTGATGTGAGATTCTCCGCATTTCCCGCTGACCATTTTCACATTGTGTTGGACTGCCCTTGTTCTATCAAAACCATATCCTAACTTGGATTACCTTAGGGCCGCGATTGTGTGGCTGGAATCCATGATTACCTTAGGGCCGCAATTGTATGGCCGGAATCCATGATTACCTTGGGGCCGCGATTGTTCGGCCGGAACCCATGACTGGAGTGGGAGTTGGTTTGTCATTCTACAGCGCCGAAGTGTAATGTTTGTTTAAATATAACAGGAACTGGTGTCGGTTTCCCGTTCCGGTAAAGTGCGATTCGCCATTTGGAGTTTGCAGGCCTCAAAGCTGGAAAGTGAAAGTGAAAACTCAATGGGGGATTTTCCCAATGCATGGTTCAATTGAACTGCCGCGATGTGATCCGGAAGGACCAAAATTGCTCCACGAATACTGTGATCTGGCTGTACGTAGTTTGGATTAGGGTGATTTCCTATGTCATGTAGGTAGTTAACAAAAGCGAGATTTCCTATATGTTGAGGACCCTTTCGAAATTTTTGAAAAAATTAAAGACTAATTTGAAATCACACCAAAATATTAAGGAATTTTGGATACTTAATTCTTAGAAGGAAAAAAAAAAAAAAAAAAAAACCCACCTATATGGCCCAAAAAAATAAAATTCTTATAGTTTCTCATAAGAAAGTCGCATATTTTGCCAAATAGCTTGGGTTGTCCAATTATAAAAGCAGAGCCTTATTTTTAAGAGAATTTTAACGAAAAGCTTTCAGTACTGTTTATTTTAACGAAAAATCATATTTTTACACTAAAAAGTTAATCCTGGTACTATTTAGTTTATAATTTATTTTGTCATTTTCATTAAAACTCAAAGTTTCAAGCCCTTTTTATTAGTTTTCCTTATTTTTAATCACCATGAATTTGATTTTAATCTCATTTTATTTTTTAAAATTTAAAATTCGCCACTTTATTTCACGAAATTCAAAATTCGCTATACGATGTCGTATAAGTGAGAGGTTAAGTCTACCCTTTTCTTTTTAATGTAAATAATATCGTTTAATTGTTAAAAAAAAAGAGTCAAATATATTGACGTGGATTAGAAAATGGACATATGACCTTCATATGAAAAAGGCTTTTTAGCCAAAATGGTCCCTGAGATTTGCATAACTCCTCACTTTGGTCCCTGATATTTCAAATCAATAGAAGTAGTCCTTGAGATTGTCCACCATCCATCATTTTGGTCTTTCCGTTAAAAACTCGGTTAAGTGTCCCGGACCTCTTGACCGGAAGTTTGGGCAAATTTCAAAGCTTTATAACTCAATCGTTTCTTAACCAAATTCGAATCATAATATATCAAAATGAAGATAGGAAAGTATAGAATAAGATTATATCTATTTGGAAGCCTAATGATTGCCAGAGATGGTCGGAAAATAGCCTTAAAGTTGACCGGTCCGAGGGAAAACTGGAAAACTAGCTAGAAACTGGGCAAACTTTAAACGTTCATGACTTCTTCAATACTCAACGAAATCAAGTGATTCAAAAACGAAAATCATACTTAATACTCAACGAAATCAAGTGATTCAAAAATGAAAATCATACTTCTCGACGAGACGAAGAGAATAGTACATTTTTCAGTAGCTAAATCGTCGTGGTTTGGCCGGAAAACGGCTCAAAATTGGCTAACTCAAGACCAAGACAACCATTTTCGAGCCATTTTCCGGCCAAACCACGGCGAGTTAACCACTGAAAAAGGTACCATTCTCTTCATCTCATTGAGAAGTATGGTTTTTGTTTTTGAATCACTTCATTTCGTTGAGTATTGAAGAAATTATAAATGTTTAAAATTTGCCCAGTTTCTGGCGAGGTTTTCAGTTTTCCTTAGGACCAGCCAACTTTGAGGCTATTTTCCGACAATCTCCGGAAACCATTGGGCTTCTAAATAGTAAAATCTTATTCTACACTTTCCTATCTTCATTTTGATATATTATGGGTCAAATTTGATTAAGAAACGATTGAGTTACGAAGCTTTGAAAATTACCCAAACTTCCGGCCTAGAGCTCCTGGACACTTAATAGAGTTTTTAACAGAATGGCCAAAATGATGGATGGTGGACAATTTCAGGGACCACTTTTATTGATTTGAAATCTTAGAGACCAAAGTGAGGAGTTATGCAAATCTCAGAAACTATTTTAACTAAAAAGCCTATGAAAAATCAGAAATAAAGCAGATCTGAGCAAATTTTGAGTTTCGAAAATAATACGTGGCTTTTATTAAGTTTCAAGGGCAAGAGTAGGAGAAATTTTTCCAAGTGCCGGGAACACCATGACACATGGTGTTCCCTCATCCATTAGCATTTGACATCTTGGATATCCTTCAATTTTATATTTCAATAAATAAATAAAACTAAATGCTAATGGGTGAGGGAACCGGCACAAAATTTCTCAAGAGTAGGATTAAAAACGAGTTTTATGTTTGAAAGCTAAAAATAAGTTCGTCTCTCCCTATAGCCCATCGAATCCAAGCCCTCTTCATATCTTCTGAATTTCTTTGTTTCTTCTTCTCAGTTGTAAATATTTCCGCTTCTTCGAATTTCTGAATCTTCAATAACAATCGGCAGCTTACTCACCAGGTAATGTCATTTCCTTCAATTTCGTTGTTCAGGGTTTAGTATGTTTTGTTTTTTTGCCGAGATTGTATGATAGTTTACTTTTCCCAGCTTTTGTGTTGAATCATATCCACTTTATTATCGTTTAATCCGTTGAAAGCTCTATGATTTTCTCGTATCTAATTTTTGTGAGTATTTGTGCACATTAGTATAATGGCAGTAGCAGCACAACTCATTGATGATCAAAGTCTCTGATCCCGTTGTTTGAACAAGTTTTTGGTTTTTGCTTAATTTTTTTCGATCCATTTGAAATGGAAAAATTGGGATTTTTCAAACACAGAATTAAAAGTAAGAAAATGGGGTTTTTCGATTTTTGTGTATTTCTCTTCCAAATACAAATGATAAAGAGGTCTTCTTTCAGATATAAATAATTGCACTTTCGCTTAAACACCAATTAATAATGTCTTCAATTCTTAATCCCACCCCCTAGAGATATCAAAATAGCATTTCGAATTTACTGGTAATTATTAACATTTGAGTTTAAATTCTTCTTAGATCTCTATGGGACTTGCTTTGTATTTTTGTCGAAGAAGGGATTGAATTTGTATTTTTGTTTGGAGGAAATGGGGAAGCTCTGAGGTGAGGATGAATAAGGAAGTCAGGAGTATTGAGCTGTAGTGTATTTGCGCGGAAATTGTTGCGTTTATAAAATAGTTTTTTGACCCTTATATCCAGGGTTTGGATACGAAATACCTTGTTGCTGTATATTTTCACAAACTTATTGACATGTTGGTATGTCATATGTCAAAGTATAGGCACACGAGGATGATTCGTTGGTCTGTATGTAAAATAGTTGTGATTAGGTTAAACTTTGGCTTCTGATGTTCCTTTACTTTTTTAAAGGTGTTCTTTGTTACTCTATTGGTAGGACTCTGATTCGGTGATCTAATTACTCAATTCCTTGCTATTCTATTCATTGATCTGTATGCGCAATAGCCTGTATTCATTTTATGTAGTTAATGGTGTACTAACCATGCTTGGTACATAGCTCGGAACATAAAATCGGGGATCTTATAACAGATCTGGTGGCATAAAAGAAAGCTGCTATTACTTTAGCCTTTTCCTTGTTGAGTCCTGCTTGGGTAAGGTTGTCTGAATATTGTGTCATGTTATACGTTTTGACGATAAGACTGTAAATGTAAGACATGTAACATGAAACATTATTGACTGTCGTTGGTTTTGCTGAATAATGTGTCATTTCTCGAAGTATGTGTGGAAACCCCCATAAAAGGAAGCATCATTGACTATCCTCCTTTTATTAGGTTGCTTTTCTGTTTAATTTTATGAGATTTGTGAATGTTGATTGGTCTTTGTATGTTACCATCATATTGTAAAATGTTTTCCTTTTTGAATTTAGTTTCTGCATTTAATGGACTTTGTTATTTGAATGTATGCAATGTAAACCCAGGTTTGAAGTGACATAGGATTTGTGATTTAACACGAAATTCTTGTTCAAATTATATAGATAAAAAGAGATTAAATTAAAGATTTTTTTTTTTTTTTTCTCATTCATTGTATTGTTGTTTCAGCATGAGTATACAGTGATAAGTAAATTATTAGCTTCCCTCAGTAGTTCATAATTTCCTAACATTTGTACTATATTCATTAGGAAGTACGAGCCTCAAAATGGACAGCATTGTAGATTCCCTAAATAGTGCATACCAAGAGTTCGTTGTTGCAGCAGCTAATGTGCTCGAATCCAAGGAAACTTCTGGTGGCCAGAAAACAGCAGCCACGGATGCTGCTCTTGAGAATTTTAAGCAGAAGTGGGAACTTTTCAGAGTCACTTGTGATCAAGCGGAGGAGTTTGTGGAGTCTGTGAAGCAAAGGATTGGCTCAGAGTGCCTGGTGGATGAGGCAACTGGCTTGGTGGCTGGGAAGTCTGGGCACAGCACAACTGGTCTGCCACCCATTAGTGCGGTTCGGTTGGAACAGATGAGTAAAGCAGTTCGATGGCTTGTTATAGAACTTCAACATGGCTCTGGAACTGCTGCTGGTACGGCACATTCTCATCCGTCAACTCCTTTTGATGGTAGATTCTCTGAAGATTCAGCTCAATAGGTATGAAGGTGATTTGATTTCTTACCCTGTATTGAGAGAAGATAATAGGATTCATTGGATGCATTTTTCCGAGCACAATATTGACCATCCCTTCCAAATGATTTTGAATGTAGCTTTTAGGTTTTGCTACTTCCTAATTTCCTTGTGTAATTAGGTTGTACTGCATTGGCTCTTTTAATAAACTTAGTACTTAAGTAATGGTGGGGAAGACACAAGAATTGGTCATTGAAAGTTATGCGTATCAGATGTGCAGACATTAGCTCACCTAAATCATCATGATATTTGTTCTCGTTTTTGTATGTAAACATGTAGGCATGCAATCTCTCTGAAGTAGGTGCCTCACTATTTATTGTATTGGCGGCTGCTGTAGATCTATTTCTATATCTACACAACCTGAAAATTGTTGTTTCTAAATGAATCTGTTGTATATTTGTGTTTCAAATTCTTTCATCAAAGACAACTGTTGGGCGTACAATTTCGAATGGAAAGTCGAAAATTTATATATCTGGTATTTCTTAGTCAGTTCAAACCTCTTGTATGCTTAAATCTTTCTATCAATCCATTTTCTTTGTTATGCATACAATTGTAAATGATTGAGGATTTCAAAAACTGCTAAAACTCGGTTTATCTTAAAATGTCTGTTCTTTTGTGCTCTGACGTTTAGTTGAGTAATACTATATACTAGAAGGATTGGTACTGAGTGTTTTGTTTTGCGACATTAGAGCAAAGGAGAACTGATATACTAAAGCTAGCAAGAGACTGTTCTGTCTATGGGCATGGCCGTTAGCAATGCGAATATTGTAATACATTAAAGCAAGCTGAGAAAACAAGCTTCCGTGTCCAGCGTTTGGATGATGTGCAGTGTCATGAATTCGGCAGTGATATGAGGTTCCTTGTCCATGTTTTTCTGCCTTCTGCTATTCGGTTGATAAAGGCTTTCCTTAGAGTCATAGAGCTGCCATTTCTTGCCTAATGTATTGTTACACACCGACAGGGAGTATTTGTTGTGGGAGTTTTCTTTTTGTAACAGTCGGGCAAGAGCCGCGAACAGCAACTAATGCTTTGTTTATAGCACATTTTCCCTTTTATGTCATTTGTTTTCTTTGTAATTTTTGTGGGTTTAGCTACATGGAGTTTCAGATCAACCAGATGCTGAAGTTGATGCATTATGCTTTGTGATTTGTTTCATCAGTGGGGGCTTTTGGGGAGTCAAACTTGAATTTTATTTTTAACGTTAGGAGGAGAAGTATCATTAGATCGAAAGGCGGATTAATAGTTTTTAAAGTCGAATTGCACCAATCACCAAATTTGAAGTATGGTGGGTGATGAGTCGATATTATACTATATATTACCCTAATTTTAGTATTAATTTATTAGTTAGGTAGAATTTTGATACTTTGTTATATATTTTCAATGTAGGATATTGGACTTCCTCTCGAGCAAAAAGTGATCAAAATGATGAATTTTGGAGTGATTCTAATTGGAGGATGTTCGTGTGCTTTTCAAGATGATTGTATCAAAATTCCAAATTTTTCTACTAAGTCGTTTGACCGTGGCGATCAAGGGCAGAGCCAGGATTTTTTCTTGGGTGGGCTAGTTGAAAATAATACCATAAAATTATAAGTTTATTTTTTTTGCTTATATAAAATTATATATTAATCAATATAAAAGAACAACAATATAATATAAACTATTTTCAAAATTATAATCCTAACCGATAAATTCAAGGACCATATAAATAATTGACCTACTAATTAAATCAAGAATAATTAAATAAAGAGATTAAGAACGTACCAAAGGTGACATTCATAGGAAAATTGCAACGGAAAGTCAAGAATTGAGGAGATAGGGATTTAATTGAATTGTGTATTTAAAGAACTTTATTAGTCTTTTCTTGAGTAAGAAGCACAAAAACTAAATTACATAGGGTAAATGGTCTTTTTCTTTAAAGAATAGAATAAAAGGGGACTGAAGATAGAACTAATTTATAATTTTTATTAGAAAATGTATTATTTACTACCTCTCCTCTACTAAATATACATTAAATAATGATCTGTATTGAAATTGAGTAGGCTATAAGCATGAGTTTACAAAAGAATAGTTCTATTCACAAACCCATTTTACTTCCAACACAGCCTTATTAATATTTTGTTAGTGATCATGTTCAATTCATTCGATCTGAATAACCGGCAATTAAGAGATGTGTGTAAGAAGTAAAAATGAGTGTATGGATAGCATTACCCTTACAGAAAACATTCTTGGGCTACAGCCCACCTTAGCCTTGTGGGTGGCTACGCCATTGGTGGCGATGAAATAAAGGCCCAGTGCGCAGCTTTTCTAGATTGACGTTTTTGGACGTTTTGAGTATTTTGGAAGTCAAGATGACGTATTTTGAGGAAAATTCATTCTGAGAATTTGTAGGGGATGTCTTTAGCTTTCTAAAGAGACCTTTTGAGACCAAATCGGAGTTGATTTGATTAGTCAAAAGTGTGATTTTCTAAGAACTCCGAATTCTAGTTCAAATAGGAAACCTTTTATTTTCTGTTTTATCATTTAATTATGTTTCCTAGTTTTATTCTAAGACCTTTTCAAGGTAGGGTTTTATTTTCTAGTAGTATAAATAAGGCTTGTTAGCCCATTAGGGTTCTCTAGGCAACATTGGAGGAGAACACGCACACTACTCTAGAGGGTTTTTGAAGTTTATTTTCTAAGTGTTTTCTATCTTTTTTCTATCTCAATAAAATTCCTTTTGTTTTATGGTTGTTTGTAACTAATTTCCGTTTGCTAGGGCGATGCCTTAAGCCTTAGCATGAATATGTAGTTTTTATTTAATTGCTTATGATATTATGCATGCATGCTTTGAATTGTTAATCACTGTGCATTAAACTTTCTCTATATCTTAATTCTTAGCTACTATTAGAATGTTTAGATAAGTAATCAGATTCAGTTCGATCGGAATACCACCGGGGGATTGAGTATTGCCTCTTGTGATTGATAGTTGTAATTTCACCTAGGATGAATATCACGTCTTACGGGTTGCATGGTTTTTCAAAGGGTTTTCACAAAGCTTAATGAGTCATGCATGTTTATATTTGATATGAATACCACAGACGGATTGCATGTTTGATATACGTTCTAACTTGAATACCACGAGTAGAATATGCATTAGGAAAACCTAGCCTTCAAAGTTGCATGGGTAATTCATAAGTAATTGATAAATCTACATAGGATTGTTAAGGGACGGTGGAACCCTAGGGTTTTACAATTTGGTTTTCAAAACTATTTCCTTTTGTTTTCTTTACTTTGTCAAGTTATTTATTTGTTTTAATTTAAAATTCGTTTTTAATATTCTAGGTCATAAAATCAACTTTTTCCAAACTTTGTTTTCAATAATTAATTAAGAGTTGGTTTTAAACATAAATGATTCATTCAATCCCTGCGAAAGCAACCTTGCTTGAGCTGTTTATACTACAACTACCTTGTTCTTTTGCAAGTATTTTGTGTGTTTTTATTCCTATTTTTGAAGGTGGTAAAAATACCTATTAGTGTGGAAGAAATGAAAAACTTAAAGTCCTCGGATTATAGTGAAACTTATCCATTTTAATTCTCTCAAATGGTAGAATTAGAAGGAATGAGTTTCTTTCCCGTCTAATCTACTAATCAGTTATTTACCGGATTGAAGAAGAATACTTTAGTCACTAGTGCACACTTTCGTACTTGTTCTTGCACTTAATTTTTTTTTTCTTTAACAACCAATATTATCTAAGGGAGAGGTGGTTGATTTAGTCTCATAATGCACTAGTAATAATGTGGTTCAAATTCATCTTTGGCGAGAATCAAACCTAATACCTCTCACTTACAAGTAAAGAGGAATACTACTAAACCGTAATATGACATTTTCCTAGTCTCTTTAACCAAAGAACTATTCACTTTCATCTCCAATATACACTGAAATTAAAAAATTATTTTTTTCAATCCAATTCAAAATACTAAACAAGGATGTAGGCGGTATCATAATAAGAACTCTTATGTTCTAGCAAAAGTACATATAATTGTGCCACGTACCATATGAAAGATTATGGGGCCGTGTCTTATTGTTGTTTTTCTAGACGATTCTAGCAACACGTTTCCATGAGCGTAATCAGAATAAAAAACAGAATTAAATTTAATTACCGAATATTTCGATCTTTCTCAAATATTAGGGAATAAAAAAATTGGTAAAACTCACACAAATTTTGAAATTTAACTCCAAAATTTGGAGCAATTAAACTCCCAGTTTGGTAGTATTTGAATTTCAGATTGTTGAGGTAATCCAGAATGTACCCTAATTTATTTCTAAAATTTCAAGATTGCCTTTCATATTAACCCATCAAAACCCTTTGGATATCATAAGTTTTTCATGCCTGTCACACTTTTTCTTAGTGTGTTTGTGAAACAAAAAAGCAATTTGAGTTTCTTTATACTTTGATATTATATATAAAATTGTATTACAAAAAGTAGCATATAAATTATTTGATTCGATACAAGAGCATTTTAATAATCATATTGATTTATATTTCAAATAGTTTTGTGAAATCTTTACTATTTGTATTCCAATTTCAAAACATTTTTAATAATTACATTTTATGAAAATTTGAATTTGAATTCTCGTAAATTTAACTCTTTTTCAATCCAATTATTTCAATTTAGAAATCTTCGTTGCCTTTCATTCTCTGAAGCAGATATTCATTAATTAATATATATTTTAATTCCACTTATATTTTAAAAAAATTATCATCTCAAAAGCTGTTGGACGGCACAAAATACCTGAACAGAAAAAAAGCCGGAATTTACGTGAACCAAAAAAAAAATCATGTACAAGTGTGAAACATGACAATCCACAAATTCCACATCAAAACCCAGCAACCACAAATCGTCTACCCAAAATCCCAGCGCGCGCGCGCGCGCGCACACACACACACATCCTCTGGGTTCGGTTCTCCGATCATCCTCTATATATTGATGAAGCTTCAGTTTGCTTCCACACAGCAGCTTCTCACTTTCCTCTCTGAGTCTTGTTTTTTCCAAGCTTGATAAATCATCACCGATTCTGTAAATTGGGATTTAGGGTTCGTAGCTTCCTCCTCAAAGCTTCACCCTCCTACTCCTTCAGGTATCGTTAATCTACCTATTCTTCTTTCCTATTTTGTTTTTATTCATTTATTTTTTCTAATTGGGAATTCGGGGTTTAGTTAAGATTCATTTTTAGGTTTGATTTGTAGCTTAATCCTGATAAGCATGAATTTTAGATTTTTTTATCTGTTCAAATTTTGGGTTTCTTCCCGAAGTTTGAACTTGCTTGAATGTATTGTTATATCGAAATGACGGCAAAACAATAAAATTCTGCCCAAAGTTTATCAGGATTTTTAGTTTAGAAAGATGTTAGCTTCGAGATTGAGCCCGCTATTCATCCAAAACATGAACGCGGGAGTTAAGGGAGCACATAATCACGGAAACCCATCTTAGTCAAATTCAAGGTCAACTTGATTAGGGTTTCAACCCTTCTAAAATTTTTATGTCATTAAAACTCACATTTCCAATATGAATTTGTAACTCAGTTTGTCAGGCGACATAACCTATTACACAATTTTATAATAGCAATTGATATCGTATTTCAGATAATTAAAGCCATTTTCTTATCCGGAAGCAGATGTTATGGATTTCAGATTAGTCTCTGATTAGATTTATAATAATATTTGGGTTGTTGGGTTTAAGTGGGTTTGAATTGATTTTTGTTTTTCTTTTTTTTCAGAGTTATGGATTTTCAAATGGAAATGCAGAGGGTGTCCTTTTGTGCTGCTCAAGTAAGTCCATATAAGTTTCTTTTGTTTGAAGCTTTATTTTTGGATGACAACTTTGTGTAATTAATATTGTTGCTCTGTCATGTAATTGTAATGTTAATGAGTTTTAATTTAGTTAATAATCTTATGGGATGATTATGAGCGTAAAAAGGACGTGTTCTTTTTCAGAGTGGAATTAATTGTTGTTTTTGGGGGGAACTTTACATGAATATGGCTGATTCATATGCATATTTAAATGCTTACTTTGATGTTAAAGTCAACGTTAATCCTGGGTTGCGGCTGCTGCAGATTGGCAATCTTGGGCTTGTGCTCCTATGGCATATTCTACATCTTTTTGTTAGCATATGGTACTTTCTATTAGATTTAGCTTTTGTGTTCGAAAGCTATCTTATTTCTGGTGGAGTACTCAAGAACTACAAAACCCTTGATTTGGGAAAGCTAAAGTACCTGGCTATTGTGATAGAAAGTGAAGAAGCTTACCAAACTTCAAAAGTTATTGAGCTTCTGCAGTGGCTAGAAGCTATTGGCGTGAAGCGTGTGTGCCTTTATGATACGGAAGGTAATGGTGCTTTCTTATTCTGATTGATGACAGATGCCTTCTACTATTGGTAGGCAACAATGTGATATATGTATTCCAACCTTGGCTAATTCTTCTTCTTTTTTGATCCTAGGAGTTTTGAAGAAATCAAAAGGAGCCATCTTGAATAAACTGAAGAATGCAACAGAATTTGAGGTGCTGTATTCTGTCCCTAAATTACTTCTTGTTCTACATTTTGCCACTTAAATTGTTGAAGTAATTAGCATTCTAAGTGTACCAAGAACCAATCAATTATTTTAATTGTAATATCTCATTTTATTTTTGTACTATATTTTTTAGGTGATGCTTGTATGAACCTGCCACCTTAGTAATTCGTAATTGGTTTATGATGTAGTCCCAGGGGGTTAACTTTATGCAAAGCAGTCTTCTTTTGTGTTTCTTTAATATTATATGATGAGTACTTTGTGTCTTTCACAATGAACATATATTGCATTATGACAAGACCAAAGTTTATAACCAACTTAGCATCCATTATGTGCAGGATGGTGATGAAGGGTTACTTGACCAAAAGCGCATGGCTCTGGAATTTTCGTCGTTCTCTGATGGAAAAGAAGCTGTGACCAAAGCAGCTAACTTACTTTTTGCAAAGTATTTGAAATTGGCCAACTTAGTTGGAGATCACGAAGAGAAAATCTTTACAGAACCTAACATGGACGAGGCACTAAAAGCTATTGGTATGTTTTATTGTCAGTTTCATCAACAGTCAAATTCATGATTACTGAAAAATTTAATTTGACCTTCTGGGTGTTTATGGTATTCTGCTTTCAGGTTGCAGGGGGCCAGACCCTGACCTGCTATTAGTTTATGGACCTGCAAGATGCCACCTTGGTTTCCCTGCATGGAGAATCCGATATACTGAGATCATGTGAGTATTTCTAAGCAAATTGGCGAGATGCATTTAGTTATGTAATTTCCTGTATATGTGCACTTGATATTTACTGAAACTTAAACATGAAGCGATGGTAAGGGAAGGATGGAGTAACCCTTTAACCACACAATAGGCCAGAGCTGAAGAGAATACCTAGTTTTAAGCCTGCTTTTTTGTGTATAATAGATACATATCCATGTGTGTGTGTGTGCGCGCGCAAACGTATTATAGTAATAATAATTTTGTTATAGTCTGTCTATTGGGATTTCCAAGATTTTCGTCTGGTCGACTCTTAACAAAATGTTTGCCCTGTTTAATGAGCATACGAAACTTATGTCAAGGGTTCTTTTCTGCAGTATGTCCTAATTTAAATATCCCAAAAGATTTGTCTGCAAGAGCTACGTAGCTGTAAGTTAGCAGTGGATCTAATTTTATCTCCTGTTTGGTAGGAAATGATTTTTTAAAGAACGAAAAGGGACCTTAAGGAAATTTCTTATCAGATTCATTGTTAGTGCTTGTCTCTTGCCAGTTTTTTCCTATACCCTGATTAGGAGACCTTTCCATGAGTTTTGTGGGGAGGTGGGTGTCCCATTTGTTTGGTTCCAGGATTTTAACGAGACTAAAGGGCTAGACCCTCCGTTTGCATAATTGGATGCGGAAAGTATTTTTTTTAATTATTTTCTTGGTCTGAAATAACTATTCTAAATAGGGCTGGCAATCACGCTGTCAGTTGTTTCTCAATAGCAATCCTTAACTTAATTTTTCTTATTTTGGGCTGGGTAATCTTTGTCTCTAGGTCATCCATATACAGGCACAGCTGCATGTTAGACTTGCATTTGATTTTATCGTAGACTCAGAAACTTATCTCCTTTGTCTTGTGTGATTCCTTTTTTTTCCCTACATGTATTGACTATTTGCACACATTTTGTTTCTTGAACTGATTGTCCCATATTCGCTTTACAGACACATGGGAGAATTGAAGTGGATGAAATATGGCTCCCTTATTAAAGCCATCTATAGGTTCACTACCGTGCGCCAAAACTATGGTAAGTGGCGTTTGTCTGGATTGTCTAATTAATTATCATCTCTTCTAATAGTTTGAAAATAAACTAATGATTTCATGAGATACTGGACAAGTTTGCAATGGTGCGCTATAACTTCTTGCTGGTTAAAGAAATTGATTTGATTTAGTCGTATGGTTAAATGATAAACACCGAGATCTGACATTGAAATCTTTTAGTATTTGGTTGACATATTGTGTATTGTTGTTGTTCCAACAGGTAAATGACACTGCATTTGGAAGCTCATAGCTCGGATAACCGATCCAAACACGTATGCGTCATACAAGAATTCCACAAGTCCCAGCCTGTTTGCGGTCATAGTTATTTACGTTGAATGTATGTTTTAACGATTGATATGTAAACAGTACTCTCGTTTATGTATAAGATATGCAGTGCGTTATGATCAGTAAATTATTTAGTGATGCCAAGTTCCTACATCCGTCGTCGATATCGAGTTCATTAGTCGCAGTGAGTAACCTGAGTTCATTAACGGATCATCGTAGATTAACGACCATAAACATCGCCTCACAGCATTCACTCTCCAGTTATTTGAGCTTTATTGCTTGCTTTTCAAGCGAGTATTTGCATCTTTTGCGGTATTTCTTATCGGCTGCAAGCATAACCGATGTAAGAAATATAACTAGAGCAAGTACAACTGTACAAGTAATGCCGCTCGTGAATTTTACACCTGAACTCGAGCCCGTACTCAATATGATACGCTACTTGTGCACCCTCTCTCTAAAGAATATGGTACCAAATAACAACCTCCATTAATCAAACAATTTTTTCAATTGTTAGTGCTTAAAACTTGGAAGTTCATGCGTCAAGGTAATTTTTTTTGGCTAAAGTTTAGGGTAGATGCTGGACGAAAGGGAAAGATGAAGGATAAAGGGGATCTATGAAAAAAGAAATCAGCCTCGCACTCTTTTGCATGTCCGTCCGCACTTTAACTGAAAAAAGGTGCAAGTAATAATCGTCAATGGGGAAAACGAATTAGAAGAAGGAACTATAGTAGGGCTAAAGTGATGATTCTTTTATACAAACTACATTGAGGGGGAATTGGAATAGTAGACAATAAATAATTATTTAGATCATGTTCTTAACTACTCGAGTTATAAACTACAGGAAGGAGAATCAAAAACTAAATCTCGATGCAAGGGTACTACAAGCCTCGTGTTTACAAGAAGAACAATCCTTGTATAAACATGCATGTCTAGTTCATTTCATCTTAAATTTATTTCTTTGTTCCATATAAGATCTTTTTATTTAACAAATTAAGAAGATAAGGTGAAGAGTGAGTTTGAGCTACATATCACCGAAACACCAATAAAATTTTGAAAGTAAAAACTTTTATAATGATAAACAGCCATCATTAAGTACATTCAGTAATTAAGCACTGCACTTTTTTGTGTGTATTTTGTTGAAACAATAGAGCTTTTATTAAGTACGGATTGAAACGTTGACATCCGAAACGAAGTACATTGAAAAGCTAAATAGGAGCAATCAAGTCCCAACGACGAACGCCTCCTTTATTGAACACAAAGGGAGGCGACGGAATGAGCAGCCCCGTTGCAAGAACGTTGGGGCATAAGAGAAAACTTAGAACAAAAACTTAGGGCATTCACTTACCAAAATTTTCACACGACACTTGTACTACCTCTCTAATAGAGGAAGGGCCATCAACATGTGTGTCCCATCTCTATTAGAGAGTCGTACAAACGTAAATATGAAAAATATGGTAAGCGTTTTTTGCCCTATTATTCTTAAGCGCTTTGGCTTTTCTCAGCAGCTTCCTTCTTCTTGAGCATGGCATTCGCTTGTCTCCACTTATGGTATTTGCCAAACAAGAGTTCCATATCTTCGAGGCTTCGGCCTTGTGTTTCTGGCAGCATTGTGTAAAAGAACATAAAAGCAATCGAAGACGTTCCGGCATAAAGGAAGAAGGCACCACCGATCGTGATGGCCTTGTACAATGAAAGAAACGTCATGGAGATGACTCCGCTCATCAACCTATTCATGGCCACTCCCATAGCGCACCCTTGCGCGCGCAGCTGCAACGGGTAGATCTCTGAGCTGTAGACCCAGGTGATGGGTCCAAGCCCGATGGAGAAAAACGCAACGTTGGACATTACCATTGCAATGCACAGAGCGATGGCCCATTGGACCTTGCTGTGGGAATGATCGACGACTGTAAGACCCACACCGAGCAACAAGAGAGAGAAGATCATTCCACCCACACTGGTCAAAAGCAAAGGACGACGTCCGAACTTGTCAAGCATAAAGGTGGCGACAAGGATGAAAATGGTCTTGACAATTCCAACGGCTACGGTTGCAAGTAGTTTGTCATTGTAGGAAGTGATTCCAGCCTTCTCGAAGATCCTGGGGCTGTACAACACGACGGAGTCAATACCGGAGGCTTGCTGGAAGAAGTGGATACCAACTCCCACGATCAAAATATGGCGGACAGCTGGGGTGGGCCGAAGGAACAAGTCTTTCCATACGCCTTCACCTTTGCTTTTCTTCGAAACCTGAACGATATCCTCGTTGGACTCTTTTGGGATTCCAGCGGCCTCTTTGATCTCGTCTAGTCTGAGCTCAGCCTCCTCATGGGTAGAAGAAGTTTTGTTCAGGACTTTCCTGGCGTCTCCGAGTCGCCCCTGCATGACGAGCCAGCGTGGTGACTCAGGCATGGCTAGGACGCCGACGGCGAGGAAAAGAGAGGGAACTGCGCCAATGCCGAGCATGATCCTCCAGTTCAAGTGGATCGGGAGCTTGGCCAAGGCATAGTTGGATACGTACCCAAGTAATATACCAACATTAACAAACACCTGCATATTTTGAAACAAATCAAATTTATTGATTATTCATATTTCCTAAAAGTGGATTAATGTATACAATGAGATAACCAAGCAAAAAAACAAACCTCAGGGAAAGATGTGAGGAAGCCACGGAATGAGGCTGGAGAGATTTCGGCTGTATAGACAGGAGCTATCATAAGAGCGTAACCAACTCCAACTCCAGCAATAAATCGGCCGAACATGAGGAAGGCGTAGTTGGGGGCAAATCCCATAAGGAGGGCTCCAGCAAAGAAGATGGCTCCAGAGAGGACAATGGTGTATCGTCGGCCAATCCAATCGGATGTTCTTCCTGCCAAGGCGGAACCGATGAGAGAGTACAGGTTCAGAGTACCGTTGAGGACTTCAACTTGTACGTCGGTGATTTTCAGGTTTTCTTTGATGAAGAGTGACGCTCCACTCATCACACCAATATCTGTATGTAAAAATGAAATCAAGAAAACGTAATAACACACATAAAAAGGAAAAAAAATACCAAAAGAAAAATCCACATGCATGAAGTAAATGGACAATTAAATTTACCATAGCCCAGCAAGATTGAAGTCATTGAAGCCAAAATGGCACAGGCAACAGCGAACTTCTTTGTCTTCGCGGCCTTGGGGGGATCAAAGTCTGCAATAGTCTTCTGGCCTGAGGCTTCAGTATTTTGAGGTTTTTGGTCAGCCATCTCCATTGTTAGAGCTAGCTAGAGATCGATAGACAAATAGACAGACAGAAAACAGAGAGATCACTTGTCAATGAAAGAATTTGCTATTACTCGAGAATTTTATTCATTCACCAAGGTGCTGTTTTTTGTTTTGGGAATAGGATTTGGATCTTTTGTTTTCAGAACACAAGTTCTCAAGTGCTTAACAATTCGCCAGTACTCTGCTAACTTGCGTTTATTTGGATTTGTGATGATTTGTATCTTACGAAGGAAGGTGGGTAAGAACAAAGCTTGCTGATGATATGTCTGCATGCAGGCTCCCCTTATAAACATTCCGAAACGAGTAAGTTACGGACTAAAGCAAAACAAATTCCAACTTTGTGTCGCGAGATCCGTTTTTACAGTTCCGCTGTTGTATGAAGACCAATTGATTTTTTCTTTAACTTACCAAGAAATAGTTTTAATTTTAATGTTTTCTTATATTTTTAATCCAACACCGATTCAAAGGTTACTATTTTGGCAATTAATCATTGATTTACTCATGTAGTGCCAGCGAGGGTTAATTTTGTGCAGAGTATTCTTAATTTTGTGTTTCTTTAATCACATAGATAGATAGCTTTGTGTTTGGGTTAATATTTGAACATTGGGTTTAAGTGAAAGAAAGCCTAAAGATGCCAATTAAAAGGGAATTTGCCCGAAGCCTAGCATCGAGCCCAGAAGTAAATTGAGGCTTTCTCAGCCAAGAGACACAAGTCATGTGTCTACAAGTAAAGCAACAAGTGATAGAGACTAACCTACTATCAGCCAAAGAATACTTTTTAGTGGCATTGCAAGTAAGAAAGGTGATGACTCACTACCCTCCAAATGCTTTCAGACAAGCAAAAGTTACAATAGTCGGGCTAGTTTGCCTATAAAAGGAAGAAGAAGCCCCAGAGACAAGGACACTCAATCAATCAAACAAACAAACATACATAATCTGGAACCACAATAACAACTTAAAGGGCTCTGGACTCTCTTCATTTGTATGTACAAGACCATGAACTAAAAGTCCTTGTTTACAAGGCAAGAAAAAGAATTTAACATGGACTTAACCCATCCACGACAATCCTTTGATAACAAGAAGTTTGACTAACTTGGGGCACAAGTAATCAATTTAAAACACACTTGTTCTACATTTGCTATACTGAGATAGCAGTGGCATGCCTAGCACTTAGTTAGTTTTGATTGTGAGCCTCAAGGCCTACACCTAAGGCCCCACAAAGGCACTTTTCAGAACTAACTTTGTCCTCTTCTTGTAGCACATCAACAAGTAAAAGCCCGACTACACATCCAAAGTGCCGAGGTATGAGGCTCCTTTTCCAGAGAAATCTTTGATAGAACATAGTTTTGGCACACTTAGTGGGACCCAACATACTAGTCTTGTATGCCAAGAAGAAAGAAGAAGGAGAAAACCTTCAGGTGGAACACAGAATACGGACTACCCTAGTGTCTACCAAGATCAAGCTTGACAGCTCATCCAGAAGATTTCCCTTCCCTACGAGGACCATCTATGCCAAAAAGCTCGACTCTATCTGAGAAGTCAGGAGAAAAGGTGACCAATGAAGTCTTGCAAGCCACCATGATACAAGTAATGAAAACTATGGCAAATATCACTCTGGAAACCAGAGGAGAAGTGCGTAGACTCTATTCCCTAATAGGGAGTCTACAAAGAAGATTAGATCTGGAATACTTTACTCTAAAAAATTGTTATGCCAGGAAAATGATGAGAAAGGCAAGCTCTGAGAAAGAACCAGTTATCCCCCTATTTCCTTTGCTTGAGGAAAAAAAGAATAAAGGAAAAAACAAGGAAGGATTTAGAATTAGTCAGCCAGTGTTAGAGGAGATCCTGGAAGCGGAGTTGCCCGACCCCTTATTATTCTCACTAGATATTAGGGGGTATAGTGAGAGAGAAAGAAAGAAGTATGGGATGCCCTAAGTAATCAGAGAATCCAGTGGGAAAGTTGAGTTTACAACCATGGACAAACCTCCTCCTTATAGACCACCACCATTGGTTAATAAAGGAGTAGGGGCCAAGTGGAGAAAGCCCGACCCAAACAAAGAAACTTTCTCGGGCAATGATAGTAGCCCGAAGTGGGAATTCCCTCATACCCCGCCTAATAATACAGCCAATCAGCAACTTAGAGATGAGTTAGCTGAGTTAAGGATGATGGTGGTCCAGAATGCTCAACCTCATGTTCGTCCGTTGTTCAGGATCACCTATCAGAAGCCATATCTTGAGTATATTGATGAGCATAATCCTTTTCCCCTCAACTTCAAGATGCCCGTGTTTCCAAATTTCAGTGGAGAAGATGGTAGTGTATCATCTAGAGATCATATTTTCAAGTTCGCCAATCATTGCATGGCATTTGAAGACAATCCTAATTATAAGTTAAGACTGTTTGGGAATTCGTTGGTTGGCTTAGCATCTTAGTGGTATTCTCTGATGCCCCCCAATTCTATTGCTAACTGGGGGCAAATAAAGATGGCTTTTCATGAACAATTCTACAAAATGGAGCCCAAGATGACTATTAACGATCTAGTCGAGGTGAAGTAATACGAACATGAGTCTACTGAGAACTTCATGATGAGGTTCAGGAAGGCAAGGATGAGATGCCAATTCCCTATCAATCATGCCTAGCTTATTTCCATCGCTCAGAAGGCATTGAGATTACCTTTAAGAAAAATGTTTTATGATGTACAGTTCAATGATATGCAAGAGTTGGTGATTGCTGCTACTAAGTATGAGAAATTATTGATCGAGGAGCAGCAAGTGAAGCACTCCTCTAAAGCACCACCATTCTACAAAAACAAAGTTGCCATTCATCAACTAGAGTTTGAAGGAGGGGAGCCAGAAGGAAGTGATGATCATGAAGGAGAAAGAATTGACATGTGTGATGTGTTATAAACTAGCACTTAAATTAAACCCTCTTATTGACAATTGTAGTAAAGATGAAAGTAGGGATCGTTCTAGGCCAGGGATTAGAAGGGATGCTAATCTACACAATTTAAACTCTAAAACACTAAACTAGACTCAAAAACAGAAAACTAGACTCTAATAACTCAAAACAAACTAGAATGACTGAAAATAGCACAAAACAAGGAAATTGACTCAAAACAGACACTAAGGTTGGATTTCGACGAATTCTAACTTAACTTCGACTCAAAACACTAAAGGAAACAAATCTAAACAGGTTCTAACTAAGTAAACAAGAAATATTAAAGGGGGGAGTTGGTTTTGACGAATTTAAAGTAAAAGCAAACAAATTGCAGAAACAAAGTAAACTGACACAAATTTGGGTGAATTGATGGGTGATAAGCTAGTTAGAGGGTTCTTCTCCACACATGACACATATGCATACAAATTGATTTCCAATTATTATTCCAATAAACCATGAACCTCAACGCCCCAGATTAACTATGAACAACACTAATTAACCTTCAGATTTTCCTTAAGTCATTGAATTGGTGGAATACGCATCGGCAATCCCTACATGAACAGCATAATAGAGATACAATCAAAGATCATTAAGCTTTGTGAAAATCATAAGCTTTGACAAGACATTCGTAACTATGAAAAACATGATACTCTTGCCAGGAATTTACTTAACACGATTGTGACTAGCAACCTCCACTACTTGCAAATTTAAGTTCATAACGATTAGGTGAAAATCCCTTATATTTTAGCATCAAATTCATGCATGCAAACTTAGTAGGCCTCCTTAATTAACATACAAGAATAAGTTATCAATCAAGCAGTTAAGCAAATTGCATTCACGATTTATGAAACAATAATTGGATGAAATCAATTCATATCACATATATGTTCATGGCTTTGAATTCTCCTCTAGCCAAAATGAAATTAGTTCCTCATGTTCGCACTTAAACAAAGAAAATTTAAATTAAACATTGAAAACAAAAGATAGAATACACCTAAGAACGTTCCAACAATCCAAAACTTGAATGGCAAGCACGGCTCCAAAGGTCTTCTCTCATTTCTCCTTGAAAAGTTACGGCACAAGGTGTGTGTGTGTATGAAATTGGGTGATGGTGTGAGATGGATAGGTGGTGCGGCTTGTGTGTGTGAGGGATGGATGGCTGAATGAATGAATGAATGGTGAATGGTTCCTTGTATGGTGTGGCACAATGTTATATTTAAAAGGGAAAGATAGCTAAAACCCTAATTAATTTTAGAGACAGATTTGTACACCAAATCCTCAAAGAAAAAGGGTAATTAAATGTCAGAATCCAAGAGGAAAAGGGAAAGGGGTATGCGGCAAGGAAAATGAAGGAAAATGATATGCCTTGGACGGCAAGGGAAGGGAAGGAAAGGGATAGGTGTAGCAACCCCTCTTGGAATAGGATTAGGCCTTCTAGAACATATATTTAAGTGTCCTAAATTAATTAGGAACCGTCTTGGCAGCTGGAACATAAGTAGGAAAAGATTAAGATTAACTAAGTCAAAATAAGGTAGTTTGACTCATGTTTCCTTCTTTGTAGCTGATTCCTTGTCTTCCAAGTCTTGAATTAATTTCTTCTAACTCTTTAGCATATTCCTAGCCCTTCTTGAATTTCAATTTCGTACATCCACCTTGCTCCATGCATGCGCTATCCATTCCAAGCCCAAAACTGCTCCAAAATGCTCCAAATTGCACTTTCTTGCCACTTTAGCCAATTGGACCTACAAACACACGAAAATAACTTAAATCACTATAATAAATAGAAACTAACTCACTAAATGCAAGGAATTAAACTAACAAAATCGCATAAATATGCTCCTATCAAATTCCCCCACACTTAGCTTTTGCTAGTCCTTAAGCAAAATAAAACAAAAAAAACACACTCTAGACCTTCCAACAATTGCCTCAGGGATTTCCAATGCAACATGACATGCCAAAGATCACCACTCTATAGATTTTAGTCATCCTTACCCTCGAACACGTACTTAATCATAGTCACCATTCACTAGCTCACATTTAATCAATTAAAACAATGTTTTGAATGTAGTAACATGCCTTAGAGAATTCACTCAATTCCTCACCGGTTATACTCTCTATTTTCACACATATTTTCTGACTACACTCCCTACACTAAGTATATGTGAGAAGATTGATGTAAACATGTAGACTAGCACTCACATATGTTATAACAAAGAAAGCAATTTCTGGAATTATTAATATGTGTATGTATATGATCTCATGAATGGAACGCTACTACTTAGAAGTGAGAACCAGGGATTCCATATGCTCATACCAATTTCAAACTCCACATATTGAAACACATAACAATCAAGATAGAAGTCTAAGGGTTGTAATGGGGCTAAGGTATCGGCTAACAAAGAAAGGTTAAGGATAAACAAAGGTTCTTAAAGCAATAGTAAGCAAAGTAATGAAATAAACACTTAGAATTCACTTTTGAATGCAGAAATCAACTTAAAACACCCATGGAAGATTCACACAACACTTAGGGCCATATTCAAACTTTTGGACCCTTTCTTCAACAACCAATACTTGTGAGTTCATTCTCACTTATGTCTCAACTCTTCTTTTTTCTTTTTCACGTTTTTTTTTTTTTTTTTTTTTAGATTTCAGATTTCCAACAAAAACCTCCCCCACACTTGTTTTTCTGCATAATGTAGATCGAAAGGAATTCCCTTTAAGTCATGCTTCACTATCCTTTAAGAACAAGGGTATGGATAGTCCTATTCTAGGCTAGGTAAGGATAATGTGGCTAACAAAGAAAATAGGCTAAACAAGGCTCAAAGGGGTTACACCTACAATACATATTGAAACACATCTTATTGTATGTTATGCACTCAATATCATGCTTTGAATTAAACGGGCATGATTTCTAGTATTTGGAACTATAATGATGAAAACGCATTCTAAGTAGTAACCAAGCAAAGAAATAATGAGATCATGCAACGATCATAGAAAACAAGAAATCACAAATTATTAACTCTCCAAATAAAGTTTAGGCTCAAGTCTCTCAAGGTTGTAGCGTTAGTTTGAGTTCCTTCAAGCATGTTACAAAAACTAATTTTTTATCTTTTTGTGATTACATGTGAATTCATAAACAACTACAACTAAGCATAAACCAAAGAGCATATCAAACTTCCATCCATGTTTGTAACTTTCTTTAACAGTCATGCAATTAAAAATAAAATCCTCATCATTGTGTTGGAAGGTACCCTAAGACACAAACAAACACACAAATACGACTCTTTTTGGGTTTTTCAAAACTTTTTTGAATATTTTTTTCAAATTTTTGTATTTTCTGTTTAAGACACATTAAAACACTTCAAAACACACTAAAAACACTTAAAAACAGTGAGTAACAACTTTAGAAATGATAGGTGATAAAATCTGACAAAATTCATGAAACACACTTTGTTTACCCCTTACACTTAAATCAAACATTGTCCTCAATGTTTCAAACATAGACTCACACACAAACAATCAAACAACAACTAACAAATATGACATGTATGGCAAAGTAAAAGCAATAAAGAGTAGGGTTAAGGAACGCAAATGTGGTTGTGGATTGTTGGAGATTGCTAGGTCTTCTTTATTCAAATGCATGGGTTGCCTCCCAAGAAGCGCTTGCTTTAACATCTTCCAGCCAGACGATACCTCTCTTTTAAGCTCCATTAATGCCCATGGCATGGAGGGGTATTTCCTCCATGACATGCTCCTCAAAGTACTCATAATAAGGCTCAATGAATGGAAGGGGATAGTGATCCTTCCTGATTGTGGTGTTGAACTTCCTAAAGTCAATGTAAACTTTCTCATCACCTTGGATTCGATTGGGTACCTACACCAAAGAAGGTAACAACCTATTAGTTGAAATGAGAATTGGAATTAGAATAGGTGGCTTCCTAATGTATTACAATGAAGACTCAAAAGTAGTAGCATGATCAACAAAATCACTAGGGATGCTTTCGGCCAGATTGGGTGTTTTGAGGGTAGTGGCGTGTTCCTTGTGCTCTACTCCAATTTCTTCTTCGATGGTGGTTCGAAATACATCCTTCTTAATAGGTATTGAACGTTCCTGCCCTATATTTGTATTCATATCAATGGCAAAACAAGGACAAACATCATTAGGATTCTTAACAGATTCAGAAACATTGAATTTAATCATATCACCACCAAACTCCATTGTTAATGCTCCATTGGCCACATCAATCTTTGTTTGGGCTGTTTTCATGAATGGTCTTCCAAGTAGGATCGGCAATGGTGGAGAATGGGCCGAATCCTCCATTTCAAGCACATAGAAATCAGCCGGAAAGATTAAATGATTAACTTGCACCAAAACATCTTCCAAAACTCCTTTTGGATATGCATTAGAACGATAAGCTAATTGAATAATAACTCCATCATTTTTAAGCTCTCCTAAGTTCATAGAAGCATAAATAGAATATGACATGACATTAATGGATTCACCTAGGTCTAACATAGCATGTTCAAACCTTGTATTACCAATTACACAAGGGATAATGAAACTACCTGGATCTTTGCATTTAGGTGGCAGCTTTCTTTGCAACATTGCAGAGACATTTTCACTTAAATGTACCACCTCTTTCTCCCGAATTCATTTCTTTGTTGTACAAAGCTCCTCATGTTCGCACTTAAACAAAGAAAATTTAAATTAAACATTGAAAACAAAAGATAGAATACACCTAAAAACGTTCCAACAATCCAAAACTTGAATGGCAAGCACGGCTCCAAGGGTATTCTCTCCTTTCTCCTTGAAAAGTTGCAGCACAAGGTATGTGTGTATGAAATTGGGTGATGGTGTGAGATAGATAGGTGGTACGGCTTGTGTGTGTGAGGGATGGATGGCTGAATGAATGAATGGTGAATGGTTCCTTGTATGGTGCGGCACAATGTTATATTTAAAGGGAAAGATAGCTAAAACCCTAATTAATTTTGGATACAGATTTGTACACCAAATCCTCAAAGAAAAAGGGTAATTAAATGTCAGAATCCAAGAGGAAAAGGGAAAGGGGTATGCGGCCAGGAAAAGGAAGGAAAGTGATATGCCTTGCACGGCAAGGGAAAGGAAGGAAAGGGATAGGTGCGACAACCCCTCTTGGAATAGGATTAGGCCTTCTAGAACATATATTTAAGTGTCCTAAATTAATTAGGAACCCTCTTAGCAGCTGGAACATAAGTAGGAAAAGATTAGGATTGACTAAGTCAAAATAAGGTAGTTTGACTCATGTTTCCTTCTTTGTAGCTGATTCCTTGTCTTCCAAGTCTTGAATTAATTTCTTCAACTCTTTAGCATATTCCTAGCCCTTCTTGAACTTTAATTTCGTCCATCCACCTTGCTCCATGCATGTGCTATCCATTCCAAGCCCAAAACTGCTCCAAAATACTCCAAATTGCACTTTCTTGCCACTTTAGCCAATTGGACCTACAAACACATGAAAATAACTTATATCACTATAATAAATAGAAACTAACTCACTAAATGCAAGGAATTAAACTAACAAAGTGACATAAATATGCTCCTATCAATGTGTGCAGTAGAGATGACTACGCCTTTCAAACCATTAATAGTAAAGGGTTTAGTCCAGTTAGTTAAGGATTAGAAGATGGTGATGAATGATGGTGGATTTGTCCCCATAAAGCCCCCTAAGTACCAGAGTTATCCTTTGATTTGGCCAAGGCCTCAGAAATCTATGAAGAGCTAGTGCGGGCAAGAGTAATTGTGCCCGACATCACTAAGAAAATGCCTAAGCCTGAAGAATTAAGAGGAAAAAAATATTGCAAGTTGCAGTATACCTTCAACCATTCTATAACTAATTGTGTCCAGTTCAGAGACTGGATTCAAGACCTTATAGGGAAAAAAAGTTGCTGCAGGAGAAACCACATGCCAATATGATGATTGACATGGATCCCTTCCCAGAAGCCCCAAGAAACATGATCAACTTGACTTGGGATGGGAAAGGAAAGGGAAAAGCCACTTGGGAAGTGAAGGAAGAGAGGAAGCAGGTTGATAGACTGATAGAAGGAACTATCAAGTTGCCCGAGAAACCCAAAGCAGCCATGGTTAAATGGCTGGTGTTATGTAGCAAGTGCCAGTGTGAATGTGAGCTAGAAGTACCAGTATTAGGAGCCATTATTAATCAAGAATTGATTATAAGAAGAGAGAAAAAAAAAAAAAAAACAAAAAGCCCATAGAAGCATCATGTGGGTAGCTGAGAAAGAGACATCCACAAATGTTTCCCAAAGGTTGGGAGGGGATTCTCAACCAAAAGGCTTGTCAGAGGTGTTTAGAAATTAAGAAGCCTCTGAAGAAGTAGTAGACGAATAAGCTAAAATACCAAAACGGGTGGAAGTTAGGCATTTCCAGCCAAATATAAAGGTGGTGATGTAAGGATGAAGGGAAGAACAAAGAGCATTATATCCCCATTCACCAAGAAGGATTCTACCTGACTCGAGCGAAAATGTTATGTAGTTGGGAAGGATGGGAGACCTGTCAAGGAAATGAGAGCCTCTATGATTAGGAGAGTCCAAAGATATCACAAAGCTCATATAAACTCACTCAAAGTTTCTGTTACATCATAAATCTTTGAAAATGTGAAATTTGGGAAGGTACCTCACAGGGGAAGAAATCAACTTCACTGAAGAAGGAAAATAGAGGTAGAAAGAGCTAATAGCAAGACTAAAGGAGAAGGAGATCATGTGCCACAAAGCCCTCATCCAGGAAAGTACAAAATCTTGAGGAAGGCTCAAGAGGATATAATGATGATGCCAACACCAAGATGAAGCCTGGAGTCAATATGTTTTGGAACTATCTTGCTTGAAAGGAGAATGCCTTAACCTTTGTTGGTTGATACTCTTTGCAAAGTTCCAGAGCAACTGCCAGACTTTGATATAACCTGGGAGGAAAAGTTGCCCGAGCTAATGTTGTTAAAAGAAGCACAGTCTTGGTTAGATGAATTCATAGACCACATTGAGGGCAAGAAAAAGGATTTACTTGAACCTAGCAACTTCTACGTAAACATAACATCTGTTTTATCTGCCATATTTTGTGTCGAGCCTGATCAACCTGCCATTATGGAGGGTGATTACTTGGCAATATAATCTATGATGTCACATGTTAGTATTGAAGAAGCTAGAAGAAGAGAATTGGGCAAAATAGGCTTGCCCAAGCTCGCCAAGAAAGAGCTCGAGAGGGTATATTTAGATAAAATAGTCTTTAGTCGCTCGAGTATGACCCTAGGTAACCATCTTAAGCCTATATATGTAACTGCTCATTTGGAGGGTGTACCCTTCAAGAAGGTTTTGATTGATGGTGGAGCTACGGTTAATGTGTTGCCATATAAGCAGATGAAAATGATGTGTAGAAGTGAAGAAGATCTCATCCCCACAGATCTAATAGTATCCAGTTTCTCTGGAGCCATCACTAGAACTCATGGGATATTGCCATTGGAGGTTGACTTGGGGTCCAAGCAAATCATGCTAGCCTTCTTCGTTGTGGACTATACTTCCACTTATGAAGCCTTGCTAGGCCGAGGTTGGATTTATCAGAGTTTTTCTGTACCTTCCACCTTACATCAACATGTAGCAGTTTACCATGAGGAAGGGGTCATGAAACCAGGATTTTGGGAGATAGTGAAGGCTGAGTCATGGCCATTCCTTCCTATAGCCAATGTGGCAGAAGCCAGATTTTACAATCCTAGTGTTAGGATTCTTCAGTGTTTATGAGCAAATGAACGGTTGTCCGACCAAGGTGACAGCCCAAAAACTACTAGAACAAAGGAGGAATGAGATAGACCCCATATTGTCCCAACTCCCTAACACCAGTAATGTTAGAACAAAGAAGAAATGACCAAGTAGTTGTAGTTAGGTCCTTAATCAAAAGACTGTTGGTGTATGAGAAAGAGAGAAAACAAGAAAAAGAGAGCTCGGCCAAAGATCAAGAGAAATGGAAGGAATAAGCATTAAGTAGCCAGAACAGGGATGAAGAAGAGTTTTTTGGGAAGAAGTTGGAAGCAGCCATTCAAATGGCTGAATGTATATATAACCTGGATGGGCTAGAAGACTTGCTCGAGAATCCAGAGTTGGTTGAATTTTTGTGTGCAGAACCTAACAAGCCACCACCAGAAGTGCAAGACCCCTTATAAACCATTGATTTAGGGACTAAGGAGGATCCAAGGCCTATACAGATCAGTGGCCTGTTAGAAGTGAAAGATCGGGCAAAGATAGTTAGCCTTTTGCATGAATTCAAAAACTGTTTTGCTTAGCATTACACTGAGATGCCAGGTTTAGATTCAACCTTAGTAGAGCATATGATGCCTATTAAGGATGGATATAAACTTGTAAAGCAAACACCACAAAAGATGTCAAAAGAGATCGAAGAAAAAGTCAAAGAAGAGATTGAGAGTCTGGTGAAGGCTGGATTTATTAGGCCTGCCAAACATATCGAGTGGTTGGCCATCATTGTACCTGTATTCAAACCTATAACTAATCGAGTTCGATGTTGTGTTGACTATTGAAACATTAATGGAGCCACGCCTAAAGATAAATATTCTATGCCCATGGCTGACCTATCCATAGATGCAGTTGCAAAACATAAAGTCTTATCTTTTATGGACGGGAATGCTGGTTATAATCAAATAAAAATGGCTAAAGAAGATATACATAAAACAACTTTTAGGTGCCCAGGACATGTTGGAGCATATGAGTACTTAGTCATGCCATTCGGGCTCAAAAATGTTGGTGCAGTATATCAGAGAGCTATGGACACCATTTTTCATGACTTAATCGGCCATAGCATGGAAGTATACATTGATGACTTAATCGACCATTTTTCATTGACTAACGGTTTCAGTTAGTTTTAACAAAGGACCAGGCCGATGTGTTAAAAAATGAGCAGAAACACGTTTGCTCGATGACTGAGTGAAGGTGCCTGTTGAGGATTTCCGTTAGGCAAACACTACTTCACCAATTAGGTATGTGCGTTCTTTTTCATTCCGATTCTCTTTTCCTTGGTCCCCTTGGTAGTTGTTGTTTCTCCCTACATCTCTCTTTGTCTCTATCTCTGTCTCTGTCTCTCTCTTATACACAAACACCCTAAACTCTTTTCCATCTATTCCACTCCTAATTGATTGAAGATTAGTTTATTTTTATTTGTTGATTAATTTTTTCTTCAAATGTATGATTAATTAATTTAGTAGCTATTAAAAAGGAATCATGCAAGGAGCCTAACGAGGAAGGACGCTCTACTTACCATTTGATGTATATTATAATATAATATAATATATTATATTATGTTTTTGAGTAGTCTTTGAGGAGACTTAAATCTAGTTAAACTTGAATGATATCTTAAGACTATTGGTGATTCATTTTCACCAAATGGTCATCATACATATTGTATAGCTAGCTACGACATTAGGTTTATTGCAGGTACTGATATTTCTAGTAAAATCTAGATTCGTTAATAGACGCTAGTCATTGATTAGGTAAATGCCACTTCACCAGCTTGCTATACACTTGGATTACTTTGATAGTGTGAATGGAATTTGCATTCTTTGATATGACGAGCGATGTGATATAAACTTGATTATTGTTATGGTAGTGTTATATGTATATAGTTTTTGACTATATATATGATTTCAAAATGAGGGTTATTATATTCAAATGATTTTAACTAGATAAACTTGATCCACTCACACTTTATTTTGTCGACCCTTCAGGATATACTGAGAATAAGGATAACCCATGAAGCGAAGAGTAGGCTTGGCAATGAGACCTTCACCTTCGTATTTTGGTGATGAGTCCCTTACTACAGTTTATTCTAGTATATAATAATTGCATGATTGTACTCTGGATTATGTATGACACTACATTGTTTTGTATTAATTGTTGTGTGAGGCTACTATCAGCTTTGGAGTAATGAGATAAGGATGAGATTACATCCTCGAACATGTGTTCCGAAGTGGGGAGGTTGATGAGGTTTGATTAGTAGACTATTTTGATTATTAATAAAGAACAGTTTGGTTCAAATTCATTCACATCATAATTATCTTATGATCGCTTTCATCACTAAGTCGGCTTGTGATGTCATCTTATGATGGGTTCATGTGGTCAATTTAGCGGCGACCAGCATATTATGGCCTCGTAACTTGTGTTGTTGGAGTCAGAATGTGTCACTGAATTTTCATGCCTAGCACGTGGACAACACAAAGGGTAATGCTAGGGAGACCAAATTTCAAGACTAAATTTATAAACTAAATGATGTGTCACCAATAAGAATAAGCACGTTTATCAACCTATATGTGATAAACCAATCATTATCTTTCATGTCCTCTAGTTTTCAAACCTTTGTCCACAAATTTAGTCTTCCTGGCCTTACTCCAGCACAAATAAGGGGATGTAGAGCACATGTGGCCATTGAGCTTAATACATGGAGCAACCTGCTTTGATACCATATAGAAATATGATTCCCTAAATTGTTAGATACAATGTGTATAATATATGTATATATAGGGTTTGACAAAACCCATAAGAGATGAATTCCTAAAATAATTACTATAAAAATTTACCTTCTTGCAATTACGGAGAAGATTCTAAATTAGCTAAATGCTCTAACGAGAACAAACAATTATATATTAAACACATCGACCAAACATATCAATCGAACATCTTGTTACTTAACAAAGAAAATAAGATGTTTGAGACTCTGAACCTTCCCAAAAGGTGAGAGGGGGCACAGAACTTGTGTGCTTGATCGATCTTGATGATGAAGATTTTGTAAGGGTTTTGAGACTTTTGGTGTCCCACATTGGGAAACACTAAAGGTTCATTGCCCTTTATATAGATTTAGTGCTTTAGAAATGGATTGAAGGCTTGGGCCTTATGATTGTGTGGATTAGGCTTGTATAATATAGCCTAAATGCAATTAATATTAATTAATCAAGACAAGGGCCTTGGGCCTCAGGGCCTTGGAATTTAAAATTAATCTGATTCATTAATTTTAATTTTCGGATTGAATTTTTAATTAATTTATTAATTAAAAATGTTTTGATTAAAAGACACAGCTCTTAGAAAGAGTTGTGTACTTTCAAATACGCTGAACATGTATTTGAAAAGGTGTGAAACAACCTATATATTTGCAATCACAGTATCCAAGTGAGATCATCCTTTCTTCCTCTCATTCTTCCGTACGAAATTTTCAGAGAGTAAGCACACAAAGCAAATTCACTAGAATTCTAGAATCCAGTGCGGGTTGTAGAATTAGGTAGTTGAATCCTGGTCGAGCAGATGTTGTAGAACCACAAGCACAAGAGTGGGACGAAAATATTGTTCGAAGGACAAAGTTTTTACACTAGCCTCTACCTTCTATAATCAAATTAGTACCATTGTTATTCTTATATTCATTTCTATATTTATTGTGTAATTTCATTCTGCACAGCAAGTATTTTTGGTTAATAAATATTATAATTTCAAATTTTGTTTATTTCTGTTAATTTTGTTTATTTTTGAATTGTTCTCCATCAGATTTTGTGTCCACTAGAAAATGTTAGAAAGAACGCTAGGATCAGAAAGAAGAATAAAGGGAGAGTCGATAAGTGAGGGTGAAGGTTTACAGGTAAGTCAATGGATGTCTAGGTAGACTGGGGTTTTCATGTGCCATGTTTAGTGATTCTTACAGTAGGTAGCAAAATTTTAAACCAAATTTTGCAAACCAAATGATGTATCATCAATAGGAGTTAAGCATGTTAATCAACACTTAATCCAACCATAAACAACCGTATCATTTGGTTTACAAAATTTGGTTTGAAAATTTGGTTCCTTGGCATTATTCTTCTTAAAAGTTTAGAATTTAATATAATGGCTGGAGCAATTGCTTGAGATCTATGTCTCACTAAAGATGAAAACCAAAAGTTTTCAAAATTTTGAAACTTCACTACGTACCAAACAAGTTTTTGGGTTTTAACGATAATTATTCTTATAGATGTAAGTACAGTTGCATCTAACTAAAATATATGAGCTAAAGGAATTGATCATCGTCATAAAGTGCAGTAAACATTGATTAAGCATTGCCCTTTATTCCTAATGGATTTGAGCCTTGTTCTCGTCACCAAAACCATGATCAACTTGCTTAGTCTTGTTAAGCATGGCATTGGCTTCTCTCCACTTGTGGTATTTACCAAACAAGACCTCCATATCTTCAAGGGATCGACCCTGCGTTTCTGGATACAACGTATAAAAGAAGACCCAACTAAGCGCAGCAATTCCCGCGTAAAGAAAGAAGGCCCCACCAATCGTGATGGCCTTATACAATGAAATAAAAGTCATGGAGATGACCCCGCTCGTCACCCTGTTTACGGCCACCCCCATAGTGCACCCTTGCGCGCGCAACTGCAACGGAAAGATCTCAGAGCTATAGACCCACGTGATGGGTCCCAACCCAACGGAAAGATCTCAGATCTCAGAGCTATAGTACCATGGCGATGCACAACCCGACGGCCCACGGGACCTTGCTGTGGGATTGATCAACGACTGTAAGACCCACACCGAGTAGTATAAAAGAAACTACCATTCCAACCACGCTGCTTAAAAGCAAAATACGGCGTCCAAACCGATCAACTTGAAATGTTGCCACCAAGATTGCAATGGTCTTGACAAATCCAATAGCCACGGTTGTAAGTAGCTTGTCATTGTAAGAAGTAATTCCTGCCTTCTCGAAGATCCTGGGGCTGTACAAAACCACAGAGTCTGTACCTGACAATTGTTGAAAGAAGTGGATACCAAGGGCTGCTATTAAAATGTGGCGAACGGCCGACGTGGGGCGGAGGAGCAATTCCTTCCATATACCTTCACCTTGGCTGCGTTTAGAAACTTGAACAACCTCATCCTTTGAGTCTTTGGGGATTCCTACAGCTTCGTTAATCTCGTCTAGTCTAAGCTGTGATTCCTCTTCAGAAGATGATGTTCTATTCAGCACTCGCTTGGCGTCTCCGAGTCTTCCTTGCATGACGAGCCAGCGTGGTGACTCGGGCATGGCTAAAATGCTGTGGGCTAGAAAAACTGAGGGAATTGCGCTGATGCCGAGCATGATCCTCCGGTTCAAGTGGATTGGGAGCTTGGCTAAAGAAAGTTGGATACATACCCTAGTAATATACCAACGTTAACAAACACCTACATATTTTCAAAATGATCAATTCTATTAATATAAACTCCACGTGCATGCATGTGAGAGGTTTACGAAACTATAAATAGGGTGGTGCTATCTACACATCCATTAGTATTTTTCAAACACCTCTTGTTAATTTCTGTCTTTTGATATTCTTTAGTTCATTTGATCTTGCGGTCGGAAATTCAGAGGGTGTATGGAAAGTAAAACATGGTGTGGATAGTGCCACCCAGTAGATATTTCAGGAAAATTCTAGGGTGAGCACATTTTTATATGACATTTGTGCACTATCTAATGTGCCAAGTGATGTGTACATGTCACATTAATTAGTGAATTTATCTCATTGAATGTTGGTTGCATATATCACTTGCCACATAAGATGATACACTAATGTGCTATAAATATATAGTGTCCCTAGCATTATTTTTTGGGTGGTGCTATTCACACTCTTTTTTACTATCTCACACATTCTCTCAATTTTTGGCCGTTGGATTGAATGAATTGAAGAAGACCATTGGACAAAAATTAACAAGAGTGTGTGGGAGGTAAAAAGGGGTGTGTGAATAGCACTCCCTTACTTTTTTACAAGGAAATTGTTAGAATATCACATTTTTTAACATATTTTTATACCATCGGACGTGGCAAGTGATAGTTTAAATGCCACATCAATTAATGAATTTATCTTATTGAATGTTCATTGTATGTCCCACGTGTCAAATGAGATGATATAGAAATGTGATATAAATATATGGTCTCGCAAGCATGACTTTTTTCAAATACTTAGATGCTTATATTTACGTAAACATATCAACCTGGCTAATAACAAAAATAGTTAGTATATTATATGATAATATAATGTGGTAATGAAACAAACCTCGGGGAAAGATGTGAGGAAGCCACGAAACGAGGCCGGAGGGATCTCGATAGTGTAGACATGAGCTATCATAAGAGCATAGCCAACTCCAACTCTGGCAATGAATCTACCGAACATGAGGAAGGCGTAGTTCGGGGCAAAACCCATGAGGAGAGATCCAATAAAGAAGATTGTTCCGGCAAGTACTATGGTGTACCGACGTCCAATCTAGTAAGAGGTTTTACCGGCCAAGGTGGAGCCAATAAGAGTGTACATGTTCAAGGTACCGTTAAGAACTTCAACTTAAACGTCGCTGATATTGAGGTTTTCTTTGATGAAGAGGGACACACCACTCATTACACCAATATCTGTAAATAAATTTGAAATAAGCATGCGTCGCAGATTGAGAAGTTTCTTCCAAAACAAAAAGAGCAGGAACGGAGAATGGTGGATTGCAATAGTAAGATAATATTTTTAATCAAATAAGAACATGAGTGGAGAATGAGTGTATCATTAGAGAACCACAACCACTAACAATATCCATGAGTTTTAAGGAACAATAACCATAACCCAGTAAGATAGACGTCATTGAAGCCAAAACGGCACAGGCAACAGCGAACTTCTTTGTCTTGGGTTTCTTTGGGGGATCAAAGTCTGCAATACTATTCTTGGGTTGGTCGGAGACAACATTAGTTTCTACTCTCTGGTCAGCCATCTCTATATCTATAGAGCTAGATAAATGAATTGATAGATAGATAGAGAGAGGGGCTAACAGATAACTTATCAAAGAGAAATGAAGAGATCACTTGACAGAGAGAGAGAGAATTACATATAAGGATTGAGCTATTAATCAAGTACCATTTATACAAATTATATCCATTTGTCTGAAATGTTGTAGTTTATGGAAACAAACACCGTCATCCAGTACTATCATCAATCAATGAACAGATTTGAATTATCTTAATTCTAGAACACAATTTAGTTAATTAGTTCTTATATACCAAAGCAATAAAATAAAAAAACTGAAATATGGTTCCATATTTAGTGTCATTTCAGGCATGCAACTATATATGCGCAAAAACTGTGTGATATCGTTCCATATATGTTACAAGCTCACCCGCCACCAGAAAATCGGGGTTGCCCTACGAAACCTTGCCCTTAGGAAATAACTAGTTCGTAGGGCGAATTTGGTCAACATTCACTTCTACATTTTATATTTTTCGTGACGAAGGACCCTTGGTTGCAGAAAGTAAAATTCCGTCACATAAGATATTAGGCGAAGAAATCTTTGTTGCACAAAGTTGATAAAGAAAAAAATTGTGAGACAAAATAATGAAATTTGTTGTGCAACAAATGACTGTGCGTTGAAAGAAATGATTCATCGCATTAAATGTAACAGAACAAAGAGTTTAATTTGTCGTGTGAATTACAACGAGGCAAAAGCATTGCGCGACGAAACGTTTTGTCTAGTAAACATTCATGCAACAAATTGGAGTAATTTTAACTTTACTTAATTGTCACAAGTTTGTCGTATGTATATTACTGTTACGCGACGAATATGGTTGTGGCATTTACTGTTACGGGACAAAAGGTTTCGTTGCGTAAAGTTTAATATACTTATTTAATTTCTTTTAGGTTGTGAAAACATTTTTTAAATTAAAACAACAATTTTTTTAAAAAATTAAATTGTAACAATAATTTATAACAAAGGTAATTACATTTTTTTATAATTAAATTGTAAAAATAATTAATAAATTTGTTTTATTTATAATATAAAGAAAAATGTACGTACAATTTCAAAAGTTTTAAAAGTAAGGGAAACAGAAAATCTACAATAAAAAGGTTTGGCAAGTCTACTACGTTGATGGTGGCATGTTGTCGGAAAGGCTTAGAGGTCGACTGGTCGAGGTGCTAGCCCTGTTCCGAGTAGAAAGGCTTAGAGGTGGATGGGGCAACACCTAGTGGTACAAGCTGATGGCTTGTAGGATCAACGACATCAAACTCTAGGTGTACACGAGTTCACTCCTTGGGTTGCCCACTTTTTGCGTCAATGCTGTGACTTCGCCCCTTTAAATGTGTTGATGAAAAGTTCCAGTGTCTCGCTCCCAGGCATTCCCCATCTCCTGGTTATACTTCCCCGGCCTTCGATCAAGGGTTTGATCCAAGGTCTCGGTCAGGATTCGAAACCCTACATCCTCGGGCGGATCCACGACCTATATCGTGGTGTCCAGGGGAAGCTGGGAGGCGGTCTCATGAAGAACAAACTAGCTCTTCTTTACCATTGCCGCTTGTGATAAAAAGAAATGAAATATTATAAATATTTAATATTTAATTTAATTTTTAAAATAGTTGTAAGTGTAAGAGAGTAATAAGAATTTAGCTATACTAACATGTAGCTGCTTGGTCAACTCATCCCTGAGTTGAACATCAATGTCACTGAAGACGTCGATCTTGGGGAGTTTTGAAGGGCCCTGAAACAGACGTACTCATCCTGAAAATGGTAGCAGAGCCATGCCCAGTCCTCTACGCATTCCTCTAACTCCAGCGAGACACCCTTTAGGGAGCGACACCCGGATCATTAAACAGTTCAAATCGTTCATGGAGTTCGCTCTTACACTACTTGTAGCGATCAGTGAGGAGCCTCTTTAGGTGGGTGGCCATGGATTCGTTAATGTTGTTGAAATTGTAGTATGTCTATAATTTAACAAACATAAACATAGTATTAAATATTACGTAATTTATCAGTATAATATATATATATATATATATATATATATATATATAACAAATATAAAATAGTTGGATGCTTACCGATAAACAATTGCGAACCTCTGCCTTCTGACACTCCGGCATGACCTGCCAAGATTTCCACTGTACAGGGCAAAAGGTTCAAATGACGTGCCCAATGTTGTGGACCAAAGTGCTATGCCACTAGTCTTATCCGATCATGATACAATCGTTGATCATCGTGGTGACCTTCACTGTCTTCACCGATTGGCAAGGACATTAGGTGTTTTTCTTAGTTGGAAAAAAAAAATTAAAGTTAGCCAAACATACTATAAAATTCTATCAAAATTTCGGCAGAACCTCCCCTATAATTATAGTGTTTCCCAAACCCTGCAAACAATAATAACCAATATTTCATATCCACATTCCGGAATGCACATTTCCGTGATGTTGTTTACAGCTCCATCAGATTAGATTTCGACGTGAGACAATTCTGGTAGATCTCTCTACAATTCTTCAAGTGCATGACGTAGATATAAAATACATATCAGGCACACGACGAATGTAAAAAACTGTGACCAAAATTCCCATGACAAAAACCTAATCCGTGAATCGTAAACTACGCCCTATAACTGTGCTTTCCCAAACTGTCCAAATAATGGGACAATTCAAGAATCAATTGGACTACTATCATATGCTTTCACAGTCATGTGTGAAATCCAACTAATCCTTGAATGGGAAACTAAGTTTATTTTGAAAAAACACGCACGAAGTTAGTTAATATTAACTCTATACAACACAAAACAATTTTGTTTGTGACGTAAACAATAGTTTATATACAAACAATTTAACACACCATAATTTTAAAATAAATTAAATAATTTAAAATTTAAAAACCAAAGAACATTCCTCCAATTTCATTTTTCACCAATCGATAATTGTATACAATAGCTCTATAGAAAACAAATTTAATGGCGTTAGTACGAATTCACAATGAAATTTTCAAATACAAAACAAAAATGCAAACCGAATAGAGTAGGATAGATCGAGTTAGGGAAAGATGATGAAGATTGAGATGACGGGAGTATTAGAGGATGAATTTGATAGTAATGGAAGGAGGAAGGCTGCATTTTTCCAATGGCAGATGCAGTTGCTACAAAATTTGCAGTTTTTGCCTCTACAGTTGAGCAATCTAATTATAAACACAAACTCTTTGTGTGACGAAACCTCCATTGTGCAAAACATATACCGTCAAATATTGGCGCAAAATCCACCTGAATTTTTTGGCCACTTTGCGCGACGAATATTTTTGTGCGATGACAGGTTCGCCGCCTAAATGCTGAAGCGACAGAGGACATTAAATTTAAATATTTATTTGAAAATTTGAAGTTTATGTAAACAAAGAGTTTATTGTCACATCCCAGCCTGGACCTCCACCACATCCCGGGCTCGACTCTATCGTAGCACGATATTGTCCGCTTTGGGCCCCTACCACACCCTCACGGTTTTGTTTATGAGAACTCACATGAGAACTTCCCAGTCCATCCTGGGAATGCTCTCGTGCGAACTCGCTTAACTTCGAAGTTCCGATGAACTCTGAAGCTTGTGACCTCCCAAAAGGCCTTGTGTTAGGTAGAGATGAGAATATACATATAAGGCTTACAGGATCCACTCTGTTGGGCGATGTGGGATCTTACATTTATTGTCTAATTGATTTAGTAAAAATAAAAAACTTAAATCAGATTAAGTTAAATCAAATTAACCAACTAATCAATTAAACTAAAAATTTAATTCAAATACATATTAAAGAAATAATTAAAAACATCGTCCTCAAATAGATAAATATAAACATATGTTATTCGTCCACAACACTTAATTATCACTTTTACTCCACTAGTCCATCAGGATTTCCCTGTAATTCTAGGTGTCGCTAGAGGTTAGGCCACCACTGCCGGTAATGCGCCCTGAACATCTCATCGATCAACTTCATCAAGCGTTGGTCCGTAACATTAATAATATAGTTACATTGTGACACAAAAAATAATTACAAATTAATTGTTATAATATACTATTTAACAAAAATAATTATTATTTTACTAATTTACACTTACTGATAATTCATCCAACATAGACTTCTTCAAGTCCTCGGGCAAATTGTTCCAAGACGCCCGCTTCGTCAAACAGTTGATCCGCACTAGTACCCAAATGTCGTGCATAAGCTCCGCATTCATCGTCGTATTCAATCCCCTCATATCATCATAAATGATTCGTATACGCTGCGCACTTTCCTCCTTTTGAGCCTGCATCGATCTCTGGGTTTTTTCTCTGCAGTATCTGTGAAAACAAAACATGAATTTCAAAATCACAGTAAGTGATTCACCCAAAATTGTTTTTCCAAAAATATAAGTATTACATCCACAAAAACTTAATTATTACCTTTCCCAAATCCTTCTCCCTTACATTGCTTAGTTGTAAGAGTAGCGGAATCGGCCATCTCACCAAAATTAAAACATGACCTTAGGATATTTTAAATACAACGAGTTCAATGTGCACTGACCATTTCAGAGCCCTTTACCTGATAAAATCTCTCACGTAATGTTTACTCGGGAAATTCTTTGTCAGGAGACTTAAATCTAGTTAAACTTAAATGATATCTTAAGACTATTGGTGATTCATTTTCACCAAATGGTCATCATACATATTGTATAGCTAGCTACGACCGTAGGTTTATTACAGGTACTGATATTTCCAGTAAAATCTAGATTTGTTAATAGACTCTAGTCATCGATCAGGTAAATGCCACTTGACCAGCTTACTATACACTTGGATTACTTTGATAGTGTGAATGGAATTTACATTCTTTGATATGATGAGCGATGTGATATAAACTTGATTACTATTATGGTAGTGTTATATGTATATAGTTTTTGACTATACATATGATTTCAAAATGAGGGTTGTTACATTCAAATGATTTTAACTAGATAAACTTGATCCACTCACACTTTATTTTGTCAACCCTTCAGGATATAGTGAGAATAAGGATAACCCATGAAGTGAAGAGTAGGCTTGGCAATGAGACCTTCACCTTTGTATTTTGGTGATGGTCCCTTACTACAGTTTATTCTAGTATATAATAATTGCATGATTGTACTCTGGATTATGTATGACACTACATTGTTTTGTGTTAATTGTTGTGTAAAGCTACTATCAGCTTTGGTGTAATGCGATAAGGATGAGATTACATCCTCGAACATGTGTTCGTTACTGGGGAGGTTGATGATGTTTGCTTAGTAGACTGTTTGATTATTAATAAAGAACATATTGGTTTAAATTCATTCACATCATAATTATCTTGCGATGACTTTCATTACTAAGTCGGCTTGTGACGTCAGCTCATGATGGGATCATGTGGTCAATTTAGTGGCGGTTAGCATATTACGACCTCGTAACTTGTGTTATTGGGGTCAGAGTGTGTCACTGAATTTTCATGCCTAGCACGTGGACAACACTAAGGGTAATGTTAGGGAGACCAAATTTGGAGACTAAATTTATAAACTAAATGATGTGTCACCAATAAGAATAAGCACCTTTATCAACGTGTAAGTAATAAACCAACCATCAACTTTCATGTCCTCTAGTTTTCAAAACTTTGTCCATAAATTTAGTCTCCCTAGCCTGACTCCGACACAAATAAGGTGACGTAGAGCACGTGTGGTCGTCGAGCTTCATACATGGAGCAACCTGCTATGATACCATATAGAAATATGATTCCCTGATTTGTCTGATACAATGTGTATAATATATGTATATATAGGGTTTGACAATACCCATATGAGACGAATTCCTAAAATAATTACTATAAAAATTTACCTTCTTGCAATTACGGAGAAGATTCTAAATTAACTAAATGTTCTAACAGGAACAAACAATTATAAACACATCTACCAAACATATCGATAGAACGTCTTGTTACTTAACAAAGAAAATAAGATGTCTGAGACTCTGAACCTTGCCAAAAGGTGAGAGTGAGCACATAACTTGTGTACTCGATCGGTCTTGATGATGAAGATTTTGTAAGGGTTTTGAGACTTTTGGTGTCCCACATCGGGAAACACTAAAGGTTCATTGCCCTTTATATAGATTTAGGGGGCGTTTGTTTGCCCTCACTAAGTTGGACTGGACTGGACTGGACTAGGTATTAGTCCAATACTGTGTTTGTTCCATGTTGGGACTAACATTAAGGGTGTGTTTGTTTCACCTTCTTAAGTGGGATTGGACTAGCTAGGATTATTGTCCCATGTTTGGTATGCTTGGGGACTAACTTAAGTGGGACTAGCCCGGACTCGTGTAGACTATCTCCCTCGCTAGGTCGTCTTAGCGAAGCCCCCCAAAAACCATGGGACTGCTAAGACCTGCTTCGTCTCCTTTGCGCCGCTTGGCGTCCTCCCTCTGCAAAGACCTTGCTTCGTCTGCGTTGTGTCCTCTCTCCAACGAGATCACAGCACCACACCAAGACCATTCCCTTGTTTCGAATTCGAGAGAACTACGGCGATATTCTCGGCGACTTGACCAAATTGCAGCTGCATAGAGCTCCAACAATGACTTCTGTGTTGCAAACCTCGGAGGAAGGTCCCGCTTTTGCTGTCGTCCAATTCCTTTGAGCTCGCTTGGGCCCTCACCATTAGACAAAGAAAAAGAGCTTGACATATTCAAATTTACCCAGTACTCAAATCCCCAAATTCAATTCAAACATGCAAATTTGCAAAGGAATCTTCAATTCTTTGATGAAAATAAAAAGGTGAGAAAAATTCGGAAGAATCACCTGAAATTCTATTAGTTCGTTTCTCTTGATTCTAAGTTGTGAATATTGATTTGGGATTGTTGATGGTGTTGCTTGAGATTATAATATATATATATATATATATGTGTGTGTGTGTGTGTGTGTGTGTATGTTTGAGAATTGGGATAGCAATTTTAATTCGTTGTATTCTATATATGGGTTTGAATGAATTATATGTTACTATATATCAAATCGTTGCTCAAAGGCCGTGGTTGCCGTCGAGGTTGCAGACTCAGATGGGTTTGCTTCCATTCCATATTCATGAGACGACCAGATGCTCAAAGTTCATGTAACGTAATGCAGCAATGGATATCTTCTCGATCTGGAAATATTTGATTGTGGTTTATTTGCTGCTGACTACATTCTATTTCTGCTGGGTTGAATTTTCTGTTCTGTGGGGTATTTGGGTTCTCTTGATTCATTAGAAAGATTCAATTCTGGGTTGTAAAATGTAATTTGAGGTTTTCAAATTGATTTTTTGGTCATGCACATACAGTGAAAGATTTGATTTTTCTGGAGTGGTGATCATCTAGTTATGATTTTTCTACAATTTGGATGTTAGGATTTGGATTTTGCAAAAAACGTTGACGTTGGGGTTCAATTTTTTTGTATTTGTATAAAATTTTGTTATTATCTTGCTTCTTAGTCCCACACTGCACCAAACGTTTCACTAAGCTAGTCCAGCTTAGTCTAGTCTAAGCCAGTCCAGTTTAGTCCCTAAAGTTAATCTAGTCCAAGACAGTCCGGTGCAACAAACGCACCCTAATGAGACTAAAGGGGACTAGCATGGACAAAACCCTTCACTAAGAGGTCTTAGCGAGACCCCCCAATAACCATGGGACTAGCTAAGACTATCCTTTCTTTCTTGTCCTCGTCATGCTCAACGACCACTCTCGACAGACTCCTCGTTATTTCCGGTCACCTAGATCAATCATTAACTTTCCGACTCTCTTTCAGATCCATTTCACAACCAACTTTCATACAAAATATACCAAATTGAAGCTGGGAGTGACAAGATTACGATTTTACCTGAATCGAGACCAAAATGTGGTCGAATGTGGCTAGAAAATGGCCTGGAAGTCTCAGCCTGTTTGGGCTTCTTCAAATCCATGACAGATTCGAGCATTCAAAGCTAAGATCTCGGTCCAGGGATGGTGATGAATTTTTTGGCGATGCTAACTTCATCCAATTTAATGAGGAAATGGTAGGAAAAAATGAAGAAAAAGATAAGATCATAATAAAATATTAATAATTTATATATTAAATAATATAATATTATAATTTGTTATTATCCAGCTTCTTAGTCCAATACTGCACCAAACGCTTCACTAAGTTAGTCCAGTTTAGCCTAGTCTAAGCCAGTCCAGCTTAGTCCTTGAAGCTAATCCAATCCGAGATAGTCCGGCGCAACAAACGCCCCCTTAGTGCTTTAGTCTAGTATTTAGAACATGGACCATTTGGAAATGGATTGAAGGCTTGGCCCTATGGTTTTGTGGATTAGGCTTGTATAATATAGCCTAAATGCAATTAATATTAATTAATCAAGGCAAGGGCCTTGGGCTTGGAATTTAAAATTAATCTGATTCATTAATTTTAATTTTTGGATTAAGTTTTTAATTAATTTATTAATTAAAAATGTTTTGATTAATTTATTAATTAAAAACGTTTTGATTAAAAGACAGAGCTCTTAGAAAGAGTTATGTACTTTCAAATACGCTGAACATGTATTTGAAAAGGTGTGAAACAACCTATATATTTGCAATCACAGTTTCCAAGTGAGATCATCCCTCCTTCCTCTTTTTCTTCTGTACGAAATTTCCAGAGAGTAAGCACACAAAGAAAATTCGCTAGAATTCTAGAATCTAGTGCGGGTTGTAGAATTTGGTAGTTGAATCCTGGTTGAGCAAACATTGTAGAACCACAAGCACAAGTGTGGGACGGAAATACTGTTCGAAGGACATAGCTTTTATGCTATCATCTACCTTCTGTAATCAAGTTAGTACCATTATTATTCTTATATTAATTTCTGTATTTATTGTGTAATTTCATTCTGCACAACAAATATTTTTGGTTAATAAATATTAGAATTTCAAGTTCTGTTTATTTATGTTATTTTTTGTTTATTTCTAAATTGTTCTCCAACAATATGGAACGATCAGAAACTAAACCTCATTTTGAAAAGCCTGAGAAATTTAAGGGAAGAGATTGCAAAAGATGGCAGCAGAAGATGCTGTTTTATTTGACAACACTGAATTTGGCTAATGTTCTGTGCGAGATTGTGCCTGCTACAAATGGAAAAAATATTTTTTCTGCAGCAACTTTGACGGCCATTGATGCCTGGAATCATAATGATTTCCTTTGCAAAAACTATATTCTTAATGCATTAGATGATTCGTTGTATGATGTCAATGTGGTATGGAAAACAGCTAAGGAACTTTGGGAATCACTTGAGAAAAAATATAAAACAGAGGATGCTGGTTCAAAGAAATTTGTCGTGGGCAAATTTTTGGACTACAAAATGGTGGATTCCAAGTCCGTTGTCTCTCAAACTGAAGATCTCTAGAAAATCATCCATGACATTCACGTTGAAGGGATGGTGATAAATGAGTCTTACCAATTGGCGTCTTTTATTGAGAAACTGCCACCTTCTTAGAAAGAGTTCAAGAATTATTAAGAAACGTAAGGAGATGACCCTTGAAGATCTCATTGTAAGGCTGAGAATTGAGATAGATAGCAGAAAGAATGAGAAGGGCCTGGTTTCGAGTATGGAAGCCAAGGCGAATGTTGTTGAATGAAGTTCATCAAAGCAAAGGCTGAAATTCCAGAAAACTAAGAAGAAGGAAAATCACTTTGTCCCTAGTATGAATGGCAAAGATTTCAAGAAAATTAAGGGAAGTTGTTGGGTTTGTGGAAAGCAAGGCCATAGGGCTCAAGAATGTCACCATCGAAGGGATCAAGGTCCTGGAAATCAAGGCAACAATAACCATGCAAACCTGATTAAAGATAATGTGGATGCCTTGGTTGCAATGATTTTTGAAATCAACCTTGTATCTGACCACGCTGATTGGTGGATAGATACCGGTGCAACTCGCCATGTATGTGGTGAGAAAAATTTGTTCTCTTCATACCAGAAAATTGAGGGGAACAAGTAGCTGTTTATGGGAAATGCATTTGTATCTGTTGTGGCTGAAATTGGAAAATGTGTTCTGGAAAGGAATTAACCCTTCTTGACGTGTTGCATGTCCCCGATATAAGGAAGAATCTTGTTTCTGGTCCTATCCTTAGTAATAAGGGGTTCAAACTAGTTTTTGAGTCTAATAAGCTTGTATTAACTAAAAGGGGAATGTTTGTGGGAAAGGGTTACCTTGCTGATGAATTATTCAAACTAAATGTACTTGCTAATGCTATGAATGAAATAAATAATGCTTCTGCTTATATTGTTGATTCGTCTAATTTATGGCATTCTAGGCTAGGACATGTAAATTTTCGTTCTCTTTTTAGAATGCATAATTTAGGTTTGTTGCCCAAACTTGATTATTTAGATAATGTTAAATGCGAGACTTGTACAGAATCGAAATTTGTAAGTCAAAGCTTTAAATTGGTACATGAAAAATCCAATGATTTATTAGATTTAATTCATAGTGACTTGTGTGATTTTAGATCACATCCAACTCGTGGTGGAAAGAACTATTATGTAACATTTATAGATGATTTCAGTAAGTATTGTTATGTTTATTTACTTCATAGTAAAGATAAGACCTTGGATATGTTTAAGACATATAAGGCAGAAGTTGAGAATCAACTTAACAAAAAGATTAAAGTCTTAAGGTCCGATAGGGGAAGAGAATATTAATCTCATGCCTTTGCTGAATTTTGTGCCACACATGGCATAATTCCTCAAACAATAGCCCCTTATACATCACAACAAAACGGTATTGCTGAACGGAAAAATAGGACTTTTAAAGATATGATCAATTCTATGTTGAATAACACTGGGCTTCCAAACAATTTGTGGGGTGAAGCTTTACTTATTGCAAATAAAATTTTGAATCGAATTCCACCTAAAACGAGAAAGGAGTCACCATATGAATTATGGAAAGGAAGAACCCCAATGTTTAAATTACTTAAAGTGTGGGGTTGCTTGGCAAAAGTACAAGTCCCATTGCCAAGGAGAACAAAATTAGGGCCTAAAACTATAGATTGTGTTTTTATTGCTTTTGCATCTAATAGTTCAGTTTATAGATTCTTAGTTTTCCATTCTGAAGTAAGTGATATACATGTCAATACTATTATAGAATCTATAAATGCAATATTTTTTTGAGGATATATTTCCATACAAAATGGGCAAGTCTAACTTCTTGAAAAAGCGATTACATGACGATGTATCTGAGGTTAATGATGAACCTAGAGAACATGATGATGGCTCATCCTCATTTAGAGTTCAAGAAGAAGAAGAACTTGAACCTAGAAGGAGTAAAAGGACAAAAATTCGGAAGGACTTTGGGCCTAATTTTGTGACCTTATTAATCGAGCAGAACCTCAATCATTCAAGGAGGCCATGTCCACTCCTGAAGCTCCATTTTGGAAGGATGCGGTTAACAGAGAAATAAATTCCATTATGCAAAATCATACATGGGAATTAGTCGATTTGTCCCCTGGCAATAAGCCAATTGGGTATAAATGGATCTTTAAGAAGAAATTAAAACCTGATGGTACAATTGACAAATATAAGGCTTGTTTGGTAGCTAAAGGATACCATCAAAAACATGGTTTGAATTTCTTTGATGCATACTCGCCTATAATGAGAATTACGTCAATAAGACTGTTGATTGCCATAGCTGCACTCCATAACATGGAAATACATCAAATGGATGTAAAAACTGCATTCTTAAATGGAGACTTAGATGAGGAAATATATATGGAACAACCCAAGGGGTTTGTGGTTAAAGGACAAGAACACAAAGTTTGTAAACTTGTGAAATCACTATATCGACTTAAACAAGCTCCAAAGCAATGGCATGGAAAATTTGACCATATTATGATCACACACGGTTTTAAGATAAATGAGTGTGATTAGTGTGTCTACACAAAAACTCAAAATAATGCTTACGTTGTGTTGTGTTGTGTTTATATATAGATGATATGCTTATAATGGGAACTAACAAAGAGATAATAAATTGAACCAAGAAGATATTGAAATCAAGTTTCGATATGAAAGATCTTGGACTAGCTGATGTGATTCTTGGTGTAAAAATAAAAAGAAACCAAGAATGATATATTCTTACACAGTCCTATTATATAGAAGCTACACTTAGAAAATATGGTCATTTGGAAAGTAAAGATGCAATTACTCCTTTTGATGCCAATAGCAAACTTAAGAAAAATAGAGGAGATGCTATATCTCAACATGAATACTCACAAATTATTGGAAGCCTTATGTACATTATGAATTGTACAAGGCCTGATATAGCATACTCAGTGAATAGACTGAGTAGATATACATGTAATCCTGGGCATGATCATTGGGAAGCTTTAATTCGAGTATTGAGATAATTAAAGCATACAATAAATTGTGGATTGCATTATACAAGGTATCCTCCTGTGCTTGAAGGATTTACTGATGCAAATTGGATATCGGATAGTACTGATACGAAATCCACAAGTGGATATGTATTTACTTTGGGAGAAGCAGCAATATCTTGGAAATCTTCCAAACAAACATGCATAGCCCGATCAACTATGGAATCGGAATTTATAGCTCTCGATATGGGTGGAGGAGAAGTTGAGTGGCTAAGAGATTTTTTGGAAGATGTTCCCATATGGCCTAAACCTGTAACGGCAATATGTATACACTGTGATAGTTTAGCTGCACAATATCGAGATAAAAATAGTGTATACAATGGGAAGTCTAGACAAATTAGACGAAGGCATAATACAATAAAGCAATGGCTCTCTAGTGGTGTAATTACTATTGACTATGTCAAGTCAAAAGATAATATTGCGAATCCGCTTACTATACGTTTATCTAGTGAGCAAGTTAAGCATACATTGAGGGGAATGGGTTTAAAGCCAATAGAGTAAAATGAAATTGCTAAATGGAAACCTAACCTAGTTGATTGGAGATCCCATGGTCTAGGTTCAATAAGCAAACTGGTTTGGCTAGATTCAAGAAGAAACACACTTACATACCCATTCCTATGATGGAAGAAGTGTGGTGACTGCTGATGGTGTAGGATACATTAGTTTAATGATATTGATACTTGATACTTGTAAATCAAGTGGAGTAGTAGCAACCTATTCTTAATCCATATCATCTATATGAGAGTAAATGCGGGGTCGCATTTATGAGAATTACATGGCTACATTCTCTAAAGCTCTCATGAATCCAGGATTTGTTTAGGACCAAAAAGAACACAAACGTGTGAATTTGTGATGTGTTGGTGTGGCATATGTTTTGCTTATTATCTTGGTTTATTGCGAAGATGAACAGTTCAAGATTTGATATTCACTGCGTCATCTAGTAAATCCGATAAGTATATACTAAGGTAGGTTCAAGTCCAAAAGACACCTCTCTTGATGTATGTCACATCTACTGTTTACTCTCGTATCTTAGTTTCTCTAGGACCACATAGCCATCTCAAAATGTGGGGTATTGTAAAGGTTTTGAGACTTTTGGTGTCCCACATCGGGAAACACTATAGGTTCATTGCCCTTCATATAGATTTAGTGCTTTAGTCTAGTAATTAGAACATGGACTATTTGATTAAAAGACACAGCTTTTAGAAAGAGTTGTGTACTTTCAAATACGTTGAACATGTATTTGAAAGGTTGTGAAACAACCTATATATTTGCAATCATAGTATCCAAGTGAGATCATCCTTTCTTTCTCTTTTTCTTCCGTACAAAATTTCTAGAGAGTAAGCACACAAAGCAAATTTGCTAGAATTCTAGAATCTAGTGCGGGTTGTAGAATTAGGTAGTTGAATCCTAGTCGAGCAGACGTTGCAGAACCACAAGCACAAGAGTGGGACGGAAATAGTGTTCGAAGGACATAGCTTTTACGCTAGCCTCTACCTTCTGTAATCAAGTTAGTACCATTGTTATTCTTATATTAATTTCTGTATTTATTGTGTAATTTCATTTTGCACAACAAGTATTTTTGGTTAATAAATATTAGAATTTCAAGTTCTATTTATTTCTGTTATTTTTGTTTATTTCTGAATTGTTCTCCAACATATTTTGTGTCAACTAGAAAATGTTAGAAATGACGCTAAGATCAGAGAGAAGAATAAAGGGAGAGTCGATAAGCGAGGATGTGGGTTTACGGGTAAGTCAATAAGCGAGGATGTGTAGGTAGACTGGGGTTTTCATATGGTGTGTTTAGTAAATTTTTTAGAAGGATAATGCTAGGTACCAAACTTTTAAACCAAAATTTTCAAACCAAATGATGTATCATCAATAGGAGTTAAGCACGTTAATCAACACTTAGGTAATAATCCAACCATAAACAACCGTATCATTTGGTTTACAAAATTTGGTTCCTTGGCATTATTCTTCTTAAAAGTTCAGAATTTAAAATAATGGCCGGAGTGATTGCTTGAGATTTATGTCTCACCAAAGCTGAAAACCAAAAATTTTCAAAATTTTCAACTTCACTACGTACCAAACAAGTTTTTGGGTTTTAACGAAAATTATTCTTATAGATGTAAGTACAATTGCATATAATTGAAATATATGAGTTAAAGGAATTGATCATCATCATAAAGTGCATTAAACATTGATTAAGCATTGCCCTTCTATTCCTAATGGATTTGAGCCTTGTTGTCGTCACCAAAACCATGATCAGCTTGCTTAGTCTTGTTAAGCATGGCATTGGCTTCTCTCCACTTGTGGTATTTACCAAACAAGACCTCCATATCTTCAAGGGATCGACCCTGCGTTTCTGGATACAAAGTATAAAAGAAGACCCAACTAAGCGCAGCAATTCCCGCGTAAAGAAAGAAGGCCCCACCAATCGTGATGGCTTTATACAATGAAATAAAAGTCATGGAGATGACCCCGCTCGTCACCCTATTTACGGCCACCCCCATACTGCACCCTTGCGCGCGCAACTGCAATGGAAAGATCTCAGAGCTATAGACCCACGTGATGGGTCCCAACCCGATGGAGAAAAAAGCAACGATGAATAGTACCATGGCGATGCACAACCCGACGGCCCACGGGACCTTGCTTGGGGATTGATCAACGACAGTAAGACCCACACCAAGCAGCGTAAAAGAAACTACCATTCCACCCACGCTGCTCAAAAGCAAAATACGACGTCCGAACCGATCAACTTGAAATGTTGCCACCAAGATTGCAGTGGTCTTAACAAATCCAACAGCCACGGTTGCAAGTAGCTTGTCATTGTAAGAAGTGATTCCCGCCTTCTCGAAGATCCTGGGGCTGTACAAAACCACAGAGTCTGTACCTGACAATTGTTGAAAGAAGTGGATACCAAGGGCTGCTATTAAAATGTGGCGAACGGCCGGCGTTGGGTAGAGGAGCAATTCTTTCCATATACCTTCACCTTGACTGCGTTTAGAAACCTGAACGACCTCATCCTTTGAGTTTTTGGGGATTCCTGCTGCTTCTTTAATCTCGTCTAGTCTGAGCTGCGATTCCTCTTCAGAAGATGATGTTCTATTTAGTACTCGCTTGGCGTCTCCGAGTCTCCCTTGCATGACGAGCCAGCGTGGTGACTCGGGCATGGCTAAAACGCCAAGTGCTAGAAAAACTGAGGGAATTGCGCCGATGCCGAGCATGATCCTCCAGTTCAAGTGGATTGGGAGTTTAGCTAAGGCAAAGTTAGATACGTACCCCAGTAATATACCAACGTTAACAAACACCTACATATTTTCAAAATGATTAATTCAATTAATATAAACTCCACATGCATGCTTCTGAGAGGTTTACGAAACAATAAATAGGGTGGTGCTATCTACACATCCATTAGTATTTTTCACACATCTCTTGTTAATTTCCGTCTTTTCATATTCTTTGGTTCATTTGATCTTGCGGTCGGAAATTCAGAGGGTGTATGGAAAATAAAACATGGTGTGGATAGCGCCACCAAGTAGATATTTTAGGAAAATTCAAGGGTGAGCACATTTTTATATGACATTTGTGCACTACCTAATGTTGCAAGTGATGTGTACATGTCACATTAATTAATGAATTTATCTCATTGAATGTTGGTTGCATACATCACTTGTGACATGAGATGATACACTAATATGGTATAAATATCTGGTGTCCTTAGCATTAGTTTTTGGGTGGTGCTATTCACACACTTTATTTTACCATCTCTCACATTCTCTCAATTTTTAGTCGTTGGATCGAATGAATTGAAGAAGACCAGTGGACAAAAATTAACAAGAATGTGTCGGAGGTAAAAAAGGGTGTGTGAATAGAACTCCCCTACATTTTACGATGAAATTGTTAGAATATCACATTTTTTTACCATATTTTTATACCTTTGGACGTGGCAAGTATGGTTTAAATGCCACCTCAATTAATGAATTTATCTTATTGAATGTTCATTGTATGCACCACGTGTCACATGAGATGATAGAGAAATGTGATATAAATATATGGTTTCGCAAGCATAACTTTTTTCAGATATTTAGATGCTTATATTTACATAAACATATCACCCTGGCTAATAACAAAAATAGTTAGTATATTACATGATAATATAACATGGTAATGAAACAAACCTCGGGGAAAGATGTGAGGAAGCCACGAAACGAGGCCGGAGAGATCTCGGCGGTGTAGACAGGAGCTATCATAAGAGCATAGCCAACTCCAACTCCGGCAATGAATCTACCGAACATGAGGAAGGCGTAGTTCGGGGCAAAACCCATGAGGAGAGCTCCAATAAAGAAGATTGTTCCGGCAAGTACTATGGTGTACCGGCGTCCAATCCAGTCAGAGGTTTTACCGGCCAAGGCGGAGCCAATGAGAGAGTATATGTTCAAGGTACCGTTAAGAACTTCGACTTGAACGTCGCTGATATTGAGGTTTTCTTTGATGAAGAGAGACGCTCCACTCATTACTCCAATATCTGTAAATAAATTTGAAATAAGCATGTGTCGCAGGTGGAGAAGTTTCTTCCAAAACAAAATGAGTAGGAACGGAGAATGGTGGATTGCAATAGTAAGATAATATTTTTAATCAAATAAGAACAGGAGTGGAGAATGAGCGTGTCATTAGAGAACCACAATCGCTAACTATATCCATGAGTTTTAAGGAACGATTACCATAACCCAGTAAGATAGATGTCATTGAAGCCAAAACAGCACATGCCACAGCGAACTTCTTTGTCTTGGGTTTCTTTGGGGGATCAAAGTCTGCAATATTCTGGGGTTGGCTGGAGACAACGTTATTTTTCGCTCTCTGGTCAGCCATCTCCATATGTATAAAGCTAGATAAATGAATTGATAGAGAGAGAGAGAGAGAGAGAGAGAGAGAGAGAGAGAGAGAGAAAGGCTAATAGATAACTTATCAGAGAAAAATGAAGAGATCACTTGACACAGAGAGAGAGAGAGAGAGAGAATTAGATACGAGGAATGAGCTATTAATCAAGTACTATTTATACAAATTATATCCATATGTCTGAAATGTTGTTGTTCATGGAAACAAACACCGTCATCCAGTACTGTCATCAATCAACGAACAAATTTGAATTATCTTAATTCTAGAACACAATTTAGTTAATTAGTTCTTATATACCAAAGCAACGAAATAAAAAAACTGAAATATGGTTCCATATTTAGTGTCATTTTAGGCACACAACTATATATGCGCAAAAACTGTGTGATATTGTTCCATATATGTCACAAGCTCACCCGCCACCAGAAAATTGGGGTTGCCCTACGAAACCTTGCCCTTAGGAAATAACTAGTTCGTAGGGCGAATTTGGTCAACATTCACTTCTACATTTTACGGTTTTCGCGACGAAGGATACTTGGTCATAGAAAGTAAAATTCTGTCGCATAAGATATTAGGCGAAGAAATCTTCGTTGCACAAAGGTCATAAAAAAATTGTGAGACAAAGTAATGAAACTATCGAAATTTCGGCAGAACCTCCCCTATAATTATAACGTTTCCCAACCCCTGCAAACAATAATAACCAATATTTCATATCCACATTCTGGAATGCAAAGTTACGTAACGTTGTTTATGGCTCCATCAGATTAGATTTCGACATGAGACAATTCTGGCAGCATCTATCTACAGTTCTTCAATTGCACAACGTAGATTTAAAATACATATCAAGCACACGAAGAATGTTAAAAACTGTGACCGAAATTCCCATGACCAAAACCTAATCCGTGAACCGTAAACTACGCCCCATAACTGTGCATTCCCGAACTATCCAAATAATGGGACAATTCAAGAATCAATTAGACCACAATCATATGTTTTCGCAGCCATGTGCGAAATCCAACCAATCCTTGAACGGGAAACTAAGTTTATTTTGAAAAAACGTGCACGAAGTTAGTTACTATTAACTCTGTGCAACACAAAACAATTTTGTTTGTACAAACAATTTAACACACCATAATTAAAAAATAAATTACATAATTTAAAATTTAAAAACCAAAGAACATACCTCCTATTTCGTTTTTCAACAATTGATAATCGTATACAACAGCTCTATAGAAAACAAATTTAATGGCGTTAGTACGAATTCACATTGAAATTTTCAAATACAAAACGAAAACGCATACCAAATAGAGTAGGATAGATCGATTTTGGGAGAGATGATGAAGATTGAGATGATGGGAGTATTAGAGCATGGATTTGATAGTAATGGAAAGGAGGAAGGTTGAATTTTTCTAGTGGTAGAGGCAGTTGCTGTAATTTGATTATAAACACGAACTCTTTGTGCGACGAAACCTCCATCGCGCAAAACATATAACATCGAAAATTGGCGCAAAATCTACCTGAATTTTTTGGCCAATTTGCGCGACGAATATTTTTGTACGATGACAGGTTCCCCGCCTAAATGTTGAAGCGACGGAGGATATTAAATTTAAATATTTCTTTGAAAATTTGAAGCTTATGTAAACAAAGAGTTTATTGTCTAATTGATTTCGTAAAAAAAAAAAAAAATTAAATCAAATTAAGTTAACCAAATAAATCAAATTAACCAACTAATCAATTAAACTGAAAATTTAATTCAAATACATATTAAAGAAATAATTAAAAACATCGTCCTCAAATACATAAATATAAATATATGTTATTCGTCCACAACACTTAATTATCACTTCTACTCCACTAGTCCATCAGGCTTTCCTTGTAATTCTACGTGTCGTTAGACGTTAGGCCACCACTGCTGGTAATGCGTCCTGAACATCTCATCGATCAACTTCATCAAGCGTTGACATAAATAATATAGTTACATTGTGACACAAAAAATAATTACAAATTAATTGTTATAATATATGATTTAACAAAAATAATAATTATTTTATTAATTTACACTTACTGATAATTCATCCAATGTAGACTTCTTCAAGTCCTCGGGCAAATTGTTCGAAGACGCCCGCTTCGTAAAACAGTTGATTTGCACTTGCAACCGATTGTCATGCATAAGCTCCGCAATCGTCGTATTCAATCCCCTTATATCATCATACATGATACGCATACGCTGCGCACTTTCCTCCTTTTGAGCCTGCACCGATCTCTAGGTTTTTTTATCTGTAGTATCTGCGGTAACAAAACATGAATTTCAAAATCACAGTAAGTAATTCACCTAAAATTTTTCTTCCAAAAATATAAATATTACATCCACAGAAACTTAATTATTACCTTTCCCAAATCCTTCTCCCTTACATTGCAAATTTTTCTTCCAAAAATATAAATATTACATCCACAGAAACTTAATTATTACCTTTCCCAAATCCTTCTCCCTTACATTGCTTAGTTGTAAGAGCAGCGTAATCGGCCATCTCACCAAAATTAAAACAAGACCTTAGGATATTTTAAATACGGCGAGTTCAATGTGCACTGACCATTTCAGAGCCTTTTACCTGATAAAATCTCTCGCGTAATGTTTACGTGGGAAATTCATTGTCATGCGACTATTTGGTGCCAAAATACTCCTTACTCGCATTTAGGCCTTTGCACGATGAAGGTTTTTAGTCGTTGAGAAAAGGTACCTTTCCTGGAAAAATCCTTTGCCGCGTAAATTTTTCCACATTTGACTGATGGATTATTGTTTTCATCACTCAAATGCAATTTAGGCGACGAAAGTTTTCCACATTTGATTGTCGTAGGGCAAGATTTTGGCACCAACAAAAAATTTGGTGTACAAGTCATTGAGGCTTGCGGGACGAAACACTAATTCATCGGCTAAGTTCAGTTTGCCTGACGGACAGTTTCATTGACTAACAATTTCAGTTAGTTTTAACAAAGGACCATGCCGATGTGTTAAAAAATGAGCAGAAACACGTTTGCTCGACGACTGAGTGAAGGTGCCTGTCGAGGATTTCCGTTAGGCAAACACTACTTCACCAATTAGGTCTATGCGTTCCTCTTTATTCCCATTCTCCTTTCCCCACTCCCTTCGGCGGCTGCTGTTTCTCCCTGCATCTCTCTCTCTGTCATATACACAAACACCCTACACTCTCCTCCATCTCTTCCTCTCCCAATTGATTGAAGATTCGTTTATTTTTATTTGTTGATTAATTTTTTCTTCGAATGTATGACTAATTAATTTAGTAGCTATTAAAAAGGAATCATGCAAGGAGCCTAATGAGGAAGGACGATCTACTTACCATTTGATGTATATTATAATATATTATATTATATTATGTTCTTGAGTAGTCTTTAAGGAGACTTAAATCTAGTTAAACTTCAATGATATCTTAAGACTATTGGTGATTCATTTTCACCAAATGGTCATCATACATATTGTATAGCTAGCTACGACCGTAGGTTTATTGCTGGTACTGATATTTCCAGTAAAATATAGATTCGTTAATAGAGGCTAGTCATCGATCAGGTAAATGCCACTTCACCTGCTTGCTATACACTTGAATTACTTTGATAGTGTGAATGGAATTTACATTCTTTGATATGACGAGCGATGTGATATAAACTTGATTGCTGTTATGGCAGTCTTATATGTATATAGTTTTTTACTATATATATGATTTCAAAACGAGGGTTATTATTATATTCAAATGATTTTAACTAGATAAACTTGATCCACTCACACTTTATTTTGTCGACCCCTCAGGACATACTAAGAACAAGGATAACCCAAGAAGTGAAGGGTAGGCTTGCCAATGAGACCTTCACCTTCGTATTTTGGTGATGCGTCCCTTACTGTAGTTTATTCAAGTATATAATAATTGCAAGATTGTACTTTTGATTATGTATGACACTAAATTGTTTTGTGTTAACTGTTGTGTGAGGCTACTATCAACTTTGGTGTAATGTGAAGGATGAGATTACATCCTCGAACTTGTTTTCCCAACTGGGGGGTTGATGAGGTTTGCGTAGTAGTCTGTTTTGATTATTAATAAAGAACAGTTTGGTTCAAATTCATTCACATCATAATTATCTTACGATGTCTTTCATCACTAAGTCGGCTTGTGACGTCATCTCATGATGGGTTCATGTGGTCAATTTAGTGGCGGCCAACATATTACAGCCTCGTAACTTGTGTTATTGGGGTCAGAGTGTGTCACTGAATTTTCATGCCCAGCACGTGGACAACACAAAGGGTAATGCTAGGGAGACCAAATTTGGAGACTAAATTTATAAATTAAATGATGTGTCACCAATAAGAATAAGCACATTTATCAATGTATAAATAATAAACCAATCATCAACTTTCATGTCCTCTAGTTTTCAAAACTTTGTCCATAAATTTAGTCTCCCTGGCCTTACTTCAACACAAATAAGGTGACGTAGAGGATGTGTGGTTGTCGAGCTTCATACATGGAGCAACTTGCTATGATACCATATAGAAATATGATTCCTTGATTTGTCTGATACAATGTGTATAATATATGTATATATAGGGTTTGACAAAACCCATATGAGGCGAATTCCTAAAACAATTACTATAAAAATTTACCTTCTTGCAATTACGTAGAAGATTCTAAATTAACTAAATGTAACAAACAATTATATACTAAACACATCTACCAAACATATCGATAGAATGTCTTGTTACTTAACAAAGAAAATAAGATGTCTGAGACTTTGAACCTTCCCAAAAGGTGAGAGTAAGCACAGAACTAGCGTGCTCGATCGATCTTGATGATGAAGATTTTGTAAGGGTTTTAAGACCTTTGGTGTCCCACATCGGGAAACACTAAAGGTTCATTTCCCTTTATATAGATTTAGTGCTTTAGTCTAGCAATTAGAACATGGACCATTTGGAAATGGATTGAAGGTTTGGGTCTTATGGTTGTGTGGATTAGGCTTGTATAATATAGCCTAAATGCAATTAATATTAATTAATCAAGACAAGGGCCTTGGGCTAGGAATTTAAAATTAATCTGATCCATTAATTTTAAATTTCGGATTAAGTTTTTAATTAATTTATTAATTAAAAACATTTTGATTAAAAGACACAGCTCTTAGAAAGAGTTGTGTAGTTTCAAATACGCTAAACAGGGTATTTGAAAGGGTGTGAAACAACCTATATATTTGCAATCACAGTATCCAAGTGAGATCATCCTTTCTTCCTCTTTTTCTTCCGTACGAAATTTCTAGAGAGTAAGCACACAAAGCAAATTCACTAGAATTCTAGAATCCAGTGCGGGTTGTAGAATTAGGTAGTTGAATCCTGGTCGAGGAGACATTGTAGAACCACAAGCACAAGAGTGGGATGGAAATACTGTTCGAAGGACATAGCTTTTACGCTAGCCTTTACCTTATGTTATTTTTTTTTATTTCTTAATTATTCTCTAACAGATTTTGTGTCCACTAGAAAATGTTCGAAAGGACACTAAGATCAGAGAGAAGAATAAAGGGAGAGTCGATAAACGAGGGTGAGGGTTTACGGGTAAGGCAATAAGCAAGGATGTCTAGGTAGACTGGGGTTTTCATGTGGTGTGTTTAGTGATTTTTTTTAGAAGGATAATACTAGGTAGTAAACATTTAAACCAAATTTTGCAAACCAAATGATGTATCATCAATAAGAGTTAAGCGTGTTAATCAACACTTAGGTAATAATCCAACCATAAACAACCGTATCATTTGGTTTACAAAATTCGGTTTGAAAATTTGGTTCCTTGGCATTATTCTTCTTAAAAGTTCAAAATTTAATATAATGGCTGGAGATGAAAACGCATACCGAATAGAGTAGGATAGATCGATTTAGGGAGAGATGATGGATTTGATAGTAATGGAAGGAGGAAGGTTGAATTTTTCTAGTGGCAGAGGCAGTTGCTGCAAAATTTGTAGTTTCTACCTCTACAGCTGAGCGATCTGATTATAAACACGAACTCTTTGTGCGACGAAACCTCTGTCGTACAAAACATATACCGTCGAAAATTGGTGCGAAATCTACTTGCATTTTTTGGCCACTTGCGCGATGAATATTTTTGGGCGATGACAGGTTCGCCGCCTAAATGTTGAAGCGACAGAGGTCATTAAATTTAAATATTTATTTGAAAATTTGAAGCTTATTTACACAAAGAGTTTATTGTCTAATTGATTTAGTAAAAAAAAACTTAAATCAAATTATGTTAACCAAATAAATCAAATTAACTAACTAATCAATTAAACTGAAAATTTAATTCAAATACATATTAAAGAAATAATTAAAAACATCATCCTCAAATACATAAATATAAACATATGTTATTCGTCAACAACACTTAATTAACACTTCTACCCCACTAGTCCGTCAAGATTTCCCTGTAATTCTATGTGTCACTAGGCGTTAGGCCACCACTGCCGGTAATGCGTCCTGAACATCTCATCGATCAATTTCATCAAGTGTTGGTCCGTAACATAAATAATATAGTTACATTGTCACACAAAAAATAATTACAAATTAATCGTTATAATATACTATTTAACAAAAATAATTATTATTTTACTAATTTACACTTACTGATAATTCATTCAACATAGACTTCTTCAATTCCTTGGGCAAATTGTTCGAAGACGCCTGCTTCGTAAAACAGTTGATCCGCACTAGTACCTGAATGTCATGCATAAGCTCCACATTTGTCGTCGTATTCAATCCTCTCATGTAATCATAAATGATTCGCATACGCTGCGTACTTTCCTCCTTTTGAGCCTGCACCGATCTTTAGGTTTTTTTATCTGCAGTATTTGTGGAAACAAAACATAAATTTCAAAATCCAAGTAAGTGATTCATACCTTTCCCAAAATAAATTCCAAAAATATATTACATACCTTTCCCAAACCCTTCTCCCTTACATTGCTTAGTTGTAAGAGTAGCGAAATCGGCCATCTCACCAAAATGAAAACAAGACCTAAAGGGAGGAAATTTAGGGTTATGGGAAAACCAATGTGAGGAAAAGTTAAAGTGAAATTTTGCTTTTAAATAACCTGTACGACCTTGCGGGACAAAAATTTTACTGCTCAACATGGTCCCAAAAACCATGAGCGACGAAACCTTTGTCGCATAAAGTACGCAGTAACTACGACGAGTTCAATGTGCACTGATTATTTCAAAGCCCTTTACTTGATAAAATCTGTCACGTAATGTTTACTTGATAAAATCTGTCATGTAATGTTTATGCGGAAAATTCTTTGTCATGAGACTATTTGGTGCCAAAAAACTCCTTACCCGTATTTACTTGAAGGCCTTTACATGATGAAGGTTTTTATTCGTTGAGAAAAGGTACCTTGTGCGGCAAAATCCTTCGTCACGTAAATTTTTCCACATTTGACTGATGGATTACTGTTTTTGTCACTCAAATGCACTTTAGGCGACGAAAGTTTTCCACATTTGACTGTCGTAGGGCAAGATTTTGGCGCCAACAAAAAATTTGGTATGCAAGTCATTGAGGCTTGCGGGACTAAGCACTGATTCGTTGGGTAAGTTCAGTTTGCCCGATGGACAGTTTCATTGACTAACAGTTTCAGTTAGTTTAAGAAATGATCATGTCGATGTGTTAAAAAACGACCAAAAACACGTTTGCTCGACAACTGAGTGAAGGTGCATGTCGAGGACTTCCGTCAGGCATACACTAGTTCACCAATTAGGTATGTGCATTCTTCTTTATTCCCATTCTCATTTCCCTGCTCCTCTCGGCGGCTGTTGTTTCCCCTTGTATCTCTCTCTCTCTCTCATACACAAACACCCTACACTCTCTTCCATCTCTTCCTCACCCAATTGATTAAAGATTGAGTTTCTCAGGCAACCCTTTCACTCCCTTTGTAGGTCTGGTTGCTTGCTTCTTGTCTCTTTTCACTTCCCAGGTAACTTTTCCTTTTCCTTTCTTAACCTTGTTAAAGTTTGATCATGTTTATTGTGGCCTCTGGGAAGGGATCTATATCAATCATCTTATTTGCTAGGGTTTCTCCAATAATAACTTTCCTTTGACTTTGAGGTCCTGTATGTAGTCCTTGAATTGTACACAGTTAGTTATGGAATGGTTAAAGGTGCAGTGCATTTTACAATACTTCTTTCCTCTCGATTCTTCTATCTTTTTGGTGCTATCGGGCTCAATCACTCTTGCGTGCACCAACTCCTCATAGATCTCCACTACTTTGGTCAAATCAAAAGAATAAGTCTAATATTTAGGAGACTTCATAGGCACGAATCCTCTGTTATTCGTCACTATTTTTTTGTCTTTAACTGGTTGAACTAAACCTTTCACTATTAAAGGCTTGAAGGGAGTAGTCATCTCGGCTGCACACAGCTCAATTCCTTCCCTTCCATTACCGTCCCTTTCTCCAGGCTCTGAACCTTTGAACTCTAATTGGTGAATTGCAACTTTGTTATTGTAGAAAGGAGACACCTCTGACGAGTATTTTACTTGTTGTTCCTCAATCAGCATTTTTTCACACTTCGTGGCAGCAATTACCAACTGTTGCAGTTCATTGAATTGTATATCATAAAACTTCTTTCTCAAGGGTAGTCTTAATGCCTTATGAGAAATGGATATAAGTTGGGCATGGTTGATAGGGAACTGGCATCTCATCCTCATCCTCCTAAACCTCATCATGAAGTCTTATGTGGACTTATGCTCATATTGTTTTATCTCTACTAGATTATTAATCGTCATCTGGGGCTCCACCCTATAGAACTGCTCATGGAAAATGATCTCTTTTTGCCCTCAGTTGGCAATGGAATTGAGGGTAACAAAGAGTACCACTGAGAGCTAAGCCAACCAGCGAGTTCCCAAACAACCTTAACTTATAGTGAGGATTGTCTTCAAACGCCACACAGTAGTTGGAGAACTTGGAGATGGGATCTCTAGAGGACACATTACAGTCTTCTCCACTGAAAGTTAGGAATGCAGACGTCTTGAAGTTAAGGGGAAAATGGTTCTGCTTATCAATATATTCAAGGTAGGCTTTTGATACGTGATCCTGAATAGCAGGAGAGCTTGGGGTTAAGCATTCTGGACCATTATCCTTCTCAGCTCAGCCAACTCATTTCTATGTTGCTGGTTAACTGTGTTGTTGTGTGGGGTATAAGGAGTCCCCACTTCAGGCTTCTCTCATTGCCCAAGAAAGCTTCTTTTTGCTGCTCCGGCTGTCTCCACCTAGCTTCCCCTACCTTATTAGCCAATGGTGGTTGCCTATAAGGAGGAGGTTTGCCCGTAGTTATGGACACACCTTTTCCACTAGGTTTTCCAACTTCATGATCCATCCCATATTTCTTCTTATCTTTCCTGATTTGCCCCCTACTATCAAGTGGGAATAATAAAGGGTCGAGCAAATCCGTTTCCAGGATCTCTGCCTCCTCAGGTCGATTAGTTCCAGGCTTTTCCTTCTTCTTCCCCTATCATTCTTTTCTTAAAGCAAAGGAAATAGGGGAATCATTGTTTCTTTCTTAAGGCTTATATCCCTGACCACTTCTCTAGCTTGATCATTCCTTGGGGAAGAATACTCTAACTATAACCTCCTTTGCAGATTCCTTGTTAAGGAACATAGTCTGTTCACTTCTCATCTGGTCTCTAGAGAAATCTTCTCCATAATCTTCAATACTTGCACCATGGTGGCTTGCAAGTCTTCTTTGGTAACCTTCCTACCTGACTTTTCAAATGAAGCTGGGCTTCCTAGAATAACTTTTCAAATGATCGGTCATGTCAGATCTTTTTGGACACTGTGGTTGCCCGTACTCTATCTTCCTCCTGAAAGTCCGTTCTTTCCTTTTTCAGGGCATACAAAATTTGTGAAGTCCCACTGAATGTGCCAAAACTTTTTTCAGGCAAGGATTCAGCCCTGGCACGACTCCTCTGAAAGGTTTGGCACTTGGTGTATAGTTGGTCAAGCTCTTGCTATTTGGTGTACTATAAGATATGTTACTAGTTAGTTTTGAAAGGTACCTTTGTGGGGCCTTAGATGTAGGCCTTGAGGCTCATAATCAAAACTAACAAAGAGTTAGGTGTGCCACTGTTATCTTAGTATAACGAATGTCAAGTAGATATGATTTAAGTCGATTACGCCTAAGTTACTTAAACTTAAGTCTGCATTAAGTTCTTTTTCTTGCCTTGTAAACAAGGACTTTTAGTTTATAATCTTGTATGTTCAAAACGAAGGGAGTTCAGGACCTTTTAAACCATTTCCTTGGTCTCAGTTTGTTCATAATGAAAACATGTTTGTTAAGTTAACTACATCTAAATGTAAATTGGCATTCTTAGGCGGAAAACATTTGGAAATACCTTGAGTACATGATAAAAATCATATAAAGCAAAAGATCTACTAAATACAAGTACATACAAAGAGACACGGGCAAGATTTCACCTTGTCGAACAAGGTTAAACATCTTGCATCCACTTCTCTTTGAGTTTTATAAAGGTTGTATGCTAAACGGGATAGATGGTAAACATGTTTTACATGAGGGAATCGATACTACAACACTAGGGATGGTAGCAGAACTTTAACACTAGATAGAAGATAGCTTTTCTAAAAGAACTATTTCTAAAAGGACTAAATCTGGGCCAGTTTCAGCTTTTTTGGGTATGAACTAGCTTGAGAGTAGAGTTTGTATGTTTTTGAGTTTGATTGGTTGAGTGGTCTTGTCTCTGGTGCTTGCTTCCCATTTTATAGACGATTTGGCCTAACTGCTTTTAGCTTTGTTCTTGGCCAAGGGCAATGAGTCATCAACTATTTACTTGTATTGCCACTAGAAAATGCTTTTTAACTGATAGCGAGTTGGTCTCCATCACTTGTCACTTTAATCCTAGGCATGTGGCTTATGTCTTAATGGAGGAGGTGCTAATTTGTTCTTGGTTTGTCGACTGGGCTTCGGGCAAAACTCCACTCATTTTAACATCTTTGGGCCTTAGTCGCTTGCAAAACCCCATTGTCAAATATCAGCCTAAACATAATGTTAATCAACACTTAAGTAATAATCCAACCATCAACAACCGTATCATTTGGTTTACAAAATTTGGTTTGAAAATTAGGTTCTTTGACATTATCCTTCTTAGAAGTTCAGAATTTAATATAATGGCTGGAGCGATTGCTAAAGATCTATGTCTTACTAAAGATGAAAACCAAAAGTTTTCAAAAATTTCAACATCACTACTAAACAAATTTTTGGGTTTTAATGAACATTATTCTTTAGATGTTTCTTACAAAATGATAATAAAGTTTTTTTAAGTAGGATATCAAACAGATGTAAGTACAGTTGCATACTACCGAAATATATGAGATAAAGGAATTGATCAACATCATAAATTGCATTAAACATTGATTAAGCAATGCCCTTCTATTCCTAATGGATTTGAGCCTTGTCATCACCAAAACCATGATCAGCTTGCTTAGCCTTGTTAAGCATGGCATTGGCTTCTGTCCACTTGTGGTATTTACCAAACAGGACCTCCATATCTTCAAGGGATCGACCCTGCATTTCTGGATGCAACGTATAAAGGAAAAACCAACTAAGCGCAACAATTCTCACGTAAAGAAAGAAGGCCCCACTAATCGTGATGGCTTTATACAATGAAATAAAAGTTATGAAGATGACCCCCGCTCATCACCCTATTTACAACCACCCCCAAACTGCACCCTCGCTTGCGCAACTGCAATGGAAAGATCTTAGAGCTGTAGACCCACGTCATGGGTCCCAACCTGATGGAGAAAAAAACAATGTTGAATAGTACCGTGGTGATGCACAGGGTGTCAATATGACGGCCCACGGGACCTTGCTGTCGGATTGATCGATGACCGTAAGACCAACACCGAACAGCATAAAAGACACTATCATTCCACCCACACTGCTCAAAAGAAAAATACGACATCCAAACCGATCAACTTGAAATATTGGCACCAAGATTGCAATAGTCTTGACAAATCCAACAGCCACGGTTGCAAGTAGTTTGTCATTGTAATAAGTGATTCCTGCCTTCTCGAAGAACTTGGGGTTGTACAAAACCACAAAATCTATGCCCGACAATTGTTGAAAGAAGTGGATACCAAGGGCAGCTATTAAAATGTAGTGAATAACCGAGGTGTGGCAGAGGAGCAATTCCTTCCATATACTTTCACCTTGGCTACGTTTAGAAACCTGAACGACCTTATCCTTTGAGTCTTTAGGGATTCCTGCAACTTCTTTAATCTCGTCTAGTCTGAGCTACGATTCTTCTCCTGAAGATGATGTCTTACTTAGTACTTGCTTGGCGTCTCTAAGTCTCCCTTGCATGACGAGTTAGCGTCGCGACTCTGGTATGGCTAAAACGCCGGGGGCCAGAAAAACTGAGCGAATTACACAGATGCGGAGTGTGATCCTCCAATTCAAGTGGATTGGGAGCTTGGCTAAGGCAAGGTTGGATATGTACCCCAGTAATATACCAACGTTAACAAACACCTACAAATTTTCAAAATGATCAATTCTATTTATATAAACTCCACGTGCATGCATGTGAGAGGTTTACGAAACAACAAATAGGGTAGTGCTATCCACACATCCATTAGTAGTTTCCACACACCTTTTGTTAATTTTCATTTTTTGATATTCTTTAGTTCATTTGATCTTGCGGTCGAAATTCAGAGGGTGTGTGAATTGTAAAACATAGCGCCACCCAGTAAATATTTAAGGAAAATTCTAGGGTGAACACATTTTTATATGACATTTGTGGACTATCCAATGTGGCAAGTGAAGTGTACATGTCACATCACTAGTAGAAAAAACCATTTGCAAGAGCAAACTTTATGCGATGACATAAAACTCGCCATGCAAAACAGGTTAGCATGACGAAGATAACATTCCGTCGCTCAAACCCATCGAAAATAATTTAATAGGACAAACATCTTGACCGATGCCATGTTTCGTCGTGCAAAAGTCGCTTAAGCGACAAAAAAAAAACTCGTCATCGTGCAAAGGTTCGTAGAAAAACGCACGAATGCTTGTGTTTTTGGCGCCAAAAAAGTGCGACCAATTTTTCATGGTGCAAAGGTTCTGTCAGTTGTTTGGTCAAAGTGTTGAATGCGGTGTTTACACCATGATAAATTGCCAGTTTCGCTTTGTCTCTTCACAATTCAATCCGAAAACTCTTGACTTTCACCGAATTATTATTCTAATTTTTGTTTGTTTTTCCGTATGCTATGGCGAACTCTGGTGGTCCTTCGTCAAAGAGAGTTCAGAGCGAAGGTTATGAGAAAGGTAATACGTACTAAATTTTGTTGGTTGTTTAATTAATGAAATATTTAAGTAGACTAATATAAGTTTTTATTTTGTTAGTAGACAAGAAAAAAAGAAAAAGAAAAAAAGAGATGCGATATGCATTCGATACACTTCTTCAACTAAGAGCCCCTACCAAATCACTTACACAGAATTAGTAGGATATCAGAAGTCGGATATGGTGAACAAGTTTAGGGGCAATGTCAAGGTATTGGAGCATGACAGATGCGGAGTGAATTGGGAGTCTTGGAGAGATGTCCTCGAGGAGATAAAGACGGTCATGATTGATGCGTTAGCAGTACGTGTAAATTATTAATTAGTTAAATAATAATTTAGTTCTTTAGATAAAATATAACAGTTATATGTATAATTGATTTATTTTTGCATATCAACTTGATTAGGACATTGACAAAAGTGACACAAATTTGATGAAGTGCATCGACGTCGTGTTTAAGTATCATTTTCGGGAGTTGAAGTTTGGTGTTGAACGTGACGCAGAGCGGCACGGAGTGGCTGGACCAGGGAACGATTAGAATATTTTTTTTATTAGTCTATTTATGGTTTATTAAATAATGACACTGAATTATTATTAATTTGGAAGCATAAATTTTTATGGACTATATTTATTTTATTTTGTTTCGAGAATAGATTTCCAAAATATTATAGTATTGACATTATTTTGTTTGACACACCCCGACCCAGAAAGTCCACTTGGACCCTGAATCGAGTTGTGCTGGCCGACACCTGGAAGGTGACGAAGCCATAAAATGTGATAGTGCATAAAAAGTGAATAAATTTGAATCTAAAAGTGTCTAAGTACCAGAGTGCGCTACGAGTAGGAGCGAACCCATTTCACACGTGATGTCAGAGCATAAGTAAGGTACAGTAGTGTGGGTAAGAATCATACCCTCAAAAATATCCATCAATACTAAGATTCGCCACAGATTCTTGTCGATACAAACTCAGCAGCTAAAACCTGGAGGGCACCAAACAGAAGGTGTGAGTAAGCAATAAAACCAAGCTTCCCAAAGTTATTACCTCTCTAAAAGTAATGCCCCTAAATGTAAAACCCGTATCGTTTTCCATAAGACAGTACAACATATATACATATATCCAAACCATACTCATAAATGACCAAAACCACGGTTTGCCATCAACTCTATCATACATTAATAAGTAGGCCAAATGAATTTAATCAATACAAAGTGATATATCAGTCAGAGTCATCTAAAATGACATGTACAACTTATCCATATCTCATTAATCCTGGCTAGCATATAAGTCGGAGTCACCTATAGTGACCTGTACGACTTATCCATATCTCATCAATCCTGGCTAACATATAAGTCGGAGTCACCTATAGTGACCTGTACGATTTATCCATATCTCATCAATCCTGGCTAGCATATAAGTCGGAGTCACCTATAGTGACCTGTATGACTTATCCATATCTCATTAATCCTGGCTAGCATATAAGTCGGAGTCACCTATAGTGACCTGTACGACTTATCCATATCTCATCAATCCTAGCTAGCAAATAAGTCGGAGTCACCTATAGTGACCTGTACGACTTATCCATATCTCATCAATCCTGGCTAGCAAATAGCTCAATAAGTATACCTGCACACGAGTCGGAACCACGTAAAGTGGTCTGTACGACAGGACTGGGTGTAAATGAATACGCTCAAGTGCTACGATCACGTGAAGACTGTGCGAATAATCGCGGGTCACCTACGAGTCGGAACCACCTAAAGTGGTCTGTACGACAGGACTGTGCACCTACCTTGAATCCAAGGTGAGCGTAAGGTGCGGGAGGTGAACATCACGTGAAAGACTGTGCCCTGGCTACGGGCGGGAGCACTAACACCGGGGTGCAGGTTTATGAGCTCTCAATGCATCTCAATATAACATGTGGAACTTATGGCAACCAGTACGACAGTATCGAAGTTGCCTAACACATAACTGTAGTCATGCTATAACTCAATCGATTCAACTAATACCATAAACTCACCTGAACTTACCTGGGTGTCCTGAGTTCACCTTTGCACTTGAAAGCATTCCCAATAATTATATGCAAGTAATATACATATGGATATACCATGATGCAATCTAGTACTCAACCATGTCGTAGCATTTTCAATTATAAACAATACGGTGAGAAGTGTACAATCAATAACGCCCTACTCCCAACTACTTATTTTCAGGAATAATTATCCATGACAACCCAATTAACACTAATTTAACAAACTAATTCATAAAACTAAAACTTGCCTTTACCAATTTCCTTCGCATTACTCAATTTCCCAAGCAAGGCTTTTGTCTCAAATATTTTATGGCTGCATCTAATGTCTCGTTAGACTGCCTACGTACCCTAGACAGGGATCAAGCCATTCGTAGTTCATATAGTACTTCAAGCATTCACAATAATTATATAAGAAAGTAATATGCCTAATCAATTTAAAAGTATCGATAGAACTCTCAATAATATGTACGATAAAAAGGAAAAGATGCATTCACCTGGAGTCCACGCTATGATTCTCTAGCGCATGCATCGAGGCATCCTGAATGATTGGTCTCTGTGACCAATCATCAAATCACATCTCAGAACTCTTATCCGTAGAATATGTAATTCACATAAAGCACAACCTCAACGACATTCTAAAATAGTTTGAGACCCATTGACCACAAGTCAACCGTCGATCAAAGATCGACGGTAGGGTTTACAACCCTCTATAACTTGACCCGGAAGATCCGCATATCAGATTTCCAATCCGCAACTCCCAACGATCCACAATATGTTTCTAGAATAACATATTAAAATTTCATTATGATCCAACGGTCAGATCTCCGCCAATTGCCTAAAACAAGTGGCCGTGAACATTTTATTTTACTAACTTACAAATCCAATTCAGGAAGATCTGTAAGTCAGATTCCCGATCCATAAATTCCTATGATCTTTAAATATTACGTATTATAATGTATCCAATTTTGGTGACGATCCAACGGTCGGATCATCGATTCACATTTTTATCAAGTAACGTATCGTAATGAATTTAGGTTCCAACTATCAACCTACGTCATTCAAATGAAAAAACTGAATTCAAGACATTTGACATAGCCTAAAAATAGCATTGGCGGCCCACTGGCCACGCGCCGCCGCACGCGCCGCCGCGGGTGGCGGTCGGCCGCCCCGACTCGCCGGAAAATCCAACTATTTCCAAAAATTCTCAAACTTCACAGAAATGAAGATCTCAGTGAGTGGAGCAACTTTCATCCCTGCCACGAAGTCCAAAAGTGGACGGAAGATGGTCAATATTTCCCACAAAGCCGGCGGGTGCCTAAAACTTCCCGACGTCGATTCGTCGTCTACGTGGTCCAACGGGGTCAAGGTTGGTTGGGTTTTGCTCCTGGGATGATGGGCTACAAAGCCCAAGTGGTGGCATCGGCCATCGCTTTGCCGATTTGCCGGAAAATCGAAAAGGGTGGCCGGAGCACCATTGATTTTCGTCAACTTTCGTGGCCTCAAACCGCCTCTTACCATGGTTAATCAAGGTGGTTTTTGGGTGGGTTTTGTAGAGGGGAATGAGAGCTTCAAGATGGTGGTGGTGGCATCGAAAAAATCCACCGGAGTTCGCCGGAATCGGCCTTGGAAAATGGGTGGTCGCGAGTGGGAAAAATCCACGGGAAAGCTGGGATTTTTTATTTTTTTATTTTTTTATTTTTTTCTCTCTCATTTTTCTGATTGGGCTTCACCTTAAATAACCAATTTCTAATTGGGGATTTAATTTAATTAACACTAAACCTTGAATAACCAATTTCAAACGTCCATAACTATACCGTTATAATCCGGACTCGCAAACGGCTTTCGCCTATGCGTTCACATCCACGAGTATTACGAGAATATATTAAAAGAATAAGTCATACGTCTCTCTAGACGATGGTCAACAGAAGTCAAAGTCCTTGCCTCTAGGGCAATTTCGTAAATTCACGCTTTTAAAATAAAATAAAAACGTAAAATTTGGAACGGGTTGTCACATTGTTAAGAAACTATTTTCAAGAGGAAATAAAATAAATATTTTTAATTAATCGCGTAAGGCTTTACGCGACAAAACCTTTGCAGGACGAGATTTCGTCGCATAAAAACATTATGAAACAACCGGTTAGCATTTAAGGTGCCGTATTTATTGTGCATTACCACTTAATTACGTGATGAAATTTTGGTCACACATAACGTTGAGGGACGAGACTTCGTCGCACAAAGCGATGATTGGTGGCGTTGAAGTCTTGGCATTTATTGCGTATTTATTTCATACTTTGAGCGACAAACGTTTCGTCGCTCAACGGTTATGCACGACAAAGGCTTTGTCGTGTAAAGTGTTACGTGTTCTTTATAAGCACATATTGTTTTGCAGTTTTTTTCACATTGTTTTGTACATCTGATGGCCGATAATAGGGGGAGTAGGAGAGCAACGACTTGGAATCGAATGGTGGAAAGAAACAACACGCCCCCTGGGCCCATGACATGACGCAATATGTGGAGTTTGAGCATTCAATTAGTTTAGTAATGCAGAACAATTGTCCTACTGCTAAGTGACACTCTTAGAAATTTGTGCCCGAGGACTTGTAGAAGGCGGTGATGGATCAACTATTAGTAAGTGTGACAAATGTTGAAAATAATTAATTTTGTGAAATTGTTTTTTTATATGTTGTAAATAATTATTTGTGTATATGTGTGACAGTGTAACTATACTCTTGATGATACAAACGAAGAGTTGATGAAGTTGATGGAAGAGGTGTTGAAAAGGGATTACAAGCAGTGACGTTATGGCGTGGAGCGGAATGGAGGACTATCGGAGTAGTTTTAAATGTTGTAGTCCTATTAGATTAGGAATATGATTGTGTAAATCCTAGTAGATATGAGAATATCTCTTATATTCCTATTAGGAGTTGATTACCTATTAAATGTTGTACTCCTAAGAGTAAGGAATTAACCTTCCCTACTACTATAAATAAAGGCACAATGAGGTAGAATAACACACACCCACAATTACACATCTTTCTTTTCTCTCTACTATTGTTGCACCTTTCTCTCTCTCTATGACCTCCATAATTGTTCAATAAATTATGCCTACAACACATTATCAACACGTTCTTGACGCTGCGCTGAGGAGAGTTTGATCTTTAATCAGGGGAGTATTACGTTTTAATCATTCTTTTTGTGATTAATTTATTATTTTGAATTGATTTACATGATATTGATTCAATTTAACTTTTCTGTGTTGAACGTGATACAGCGTATTTGAGATGCAATTTCAGCTTTCCGAGAAGAATTTTCTACAAATTCAAAGGCTTTTATTGTTTTCTGCCAATCAGGTACGCTTAAAATAAAGTAAGATATTTGAAACGACCTTGAAGCATAAAAACATTTGCCATGATGCATGAACCCCTCTATGTTTATATTTTCCTTACGATATATATATATATATTGTATACGTTTATATATTTTTCAAAAAATATATATATATATATATTTATTTCATGCATTATGCAATTAAATTGCTATATGGAATTTGTGAGTCAAAGAATCTAAATAAAATAGAAGCATAATTTTTGGGTTCTGAAAACCCTAGAAATCTGAAAAACAAGAAGAAAAAAAGGGGGGAAAAGTCGTTGGGGCCTAGCTAGCCTGAAGCCAAGCCAAGCGTTGCACCCAAAAACCCACTGGACTTCACTGTGCATAGAACCCAAAACCTAGTGGGTTTCCTTTTGTTTCAGCCCGCCTTGGGTTACAGCCAATAGCCTAATGCTGCTGGGCTAAACCTTTTCCCGCCCATCTTAGCTGCAAGCTTGCAGCTTGCATGCCTTATTGGGCTGCCCTTGTTTTTTTTTTTTTGCAAACTGTCCGAGCACAGCCCGCAACTTGAGGCTACAAAAGCTTCTCTAAAGCAGCAGCCAGCAATCCAATGCTGGGCTGCCTCATTTTCTCGGCCCAAAGCCATTTTTGGCTTTTTTTTTTTTTTTTTTAAAGCCCGCCTCTTATTTTTGGTGCCCTACTCACGACATCCAAGTCCAATGTTATTGGGCTATGACTTTTTGAATCCAATGCTAATTTTTGGCATTTTAAATATTTTTAATCCGAATATTATAATTATTTTTGCTTCTACGATCTACCCTATTTGGTCCTAATCTATTGAATTAATTAAAAGTGACATGCAGTCCATTAATCTGATAATTAATCCAAAATTATTGACCTGAAGATCGCTTTTGGACATTCAATAATTTATTTTTTTTTCTTTGAACCGTTGACTCACTTTTGTAGTCCCACTCATACTTGAGTTTCTGATGCAACTCAAATCCACTACACTTAGTTGTATATTGCATTTTGTGTTCTTCCAGGAACCTTTCTTTTATGAACTAAATGTTCATAAACTAAATTAGTGCCTTTGATACCCAAAGTTTTCATAAAACAATACACCAATGAAAACTCGATGTTTTTCATGAAAACCATGTCTTAAAACCTGAATGTTCTAACTTTGATGCTTATGGATGATTCATTCCAATAGCACCAATCACAATCTTATTCCTTCCAATTCAATGGATTGTCGAATTATCACAAGTTTGATTTCCCTAATTTGGATGCTTTTAATAGAAACCACTTTATGTGGGGTATAAGACATGAATCTCCACTTGACTATCAAGAAGTTATGACACCATTGAAGCCAACAATGGCAAGGAAGAGTTGAATAAGCCTCTGCCATGATCTTCATTCGAAGACTTATGCCCAAAGCATTACAAATAGAAGTACCTTCTGAATGAGGATTCCATGGCTCTATGGCTCACTTCTACGAACTATTTAATCATAAAAGACATTGCCTAAAGCAAACCATGATTACGTCCACGAATGACTATAATTATGAAGCTTATAAATCCGATCAAATTTTGACTAGAGAATACTTTTCTCGTCCTTCCATGTTTCTAACTCGCCCTGAAGCAGTAATGTAGAAAGGAAAAGTTTACCAAATTCTCGGATCTGATTACTACCCCAAACATATGGTAGAATTAGGGCCTGCCAAGGTGTGGCATCATGCCCGAAGCGTGATCCTTGGCACCTAAGACCTAAAACTTCAAGAATAAGGGATAGTATTCCCCAACTGTAACCCTGCAGAATCTACTTCCGTCTTGATGGAAAAAATCATTGGTTATGCACATGTTCGTGCCTCTACCAATGTTGTTGAGGAGTACCATTCTAGTAATCAATATGTGAGACTAATTTTGCTCCACCAAACACCGTTGGAAGAGTCGAATTTTGACATGGATGGCCTTGTTGGCAAAATCCACTTAGTAAAACATTTACTTTGTGAACATTTTTCTATGTTCTTGGATTCAAGTTTGGTGTATGTTTTACTTATGGATAATCTTGTTGATATTGTCCTCGAATATGAGTTAATTGAAGCATGTTTCTTAATACATATGACCAATTCAATTAAACACATGATTAGGTAGGAATGTGGGAAAGTTAGTTGTCTGGATGAATGCGTACTACGCACACTAACTTTACACCTAAATCACATCTCTAACAACGGCTTTAGGTCTATCCAACCTGATTAAGAGCATTGGCACACCCCTCGTTGTATGAATGGTACTGCATCACCATTTAAGAGACCTTAAATTCTCCCTGTCGTTGAGTTTTTTTAAGGATATTCGAGATGACAATGATCATGAATGAAACCATTGAAGAAAATAAAGTGAAATATCTTTGCACCTCCTCCAAAAATGAGCCTGAAGCTTTGATTTGGGGCCAATGAGTTGTCTCCCAATTGGGAATACACCACATGTGGCTGGCTTGAAGCCTGGTGATTGAGTAATTTACTTGCTTTGGCATGACCTTTTGGGACATTTTGGTCGAACAATGATACTACGATGCATCTCCTTACTCGAAGTAAGGATCTTGTGCCTACAAGCACACTTTGCCAAGCCTGCTCATTAGGAAAATTAATTTTCTATATCAGTCATCGCAAAGATACGAAATCTCCATTTTTCATAAGTGGATTTAAGGGAATATATGTGGACTAATCCAACCAAAATGCGGACCATATAAATATTTAGGGTTTTGGTTGATAAATCGACAAACTAGTCACATGTTTATCCACAAACATTGCTGCTAAACCTTATGGCCGATTAAGGGCTCACGACCCTACTTATCCCCTTAAGGTCCAATAGACTGGATAACGTTCGAGAGTTTACATTGACGGTTTTCGATAAAGTATTGCATGTATCTTGGGTTTATAATTGAACATCGAATTCCCATATTCACCCCAAATAGCCTCGCCTAGTGATCATAAATCATAATTTAAATGATCGCTGAATTTTGGTAAACGTACCAAGTTTTCGGTTTTTTTCCTAGGGCTATGCAATCTTGTACGCAGTTATGTTAGTTTGCCTTGAGGCCCATTGCCACCCAACTTATATGACGTTACAGTTGGTTACTAGGTACGAACTTGGGTGTGCATTCCATGTGTGAAGTTGCGCCTTCACAACGTACCAATATGGGTCATCAAAGAAGGATGTGTATCTTTTGTCGATCATGATTCTCCTTCACACTAGCTTCTTTCGAGCCCTTGCACGTGATCTCTTTACCGCTCATTTTGTAGGTTGTCACTTTAATAAGACAGTTTTCCTGCTGTTAGGGGGATATAAGAACTTCAAATTTCCTGGAGAACGATGCGAATTTGCATGGACGTTGCCCACTATGTCTTATCTTGATCCCCATACCGCATAAGTGTGATAAGCAAGTGTGGTGAATTATAGCTTTCAGAATGTTGCTCCAGACGTATTCTACAAACATGCTTGCAAGGATAAACGTACTTAACGGACGTCGAGTCAACATCCCTGGAGGGTGTGTAAGAGGAAGACATGGCCCAACAATGAATCTAAACTCGATCGCTGTCCTAAATCATTTCCATCTCATGAGATTAATCTGGATTACTCCTGAGACTTGAAGTTTTTGATCCAGTATAATAGTTTAGATGAGCTAAATGGAATTGAAATGAGATTACCATCGATGATGTTTTCACTTATATTGTAGTTACCGACATAAATGAAAAACGACGATATCGAACCATGTTCTATTGATTAAGTGACAATGTAGAACTGATTGGACAACTAAAGTTACAATCCAGGTCAAATTCCTTACCATAGTGTGTTTTGGATCTATTGTTCCTACATTGCCCAAGGTAACCCTATTGTGTTACAAGTGGGAAAGGAAGCATTATGAGATGAATGAAATAGTGTGATATGATGTATGTCTTACGGCGCAAGGTTTCTCTCAAAATGTCATATGAGTGATAGCAACGTTATGAAATATGGTTAGTATTTCTCCATGGGGATATGGATACGAAGATTGACATGTAAGTTCCTGAAGAATTACATGGACTGGTTCAAATAGTTTCAAAACCATGGAATACCCTCTTAAATTGTTTGAGGCATTCACTTACAATCTAACGGATGTGGTATACCCGTCTAAGTGATTATTTGATTAGTCAGGGATATAAATTATGCCCTTGCATGTTAAACTATGAAGTCTTATTCCGAATTGCTAAAGTTACAATTTATGTTGTTAACATGTATCTCACTAAGACTTCGGAAGAGCTTGAGAAAACTACCTAGCACCTAAAGATGGGATTTGAGATGAAGGATCTTAGGTAAACTCATTTATGCCTTGACCTGGAGTTGAAGCATTGTTTTGACGGTATTTTGGTCTGCCAGTCGAACTATACCCCGAATGTGGTACTTTTGAGTATACCTTTGATCGTCCATACGTTATATGCAAATGAGACCCTTGAAGTGGTTACGGAATCCAAAATTCCATATCTAAAGTTCAACTTTGCGCTTCATTGTACTTAGCTCATTGTATTTAGACATGACATCTCATTTGCTATTGATCTTGGTAAAGATGCAGCACCACGCTTACATGCATTCACTAAATTGGTATTAAAGACGTACCCTGAAGGTATTATGAGGGCAAATTCCAAGGCATCTCAAGCAGATCCAACTGTCCTGATCCTTGGAAAGTTGTTTGCCTTGTTTGTTATGCTGACACATGTTACTTACCAAACCCGCACAAGGCAAAATCCCCAAATGGTTATGTCTTTACCATTAAGGATATCGGAATATCTTGGAGGTCCATGATATAACCTTAGTTGTGAAACCTTCAAATTGTTCCAAGACTCACCTTACTTTATTATGCCACAAGAAATACATGGTTATGAGTTCTTGTTGAGCATATTCAAAGTAGTTGCTGTTTTCATTCATCATTGAGTCCCACCAACGATCTATGAAGATTATGCCGCATGTCTCCACCCGACCAAGCCATGATACATCAACGAAGTCAACGCCAAGACATATTGCGTCTACATCTACATCAGCAAAGCATCAAGATATTGAAGTCATGCAAGCCGATCCCAGACAACCTTGTCGACCTCTACACGACGTCACTGCCAAAGTCAACCTTCCATATGCTTGTCCAAGGAATTGGTATGCCTAACTATTCATATGCAATGCTTGTAGTTCTCATTTGGAAGTTATGTCAAACTCAGGGGGAGTAAGACGTATAGTTTTGACTTAATGCAACTTCTCACTTTTCTCCTTAGCCTATAGGTGTTCTCCCACCTTTGGTTTTACCATAGCAAGGTTTTGTGAATTTTACTTTTTTATGCATTCTTCTGTTGATTTGAGACTCGCATTTGCTCATTGTACCGATGACTTCATCAAATGTAGTTACTTCATCACTGAAGACCTGATGCGCCATTTACTTAAGTATTTACACACTCAAGGGGGAATGTTGTAGTCCTATTAGATTAGGAATATGATTGTGTAAATCCTAGCAGATATGGAAATATCTCTTATATTCCATTAGGAGTTGATTACCTATTAAATGTTGTAATCCTAAAGTGTAAGGAATTAACCTTCCCTACTACTATAAATAAAGGCACAATGGGGTGGAATAACACACACCCATAATTACACATCTCTCTCATCTCTACTATTGCCGCACCTGTCTCTCTCTCTTTATGGCCTCCATAATCGTTCAGTAAATTATGCCTACAACATTAAATTTATATTTTTGAGGACAATATTTATTTTTAAGGTTTTATTTTAAGTTATGTTTTTAGACTTAATTAGCCTTTAGTTCATGTTTTATTGTTTAAATAATTGAATTGGTTAATTTACTTTATTTAAGTTTTCTATTATTTTTAGAATAAATATTATAATTGAATAAGTCTTTGTAATTATGAAATTTACATAAATATAGATTATAAAGATCTATGTTAACGTAAATTTCATAATTATAATCAATTACGTATTTGTTCTTCGGTAAACATTTTGCGCGACGAAATATTCGACGCAACAAGTATGTGTGACGAAATACTTATTCGTCCTGCATATTTTTGTCGTGTAAAAGCCGTAAAAAGTACGGTTAAATTTACCGCCAAAATTCAAATCTACATGTTTTGAGCGACAAAACATTTGTCGCGTAAAGGTGAAATCAAAGGGCGATGACGGCAGAGTCTTGAGCGACAAAGCTTTCGTCGCGCAAGATTTTTATTGCATAAGATTTTTACTCCAGATGATCAGTTTTTCTGAGTTAGAGGATTCAATACTATTAAATCAGAGAATCGGGTTTTGCACAACGAAGTTTTTGTCACGCTGTTGGAAATGTGCCCTAAAACCAATCATATAATGATACTTTACAAACATTTCACATGTTAAACTAATCTAATTTAATATAAGGGGCAAAGATTATTGTTTTAAGCCGTCTCATATAAATGTTATATGCTTAAATGATAAGTCCAAGGAATATGCAATTGCGAGAATATGATCTAAAGAAAGATTCATGAGACCATTCTCTTTCGTATACATATCCTAAACCTTCCTGATCATAGGATTGCCAATTGGGCATTGACAGTCCGTTAAGATTAGTACGTGTTATGTCTTTTCTTAGGAAGAGTGACTGGTCTCGTGTCATTGGTGTGACTGACACCAAGACAAACATGTAGCTGCTCAATAGAGAATGAGTCCACTGAACACGATCAACAAGGGTTCTCATACCCATCTCACATGAGAACTCGTGGTTGGGATAATGCAAAGTCATCCTTTAACTTGAGGAATCATAGTTATCTTGTGGTTAGGTCCTTGATCTTTGACTATGTCAAAGTCACCCCATCAGAGGGTGTCCACGACATAGTTGGGGTTAAGTCACTTAACCAAGGAGGAAGTGAATGCGCAACAAGGGATCTCTAACCTTTAAACCGTTTGAGGGAGAATTACTCTATGATATGATTAAGAATCTCTGGCCAGAGTATGAATGAGATTTAGGAAGTCGTTCCAAATCACATTCAAGGTAATCATATAAGTAAAAGAATCACATTGGATAGTAGATATGAATAAACTATCAAACCAAACAATGTGGTTATTGTATTAGAGAAAGACAGTATTGCATTGTAATCCTAAACTGAATAGGTTATCCACCTCTTCTGATTAGCTTGGGTAGCCATGACATACTGCTAGGTGTCACTCATGGTTTGTGGAAGCTCTAAAGGTAAGTAATCACTGAAGGGATAATTGAAAGTATGTTTCAATTTAGAATCGATCGTTAAGAGTAACAAACGCCCATTGCCTCACTAAAAGGAACTTAATGGATCGTACGCCATGTAAGGTAGAGATTGAAGAAACAACGGAGTTGAGTAAGGACAATTAAATGGTTTAATTGTTTATGGCTATGATTAATGAATATGTTAATTAATCAAATGAATAAGTTCGTTTTAGACTTTGGGTTAGTTTTGGGCCTCAAGGCCGAATAGGCTTTGAATGTCAAGCCCATTAACTTAAGTTGTATGACAACTTAAATGACTTCAGATTTAAAAGGGCCCAAATAGCCTAATGCCTATGGTAGGCCGGCCATGTGATGAAAAATAGGGTTTTGTTCTTTTAGTCACTTAAGTGAAGTGACTATATAAAGAACTTTATAGCCAAAATTCATTAGGGTTCTCTTTTGAGGAAATTGGAAAGAAAAGTCTCTCCCTTTTCTCTCTAGGAGGGCAGCCCCTTTGGAGGGGATTAGCTAGTAATCTTCCATCCTCCAAGGTCACTCATATCTTCTTCAAATCCCTCCTTGGTGTGGAGACTTAGAGGTTCCCTATTTTGGGAACTTGGAGAATCCATTCTACCATCCTCATCCAAGAAATCCATGGAGCTAAGAAGTAAGGAATAAAGCCCTATCTTTTGGGTGATTCGCCCTTACTTATGCAAAGAGGAATCAACAAAGGTATACTATTTGTCAACTCACTTTGTTCTTGAGTTGAGTCTTGGTTCACCACAATTACTAGGCCTTGAATTTCATGGGTAAAGTTTTGTTTTTGAGTGCATACAAGCATGATTCCGCCTTTTAATTGTTAATTGCATGCATAGATGTTGCTCAAATGAACTAGTTTTCACAAATATTTCCTTCACATGCAAGGTGGCCAAGGTTCCTATAAATAACCAGTTCCGGGTTCCATATTTTCAAACCTTTTTCCGGATTACAATTCTATTTTTATTCCAAATTAAGCACAATGGCGGACTCGGGTGCTCGTTTGTCGAAGAGGATGGAAGGCGAGAGTTTCGAAAAAGGTAATACCCACTAAATTAATTATGTTTTTCTATACATTTTATACTTTGCATTATTATTTTGAATATAAATTTTTTTAGTAGACAAGAAAAAAAAAGGGCTGCGCCCGTGGTCCGATACAGTTTTGGAGGGAGCCATTACCAAATCAATTATGAAGAATTGATGGGAATTTAGAAGTCGGATATGTGCAACAAGTTTATGCGTGATGTGCGGGTATTAGTGCGTGACAAATGTAGTGCAGATTAGGAGTCTTGGAGAGTTGTCCCCGAGTAGATAAAGACGCACTTGGTCGATGAGTTAAAGCCTGATTTGGATATTAACCAAATTGACCTAAATTTCATGAAGTGCATTGACAACATATTCAAATCATCTTTTCGGGAGTGGAAGTTTGATGTTGAACGTGAGGAAGAATTGAACCGAATACCAAAACCATCAGCAGCAAAATAGAATTTTATTTATGTTTAATTATATAATAATATTAGGGTTTTAAGTTTTTATTTATGAATGTTACTTTTTAATATGCGATTTTAAAGTTTTTGTTGAATAAAATATTATTGTAATAAATGATTATATTAATTAAATATGCATGAATGCTTTAATTAATTTAAACATTTGTAGATTTGTTCGGGTGTAATTTAATACTTTGTTTATTAAGTGTCTATGTGATTTAAAATGAACAAAGTAATAAATGAAAAAAAGTATTTAAAAAAAAAACAAATAGCAATGAAATTACTTTTTTGTCGTTCAAAGTGGAATTGCGTGATGCTACACCATTGTTGCGCAAAATGCATATGTTTTAAGCGACAATGTTTCGTCGTGCATGGTGGGTAAAAAAGGCGATAAAAGAGAACATATTTGGTGCAATGTACTTGAATGCATAGATTTTGCGGGACGAATGCTTCGTCATGCAAGAGTGTGAAATATAATTCAACTTCGTAGACGCAGAGAGGTGCAAATTCATTGCAGCTTTACCTCTCCTCCTTCATCTCACTGTCTTTCCTCTCCCTTAGCTCTATCACTTGGTCTTGTGCTCCCATTCTTCATCACCTATATATCAATTGGTAAGCAAATTTGTTTTCAATATTGTTTTTTGAAATTACACAATGAAACTAACAAAATTAAATTTGTTGTGTGTAGGTGTTTTTTTTAACGACTATCGGCGAGGAACGCATTAAGATGTATATTTTCTTCAACTATTTCATTAACATTAAATGTAGTTTATTTATTTGTTTTTTTTTAGCATTTATGTGATACAATTTATTTGTAGGCAAATATTTTTTGTACTTAACTTCGTACATTCGTTTCATGAAAACTTAGTTTCCCATTTGAGAATTTGTTAGATTTCGCTTATGGATGTGAAAGCATGACTACGGTCCAGTTAATTCTTGAATTGTCCCAATTTTTGGGTAGTTTGGGAATGCACAAATACGTGTTGTAGTTTGCGGTTCACGGATTAGATTTCGATAAGGAGAAATTTGGTAGCATGTTTGTGTGTTCTTCGAGTGCTACGTACGTATTTGGTATATACGTGCCACACTTGAAGAATTGCAGGGATATTTTGCCAAATTTTTTCAACATCGAAATCTAATCTGATCGAGCTATAAAATACGACATGTAGCCATGCATTCTTAAATGGGATAGGACCCTTACTAGAGGCATAAGATGGCATGTTATAATTGAAGTGTTTGTAACCATTGTGATTTTTTTTTCATAGGCGATATGGATAGACAGTGGATACAGAATCCTAATAGAAGTGCAAATGAATACTTGGATGGAATAAATCAGTTCATTGATTTCGCAATGGCACACAACCAGGGTTCACCTCTAATCCGGTGTCTGTGTAGGAACTGTAACAATTAAATGGTTGAGTATTATGAAAATGTTTGATACCATTTAGTACGACATGGTATGATGGAGACGTATACCACTTGGAATCATCATGGGGAACGATTAGTATATCCTTCATCTTCACATGTGACCCCATTAATTGAGGCAGTTGAATCTTATGTTGATCTAATCAAACAAATGAATATCCTAGATGATGCTTTTCCAGACGCCTTGACCAATTTTGATCAGGAAGGGGGAGATGACGTCCCTCGAAGTATGGATAGTGGAGCCTTTAAAAATTATGAAAAACTATTAAAAAGTGTCAAACAAGAACTATTGCCAAATAAGAATTATACTCCGATTGCGAGGATTTTTCGGTATTGATGGCTATTATGGAGCTGATGCATGGAAAAATAAAATTTGTGTGTCCAATCAATGCTTTGATTATTTTTTTGGGCCTTTTCAAGAGGATGCTTCCAAAAGACAATTGTTTGTTTAAAGATCACAAAATTTCAAAAAAGGTGTTGAATGGTTTGGGATTGGGCTATGAAAAAATTCATGCGTATAAAAAATAATTGTGTATTGAACTATTAAGCGCTAGATAAATGCCCTATATGCAAATAGTCGAGGTTTAACATGACAGCTCAAAACAGAATGATGAAGATTCCACAAAAAGTTATGCATTATCTTCCAATAAAGCCCAGGCTTTAATGTTTGTATATGTCAACGCATACTACTAGCGACTTGACATGGCATAAGGGCGAACAGGTGGATGATGATTTGATGAGGCATCCAACTGATGGTGAGGCATGGAAAGAGTTTGATTGTTTGTACCTTGATTTTGCGCAAGAGTCGTGGAACGTAAGATTGGGGTTGGCCACATACAAGTTTAATCTGTTCGGATATTAAACTAAAACCACAACGCTTGGCCAATCTTTGCAATTCCGTACAATTTGCTGCCTTGGAAATGCATAAAGAAAGAATATATGATGATGACTATGTTAATAATTGAGGATCTAAGCAAGTATATCGATGTTTATTTGCGACCATTGGTTGATGAGCTGAAATAATTATGGGAAAACGGAGTTTCGACATACGATAAAGCAATTGGGCAGATGTTCACCTTGCTAACAGCAGTAATGTGGACTATAACAATTTTCTCACAACTTCCTTAAGGAAGTGGCTTCCCAACTTCCCCTTGACACCCCGATAGAGGAGGTGCCCCCCCGGTGAGGATGCGGGTCTCCGTATCATGACTGACACCCTCAACTAGAGACTCGGTCCTAGGCCGGGGAAGGTGTATCAGGGCATGGGAAATGTTTGCCATCGTGAGATAGAAGCCTTATCTTTCACGTCTACGTCAGGACAGGTCGCATCATTGACGGAGAAAGTAGCAAAACTCGAGCAGCAGGTATCGATCCAACATAAGCATATTGTGATGCAATCTGCCCACATCGCCACCCAACAAGCTCATATTGCTGCCCAAGAGTCTAAGATGGCCCAAATCATGATGCGAAACTTATGTTGACACACAAATTAAACCTTATTTGTGACAATTGTAGTAATGATGTAAGTAGGGATCGTTCTGACCGGGGATTAACTAGGGGTGCTAAACACTTTAAACTGACTCAAATAAATAAAACTAACCTTTAAAACACTTAACTCACTTAACAAAAACTCAAAACAAGTCCACAAGACTCCAAATACTTAAAAACACAAAATAAGATAGATTGTAACGACTAACAAAATATGGGGGGATTGTGTTTAGACGAAATTAAATTAAATGGACAGATTGTAAGACAAATTGTGATAGACCAATGGATGATGGAATAGCTAAGGGGTGCTTCTCCACACATGAAATATATGCAACGTAAATCAACTTCCAGTTATCAATTCAATAAGTTATGAACCTCGACACTCCAAGTTAATTAGGTCCGCTTAAATTAACCTTCAGATTTCCCTAGAATCATTGAATTAGATGAATATGCATAGCAAACAAATTATTCCTAACAAGTTCTCTATACGAACAGCATGATAAAGATACAAGTTAGAATCATTACGTTCTTTGGAAATCATAAGCATCGACAAGGCATTTGTAACTATGAAAGCATGATACTCTTGCCAGGAATCTACTTAACATGATCGTGACTAGCAACCTTCACTACTTGTGAATATAAATTCATAACGATTAGGTGAAACAAACTTATATCCTAGCACCAAATTCAAGCATGCAAATTAAGCGTGCACTCTCAATCAACATACAAGAATAAGTTCTAAATCAAACGGTTAAGCAAATTGTATTCAAAACTTATGCAACGATAACTGGAAGTAATCAACTTATTTCACATATATAATCATGGTTTCAAATCACCCCTTAGCTAACTAGGGGGTTTAGCCTCTCATGTTCACAAAAAGAGAAATAAAACGCCCAAGAAATCCACTTGAATTTCTGCACGTTTTAAAGTCCTCTTTCTCCTTCTCCTTGCTGCGGCAGAGATGGTCTAGGGGTGTTTTGGATGTTATTTTGGGTTGGGGATGGATTTAGGGAGGTTTGGTGGCACGGCAAGGTTGTGGAGTGATGGAGGAAGGTTTGTATGGTAGCTGGAATGGTGGAGGAAGGCACGGCAATGGAGAGAGTGGCTGGAGTGGTGATGAATGTGTCTTGCGGTTGAATGGGAATTTATAGTGGCTGCTATGTGTTTTTGGCTGAAATATGGAAAATGAATGAATTAATTAATGGGAGAGAATGGGAGTGACAGCTAGGGTGAATGATTAAAGGGTGTGGCTAGGTTGGAAAAGTGTGGAAGATGGCTGGAATTAGAAAGGGAATGCACGGCAAAGGATGGTTCTTTGGTGATGAATGTGGCTGCCATCATGAAGAGTGACTAATTAATGTATGTAGGGTGCATTATAGAATGGGAAAGCATGTGATTGAATGATGAAGTGGGAAAGCTGTAATTGGAAGGAGTGGAAGGGGAATGCACGGCAATGGTGTTAAAATGGGCTAGGCCCTTTGTTTTATGTCCTAAAGTGCATACAAGGCCTTCAATTTCGTCCAACACTTTGGCTCCAAGCATAAGCTATCCATCCTTAGCCCAAAAGTGCTCCAAAAGGCTCCAAAATGCACTTCTTTGCTCCTTTAGCCCTTAGAACCTGAAAACATACGAAAATAACTTAAAAGACTTAAAGAACTAAGAAATAACAACGTAAATGCACAAGAACAAGCCAACTAAGTTGCCTAAATATGCTCCTATCAAATCATCACCATACTTCAGCTGTCTGGCTTCAACATCCCCGCCGCTACACCTCCTCCTACTACTTCAACCTTCCAGGCCTTTGACCCATCACAACCAATCGTAGGAGTTGACTCTGATGACTTTTTATTGTAGTTTTTTTTTAAGATAAATATTCATACATTCAAAAAATTTCCTCACTTGTACAAACATTTTCCACATTTATTTTAAATTAATATTCTTCTTTATCAATTACTGTTCTTAATTTAATTTAAGCAAACAAAATTATTTTGTTTTGAAATTCAGATTATAAACAATTTAAAAAAATAAAAAATAAAAATCATTTACGCGACGCAATAATTTGTCGTCGCTATTAACTAGAGCGACGATAGAGTTAAATCTTACGATAAAGAAACCTTTGTCTCTTAAAACTTTATGCGGCGAAGGATCCCTTCATTGATTTGTTCTTGCGGCACGAAATCCTTTGTCCCTCTAATCTTTATGCGAACAGTCCTGTTTCGTCGCAAATATAGTTATGCAATGAATAATCTTTGTCCCTATTCGTTTTACGGGACGACCTCGTTCTTCGTCACGTAAGATACCTTTGTCCCATTAAAACTTTATGCAACGAACCCTTTGTCCCTCTAATCTTCATGCGACGAGTCTAGTTTCGTTGCGCCCATAGATATATGTAACGAATTGTCTTCGCCCTTATTAATTTGAAGCGACGACGTAGTTTTTCATCCCGCAATACCATTCTTTATGAGCCTTGTGCGACCAACTTGGGATGACGAAGTTTTCGTCATTTATAATTTTAGGCGGCGAATTTCTTATTTACCCGACAATTTCTTGTTTGTCGTGATAACTGTTTTATGTAGGAGTGCATTAATTAATGGAATTCATCTCATTGAATGTTGGTTGTAGACATCACTTGCACACATGAGATGATAAACTAATGTGCTATAAATATCTTGTCTTCCTAGCATTATTTTTTGGGTAGTGCTATCCATACACCCTTTTTTACCCTCTCAAAGATTTCTCTTAATCTTCGGTTGTCAGATCGAATGAATTGAAGAAGATCAGTGGACAAAAATTCACAAGAGTATGTGGGAGCTAAAAATGGGTGGGTGAATAGCACTCCTCGTCTTTTTATAAGGAAATTGTTAGAATACCACATTTTTTTACCATATTTTTGTACCTTCTAACGTGGCAAGCGATGGTTTAAATGCCACATCAATTAATGAATTTATCTTATTGAATGTTAATTGTATGCACCACGCGTCACATGAGATGATACAGAAATGTGATATAAATATATGTTCTCGCAATCATTACTTTTTTCAAATACTTAGATGCTTATATTTACGTAAACATATTACCTTGGATAATAACAAAAATAATTATTATATTATATAATAATATAACATGGTAATGAAACAAACCTTGGGAAAAGATGTGAGGAAGCCATGAAACGAGGTCAGAGAGATCTCGGTGGTGTAGATAGGAGTTATCATAAGAGCATAGCCAACTCCAACTCCAGCTATGAATCTCCCGAACATGAGGAAGGCGTAGTTGGGGGCAAAACCCATGAGGAGAGCTCCACTAAAGAAGATTGTTACGGCAAGTACTATTAGGTCCCAGTGTCCAATCCAGTCAGAGGTTTTACCGGCAAAGGTGAAGCCAATTAGAGAGTATATGTTCAAAGTACTGTTAAGAACTTCGACTTGGACATCCATAATATGATTGAATAAATGATCAATTAGTTTTTGTACTTTTTGAGCCAATTTGGCAATAGAGTAGTTCTCAAATACAGCAATGAAACGTGCTGATTTCGTGAGAGAGTCGATAATTACTCATATGCCATCATGACTAGTTCTTGTTCTTGTAAGTTTGTAAAGGAAATCCATAGTAATTTCTTCCCCCTTCCAAATAGGAATAGGAAGAGGTTGAGATAATCCTGCCGGTTTCTGCACTTGTTGACAAACTAAACACTTCTCACATATTCAGCAATATGTGATACCCAACTAGTAGTAGAAAGCTTTATTGTGTGATACATCTTGGTAGAACCGGATACATATAGTCGATTCCCAGAGACAAATGCACCATCTCTTCTAACTTATAAGATATTGTTGTGTACCATTTGCAACTTCTTCTATCAATTTTAAACACAATTTATCATTTTGTTAAGCCGAGTGAACTAGACCAACAAGTATCAGTCGAACTTGGAAATGAGCTAACAATGCCCTATCAACTCCCATTTATAACCGAACACCCCTCTTCCTCAGTTCAAAGAAATTTGGAGTACAAACTTCCACAAGAGATGACAATTGACCAAGATAAGATTTTTACCACCTGCCAAAGTAGAGATAAAAACACTTAAATATACTTGCAAGAGTACAAGGTTGTCGTAGTATAGCGGCTCAAGCAAGATCGTCTTCCACAGAGATTGAATGAGTAATTTGTGTTTAAAACCAACTCTTAATTAATTATTGAAAACAAAGTTTGGAAAATGTTGATTTTAGAATTTAATATAATAAAAATGAATTTTAGAATAAAACAATTAAAGAAATTAACTAGAGAACAATTTAAAGAAAATCAATTTGTAAAAGTCTAGGGTTCCGCTATCCCCTTAACAATCCTATGCAATTTCACCAACTACTTATGAATTTCCACATATATGCTTTGAAGGTTAGGTTTTCCTAATGCATATCTTCCTCATGATGTTCAAGTGGAAACGTATATCTAAAATGCAACCCGTCTGTGATGTTCAGATCAAATATAAACATGCAATACTCATTAAGCTTTGTGAAAACCCTTTGAAAAACCATGCAACCCTTAAGAGCGTGATGTTCGCCTTAAGTGAACTTACAATTACTAATCACAAGAAGCCCTCTTCAATTTCAGGGTGATGTTCCAACAGAAATTGCATCAAATTACTTGTCTAAAAACCCTAATGGTCGAGAATCATTAAGACAATTAGATAGTTTAATCACGGTGATTAATAATTCAAAGCAAGCATGCATCCATTCATAAGCAAATTAATAAAATCACATATTCGTGCTAAGGTCCAAGGCTTTGCCCTAGCAAAACAACTACTTACGAACAATCATAATACTAATATTAAGAACAAGGATAAAAAACACCTAGAAAATAAACTTGAATTGTCAAAGGCTTGTGCATTTCCTCCTCTTCTTCCCTTCTAACCCTAACGGCTAAAAAGTCTTATTTATACTACTACAAAATAAAACCCTAAAAAGTAGAATAAAACTAGGAAACATAATAAAATAATAAAACAGAAAATAAAAGGTTTCCTATTTAAACTAAAATTTGGACTTCTCAGGAAATCAGACTTTTGACCAACAAAAAAAACTCCAATTTGCCCCAAAATGTCTCCTTTGAAAGCTGGAGATGTCCCTACAAATCCTCAGAAGGAATATTCCTCAAAATATATCATCTTGATCTCCAAAATACCCAAAACGTCCAGAAATGTAAATCTGGGAAAGCTACGCTATGGACATTTATTTCATCGCCACGATCAAACGGCTTGGTAGAAAAATCTGAAACTTTGATACAATCATCTTGAAAGAATCACGAACATCCTCTAATTAGAATCACTCCAAAATTTATCCGTTTGATCACTTTTTGCTCCAGAGGAAATCGTATGTACTACATTGAAAATATATAACAAAGTATTGAAATTCTACCAAAGTAACCAATAAATTATAACTAAGAATAGGGTAAAATATATGGTATAATATGGATTCATCAAATACCCCCAAACTTAGCTTTTTGCTTGTCCTCAAGCAAAACAAAACTCAAAAACAAATATAAGAACTAACAAAACTCAAAACTCAACTAAGACAAAATTTTCCTCTTCAAGTCGCAATCCATAGAAAATGTTAAAAATCAAAACATCTTTCCAAAAGTTCTAACTAATCCCACCACAGAGTCTAAGCCATTTAGAATCAATTAGAAAAGAATTCATGAACTTTCTTTGGTGTAAAGTGAACCAACATGGTTAAAGAAACTCGACTAAAACAACTACCTTTCGTCCTCTTTATTCCACACGTACTATTTTTTTTTTTCTCTTTTCGAATTTTCTCTTCTTTTTTTTTTTTTTTTTTTTTTTTTTGCCTTTTTCGATTTTTTTTTTCTAGTAATAGTAGTGGTTGTGCAATGTCTGTTCCCTTAAGCTTTCTATCCAACCCATGTAACGAGCTTTAGGTCAGTGACTCCCAAACCACAAAGGCTTTAGGGCACTAAGCCTAGAACACCCCTAAGGACTTATTAACTCAAGCTGAAAAGGCTACGAAACCAACTAACCACCCTGCCCCATGCTAGGACTCTACTGTTTGACGCGAGAATCACAGCTAATTAGGCAGGACTGGCCTGGTTACTAAGCAAAGTCTCAGGTGGATCAATTATTACTTTATAACACATAATAAACTTTACTTTACTTAGAACAAAAATTAAAAAATTACTTAGACAAAAAGTAAGTTTTCCAATCTCACTCCCCATAAACCATGTTGGTGTGAACGTGCAAATTTTCAAAGTATAACTTATGGATTAGTGTCTAAGCAATGATAAATAGAAAAGACTATACTATGGGATTAACCTTCACCATGTCCATTTGTTCTAACGTTTAAAATAATCTATGAATATTAACTCAAAAACAAAAAATTTTAACCGATTCAAAAATTAAAAACCTTAAAATTTACTTTCCCACCCCAAAACTTAAATCACACATTGTCCTCAAGGTGTGGAAAAAGGAATGAAATCAAAAATAAGCTAAACAACAAAATAAAAATAATCAACCACCTTAATTGACTAGAAATAGAAAAATGAAAAATAAAACTAGAAAATGAAACAAAAGACAAAGCAGAACAAACTATAAAATGATACAAAACGAAAAATAAAATAAAAGGAATGGAAGGGGACACACCTGGGTTTGAACCTGGGACACGAGAACATCAAAGAAAGCGCTAAAAAATAAAAACCCAAAATTGTTGCGTGCTGGACATGAACCCATGACTTGCTGGAACAACATGAGGCACTGAGCCTCTTCACATGGACCACACGTGCTAATGGAAATCCTAGCTGCTCTCATTTAAGCTAAATTAGGCCCCAGTATCCTCGTTGCCCCAAACCTAGCTGTTTGAGAAGCTCCCCTTCTCTCTAGAAGTTTCACCTGGAGCCCAGAGCCGAAGGCTCCTCCACTCATGTCTCATTTCCCTCAAAAACCATAGCAGTCACATCCCCTCCAATGAATTTCATGGTCCAAAACATACTTCACCATGATCTCAGCATTCTTTGGCCATAGATCAACCTCAAAAACAAATACCCAGCCGTGCCTCCCTAGCTGTATCTAACATCCCTCTCAGTTCTTGACACTGATAAAGGTAACTCTCTTCTGCATCTCCTTTGATTTCGCCTCCAAAGCTGCAAATCTCAGATCCGGCGATGCAGTATTTCTTTCCCATGTGCTTGCATGAATCGTGATGAATGATGAGTCAAAATGGTGTGCACAAAACTGGATCTATATCTTGACTTGATGAGCCGTGTGTCAGAATACAAAGAGATTCTTCATCATCTATGTTCTTGATAGAGAGACAGAGAGAGGGGGATTCGAGAGAATAGCAGTTTTAGAGAGAGAATGGAATTATATCTTGTATGTATTGAATCAATCATTTGACTTACAACAGCTGCACATATATATAGACAAGGCTATCTTAGTCACTAAGCAAGCTAACTAATAATAACAAACTTAACTGCTTAGCACCTTAATCTACGTACACGTGTCAATATCTGAAGCATTTAATACATCTTTACATCTCCCCGCAATTTCATGCTTGGATGAACCAAGCGTTAGATTGGAACAATGAGGCTGAAATAAAGGTGCAGCAAGACCCTTGCTGAGAATATTTTCAAACTGTTCTTTGGAGGACACTTGACAAACATTCAAATCTCCTTGAATCACCCTTTCTCTGACAAAATGGTAATCTATTTCAATGTGCTTCACCCGAGAATGAAACACTAGATTAGAAGATAAAGCAATTGTTGAAATATTATCACAGTAAATCACTGGTGCAGTGAACACAGAAACATGAAGATCACACAATAATTATCTAATCCAAGCCAATTCTGCAGTTGCAATAGCTAATGCTCTATATTCTGCCTCAGCTGAAGATCTGGACATGGTGTGTTGCTTCTTGGAAGCCTAAGATATGGGACTTTAACCAAAATATACAATATGACCAGAAGTTGATCTATGATCATTAGGATCACCTGCCCAATTTGCATCACTGTATGTTTGCAGATGTGATTTTCCAGGTTTGAAGCACATACCATAGTCTATTGTTCCACTGAGGTATCTAAGAATTCTCTTAACTACACATACCATAGTCTATTGCTGCGTGCTGGATTATGCATAAATTGGCAACATTGATTTACTAAAAAGGCTATGTCTGGCCTTGTAAAAGTCACATACTGTAAGGCCCCAACAATGCTCATGTATTGCTCTGGACTGTGATATGGAGTGCCATCATCTTTGATAAGTCTGTGATATGGTAAACAAGGGGTAGGACAAGGCTTGGAATCTTGCAAATCAACTTTGTTTAATAGATCCTTGATGTATTGGGACTAAGAGACAAACAAGCCACTAGATTGATAAGTAATCTGCAAGCCTAGAAAGTAATTCAACTGGCACAAATCCTTCGTTTCAAACTCTTTGGTTAGTTCCACAATAACATCATCAATCATTGTAGAGGAACTGCCTGTTAGAATAATATCGCCCACATAGAGTAACAACACAACTGTACCAGTAGCATTATGTTTAACAAATAATGAAGGATCTGCAATAGAGGACTTAAAACCCAAACCAGGCAAATAGTTTGTAAATTTTTCATTCCAAGCTCTGGGAGCTTGCTTCAACCCATACAATGACTTATTTAACTTACACACATACTGAGAAGGATGAATGTCACTCTGAAATCCTAGAGGTTAGGTCATATATACTTCTTCATTTAACTCACCATGCAGAAATGCATTCTTGACATCTAATTGTCTCAATGACCAATTGAATTGTGCCACCAAAGCAAGAATCAACCTTATAATGGTGGGTTTAACTACAGGGCTGAAAGTCTCACTATAATCAATACCTTCCTTTTGATTATATCCTTTTGCAACTAATCAAGCTTTGTATCGAGCTATAGAACCATCAGAGTGTGTTTTAATCTTATACACCCACTTACATCCAACCAAATTCTTCCCAGAGGGTGGAGGAACTAGACTCCAAGTTTTCTAAGCATGAAAAGCATCTATCTCTTCTTGCATAGTTGTTTGCCACTCGAGAATTTTATTAGCAAATTTGTATGAAGTAGGTTAAAAGACATTTGCAGATGATTGAACAGTTGCTGTGAACACTTTCCTTTTAGAGATTCAACTTTGGGACCGAGTTTGCATGGGATGCAAACTAACTAAGGGAATGGAAAGAACAACAGATAGATTTTCTGTTTGAAAATTTGGATCAACAGGGATTTGAGACTGTGTAAAACTCTAAGATGCAGGCTCATAAGATTGATTATGGTGAGAGGAATCCAAAAATTCTGAGGCATTAGAGGGAAGGTTTTGCAATAACTCTGTGGCTCTAGTGGTTATGGAATTGGAAGACTCTGAGGCTGTAGGGGATAAAACAAGTGAAGGAGATGGTTGAGGAGGAATGACTATGTTTTGGGAAGTGACTAATGGTGGTAATGACTGTGATATAGGGACAAATACTTGTGACTGAGATGAAATGTTATGAGAGTGAATGGATGATTGTTGAGAATTTGAAAATGGAAAGTCAAATTCATCAAATAACACATGTCTGGAAACCATGATTTTTCCAGTAAGTGGATTAAGACACAAATAGCCTTTGTATTGGCCTCCATATTTTTTATGAACTATACCTTTGTCAAGCTAGAAATGCTTGAACTAATGATTGGAGTATTCACCTCCTCCATCACTTTGAAAGACTTTACTATAGGCAGAAAATTGAGTATTCAAAAAATGATAAAAATGAACAAAGATATTAAACACTTCAATTTTATTTATCAATGGAAAGATCCAGGTAAACTTGGTACATTCATCCACAAATGTAACATAGTATTTGTAATCTTCAACCGAAATAATAGATGAAGGTCCCCAAACATCACTATGTATCACCTCCAAGGGTTTTACAGTTTTATTTACAGGGAAAACAAAAGGAAGCTTTGTAAATTTTCCCTCTAAACATGATTTATAAACTGAAGACACATGAGAAACAGGCATAGGTATATTAGATTGTTTTAACATTGCAAATGTCACAATGTTGGAATGATGTCCTAGCTTGTGGTGCCACAACGTTATTTTGACTTGTTGTCCAAGAAAACATGATTGTGTTGAAGTGAATGTAGATGTTGTTGTGCTTGATTGATGAGATGTGGTGGAATATAGAAAGGAATGGGATATAAGCCAGCTCTACACAGTCCCTGGAGAAGGATTCTCCATGTGACCTTGTCCTGGATCCAGTAAGCATGTGATCTTGTCCTGGATCCAGTAAGAGAACTCATCACATATAAATCTACATTTGTTATCTTTACAAAGTCGATAAATGGATAATAAATGTTGAGATATACATGGAACATGCATAATTTTCTTCAATTCAAATGCATATTTAGAGATATGAAAACCTGAGCCACTGGCTATGGTTATTGTATATATGCCAGAGAATGGAGTTGTAAGATAAAGGTTTGCAAAATCAAAAGCCATGTGAGAAGTTGTCTCTGTATCAGCCACCCAAAACTGGTCCTGTAGTGCTGATCGTTGAAAAGTTGTATGCATAGCAGATAGATTTAGAGAGAGAGCCCTTCCTTGGTATGAGAAATCAGTTCTATGATAACATTGTATGGCAGTAAGTCCAAATTTCCAACAAATTTGACACTGTGGCCTGGTGGATAAAGTAGTGGAGAGTGAATATCTTTGGAAGCAGTCAACAGGAATATCATATCCATGATCAGGACATGTAGAAATATGTGGTTTTCCTGGACCAAGAATTCCTGCACTGGAATTTGAAGAACCAGAATTGAGTCTGTTATTAGAATTATAGTAGTTTATGCCTCTTCTTTTCCCTCTATAATTGGAACTGTACCCTTCATTTTGATTAGAAGAGCCACCATTATAAGGACCAGGGTTGGTTGATCCACTAGGAGTATAGTTCTGTATTTGAAATTGATTAGACCCTTCTCCCAACATCAGAACCTTTCCTTTGTCTTTTTGCTCATTTGCCATCATTACAGACACAAAGGTTTCACTCACAGAATGATTTTCAACAACAGCTTCTTCTGCTAATAGCTGGGACCTAAAATCCTTGAGTAAAATGACATTATCTCTCCCCTTTATAACTGTTCAAAAAGTATTATACTCAGCAGGCAAGCCTTTAGGTGCCAAAATTACAATGTCATTATCTTCAAAGTTCACTCATGCAGCAGAGAGATGATCCCTTACATCTTTGATCCTTTGAAGATATTGAGAGACTGAATTAGAACCTTTCTTTATATTCTACAACTTAGTTTTCAGCTGAAAAATATTGGCTTTCATGACTATGGAGAATTTATCCTTTAAATTAGTCCACTTATTATGAGAAGTGAGACAACCAATGATACAAGACAGGGTTGTGGGAGATAGTGTAGCAATGATTAGCTGCATGAGATCATGATCATGCATTTTCCAAATCTAAAACTCCTTAGTTTCAACACCTTCAACATCTGAATGATCTTTAAACTGAGTAGGACATGGATGAATGCCAGCAACAAAGTCAAATATACCATGACTTTCAAGAAGTAATCAAATTTGATAATTCCATACAAGATAATTTGTATCATCAAGCTTCGTAGTAACAGAATTAGAGACATTTGGAATGAGATTCGTGATCGGAGATTGTACAATCTGTAATTGTGCAGCAGTCACCATATTTGCAGAGATAACTATGCAAGAATTGGAGAATTCATGAAAAATATCACAAAATTAGGGTTTCAGAAAGAAGAATTATGCAAAAGCACAAAGAATTCGACTTGTAAAGATCTTGTAAACTGATAGCAATCCAAACAAATCTTGTAAGAAGCAGTTAATCGAACACTTGGTGTGCACAATCATGCATATACTTCACAGAACAACTTCGCAGATTCACAAACTCACAGAGCTATAGATGAAGGAAAAAGAGCAGAAATTCACACCAGAACAGATTGATTAGGAATGCAGAAGCAAAAAGCAGCTCAGGATCGAGAAATCTTCATCACTGGCAAGGAATACAAAGAGATGCTTCATCATCTGTGTTCTTGATAGAGAGAGAGAGAGAGAGAGAGAGAGAGAGAGAGAGAGAGAGAGAAAATTGCAGTTTTAGAGAGAGAAAGAAATTATATCTTGTATGTATTGAATCAATCATCTGAGTTACAACAGCTACGCAATATATATATATAGACAAGGCTATCTTAGTCATTAAGCAAGCTAACTACTAAACAAACTTAACTGCTTAGCACCCTAATCTATGTACACTTGTCAATATCTGAAGCATCTAATACATCTTTACACCGTGCTCTCTGTGCAACATGGATCCCTCCCTCAAACTTGAATGTAATTATATTTTGAATGAAGTGTGAGAGAAAGGGGTCCATTAGCATAAAGGTCTTCTCAACATCCTCACTGAGAGTATCCCTGGACCTCATCGTGTGCTCACTCTGTATCATGTGCTTGCATTTGTGTTGAATTTGACTCCCATGAATATTCTTATGAATGTGATGATGAATTTGTTGTGATGAACATATGAATGTTATTGAATGAATGATTCAGTCAACTGTGCATGCTTAGTGGATATTTAGAGTTGATTTGCTTCCATATGCAACCTGCAAAGATCAGACAATAAAAATCTAATCAGAATAAATCCCAAAATAAAATATTGATTAACTAAAAAATTTTCTTTAATTTTCTTTAATTTTCTTTAATTTTTGTTTTTGTGATAATGAATGAAAGCAAGAAAATAAAATGAAAATAAAAGCAAAGAGTTAGAAAAATTGGGTTGCCTCCCAATTAGCGCTTTAGTTAACGTCTATAGCTAGACGTAGAGGAATGAGGCTAATGATCACATCACTTGTTCCTTCAGAATTAAGCACTCTTTAGCAACATCATAAAGTGTTAGTAGGTAAGGACTGACTAGAACTGTGCATTTGAATTCATTGGTTGAATCTTTCTTGTCCACCCTTCTAAGGGAATGAGTCTTTGTAAACAAATAAGGTCACTGGACTCCCTTCCAATAAGGTTTTGGTATCTGTAGAATTGGTTTCCACCTTGTATTTAACACCCACAATTTTTGCAATGGCTGGATTTTTCTATGAGGAAGTTGGTTGTCAATAACCTTTTTCTTTCCCATATAGATCTTTGCTTGTTCGCATGACTCATCTGGCATTTCTTTGAGTTTGATGTACTGTGCAGGTCCACAGTCTGTTACAGCCGATAAAATTTTCTTATCAGTAGGTAGCTATCCTATATCCGGATTTATCAGTGTGTCCAAAAGCTAACTTTGTGATGTACCAAATGCTGATTTTGTATGAATAGCTTCAAACACATCAATTTTTGTGCATTCATGCAGTCTTTGTGGGAAGGCTTTTAGTGGCACATAAGCATGGATGGGCCTCGGTTCTGGGAAAATATCCGTATGTGTTGCTTCCTTCCTTGGGAGTGAATGGCTGGCAAAGTGCTCCTCAGTTCCTGTGACAGTTTCCTCATGATCATTAAAGTTGTTCCCACAGTTTGATGCTTGAATTTGAAATCCTTGATGGGTTCTTTCAATGCACAACTCAGTTGATTCCAACAATAGAGAAAGTTTGTCCTCCACTGAGAGCCCTTATGGCACATTAAGTTGCTCAAAATATTGCTCAAGAAGCTTTTTCAAACTTGCAGTGTAGAACTCTAAATAGGGATTGTTCCAGTTCCTTTTGGAGTCGATTCTCATATTGATATGTTTTTGGACAAACTCAGGAAAATATTCTCTTTCGGGGCACTCCAAAAGATCATGGGTCTTCAAATAGTAAAGTGCACAAACTGTAGGTTTAAATCCATAAAAACCCTTTTCTGCTAAACAAACCCATAACGGCAAGCTTCCTGTCAGTGGTTCCATCATGGACTTGCTCTCAAGATCAACAAATTATAACCTGCGAACCAAATAAAAAAAAAATCAACAAATAAATAAAAAGATATATACAAAAACAATTAACTAAGAATATGATAAACATAAATTATTTGAAACAATCCCCGGCGACGACGCCAATTTCTTGATAGGATTTTTACCACCTGTAAAAGTAGGGATAAAAACACTTAAAAATACTTGCAAGAGTACAAGGTTATCGTAGTATAGCGGCTCAAGCAAGGTTGTTTTTCACATAGATTGAATGAATAATTTGTGTCTAAAACCAACTCTTAATTAATTATTGAAAACAAAGTTTGGAAAACGTTGATTTTAGAATTTAATATAATAAAAACTAATTTTAAAATAAAACAATTAAAGAAATTAAATAGAGAACAATTTAAAGAAAATCAATTTGTAAAAGTCTAGGGTTCTGCCATCCTCTTAACAATCCTATGCAATTTTACCAACTACTTAGGAATTTCCAATACATACTTTGAAGGTTAGGTTTTCCTAATGCATATCTTACTTGTGATGTTCAAGCGAAAATGTATATCTAACATGCAACCTGTCTGTGATGTTCAGATCAAATATAAACATGCAAGACTCATTAAGCTTTGTGAAAACCCTTTGAAAAACCATGCAACCCTTAAGAGTGTGATGTTCACATTAAGTGAACTTATAATTACTAATCACAAGAAGCCCTCTTCAATTTCAGGGTGATGTTCCAGCAGAAATTGCATCAAATTACTTGTCTAAAAACCTTAATGGTCGCGAATCATTAAGACAATTAGATAGTTTAATCACGGTGATTAATAATTCAAAGCAAGCATGCATCCATTCATAAGCAAATTAATAAAATCACATATTCATGTTAAGGATCAAGGCTTCACCCTAGCAAAAGAACTAGTTACGAACAATCATAATAAAATATTATTAAGAACAAGGATAGAAAACACCCAGAAAATAAACTTGAATTATTATAGGCTTGTGCGCTTGTGCGTTTCCTCCTCTCCTTCCCTTCTAACCCTAACGGCTAAAAATTCGTATTTATACTACTACAAAATAAAACCCTAAAAAGTCTTAGAATAAAATTCGGAAACATAATAAAATAATAAAACAGAAAATAAAAGGTTTCCTATTTAAACTGAAATTCGGACTTCTCAGGAAATCAGACTTTTGACCAACCAAATCAACTCCGATTTGGTCCCAAAAGGTTTCTTTTGAAATCTGGAGACATCCCCTACAAATCCTCAGAAGGAATTTTCCTCAAAATATGTCATCTTAACCTCCAAAATACCCAAAACGTCCATAAACATCAATCTGGGAAAGCTACGCACTGGGCCTTTATTTCGTCACCATGGTCAAACGGCTTGATAGAAAAATCTGAAACTTTGATACAATCATCTTGAAAGAATCACAAACATCCTTTAATTGGAATCACTCCAAAATTCATTCGTTTGATTGCTTTTTGCTCCAGAGGAAGTCGCATGTCCTACATTGAAAATATATAACAAAGTATCAAAATTTTACCGCAATAACCAATAAACTATAACTAAGAATAGGGTGAAATATATGGTATAAGATGGACACATCAGACCATAAGATTTCCTACTAAGAGCATTAACCACAACATTAGCACAAGAATGATGATAATCGATCGTACAGTTGTAGTCGCTAACTAACTCCATCCACCTTCGCTGCCTAAGATTCAATTTTTCTGATCATAGTGATACTTCAAACTCTATAATCCGTAAAAATATGACAAGTCTCACCATATAGATAACGGCGCCACAATTTCAAGGCAAACACTACAGCTACAAATTTTAAATCATGGGTAAGATTGACACATCCCGACCCAGAATGTCTACTAGGATCCCGAATCAAGCTGTGCTGGCCAACACCTGGGAGGTGACGAAGCCATAAAGTGTGATAGTATATACAATGTGAATAAATTAAAACCTAAAAGTGCTTAAGTACACGAGTGGACGATGAGTGGGTCTGGACCCATTTCCCGCGTGATACAGAGCATAGTACCACGAATCCGCATAAGAAAACATCTGTACTCAAAAGTGCCATGAATCCTCGTCGATACGGAACTCTCTGCTAGAACCTGGAGGGGTGCAAAAATAGCAAATGTGAGTGAGCGAAACAATACTTTTCAAACCAATTTCAATTACCAAAGGCAGTACCTCATCGCTGTAACACCTGTATAATTTCCCAGAAAATAACAGGCGTGATTATAACTCAAAATCATAACCAAAATAACAGTCATGCCATGTCAAATATCTCAACAAGAATAAGTAACCCAGGTGAAATAAATCAATATGAAATGATATGTCAGCCGGATACACCTATTGTGGCCTGTACGGCTGAATCAGTAGTTCATCAACATGCTAGCCAATAGCTTAATAACATGTTAGCCAATAGCTCATCATCTTGCTAGCCAATAGCTCATCAACATGCTAGCCAATAGCTCAGTAACATGCTAGCCAATAGCTCAGTAACATGCTAACTAATAGCTCATCAACATGCTAGCCAATAGCTCAACAACATGCCAGCCCAAAGCTCACCAACATGCTAACCAATAACTCAGTAACATGCTAGTTAATAGCTTAGTAACATGCTAGCTAATAGCTCATCAACATGCTAGCCAATAGCTCATCAACATGCAAGCAATAGCTCAGTAACATGTTAGTCGATAGCTCAGTAACATGTTAGCCAATAGTTCATCAACATGTTAGCCAATAGCTCAATAACATGCTAGCCAATAACTCATCAACATGCTAGCCAATAGCTCAGTAACATGCTAGCCAATAGCTCATCAACATGCTAGCCATAATAGTTCAATAACATGCTAGCCAATAGCTCAATAACATGCTAGCCAATAGCTCAACAACATGCTAGTCAATAGCTCATCAACATGTTAGCTAATAGCTCATCAACATGTTAGCTAATAGCTCATCAACATGCTAGCTAATAGTTCAACAAGTATACCTGCACACGAGTCGAAACCACCTAAAGTGGTATGTACGACAAGACTAGGTGTAAATAAATACGCTCAAGTGCTACGATCACGTGAAGATTGTGTGAATAATCGTTGGTCACCTACAAGTCGGAACCACCTATTGTGGTCTATACGACAGGACTATGCACATACCTTGGTTCCAAGGTGAACATAAGGTGCGGGAGGTGAACATCACGTGAAAGATTGTGTCCTGGCCAAGGGTGGGAGCACTAACACCGGGGTGCAGGTTTATGAGCTCTCAGTGCATCTCAACATAACATGTACGACTCATGGGCAACCTGTACGACAGTGTCGGAGTTGCCTAAAAACATAAATATAGTCATGCCATAACTCGATCATTTCGGGTAACACCATAACCTCACCTGAACTTACATGTCCGTCCGGCGTTCCTCTTCGCACTTCAAAGCATTTACAATAATTATGTGCAGATAATATACATATGGATATGTCATGATGCAATCTAAAACTCAACCAGCATAGTGTTTCCAAATATATAAATATAACATGGCGTGAAATGCATAATCTGCAATGCCCCACTTCCAAACTATTTATTTTCGGAAATAATTATCGGTAATAAGCCCAACTAGACACTAGTTTAATTAACTATCATTACTTATGTTTCCCTGCTTTGATTTCTTGATCTTCACACATTGATTTATAACCAACATTTAACCACCAAAATCATAAGGTTAAATCTCACATGTCCACCAACTTCCTTCACATTGCTCAATTCCCCAAACAAGGCTTTTGTCTCGATTATTTAATCTTATTTATTGTATGGCTGCATCTAACGTCTCGTTAGACTGCATACGTACCCTAAATAAGGATCAAGCCAATCGTAGTTCACATCAATTATTTGTAGGTAACATGCGTATGGATATACCATGACTTAATCTAAACTCGACCATCTCGTAGTACTTTAGAGCATATAAATATATATAACACGGCACAAATTACTTAATTCAATTTAAAAGTATTTTTGAAATTATCAATCATGTATATATATATGATAAAAAGGAAAAGATCCGCTCACCTGGAGTCTGCCCTATCATTTTCCTAGTATAAACATCGAGGCGTCCCGGACGAACAACGCCTAGAACAATTATCGAATTACATCTCAAAACTCTTATCGATAGAATACGTAATTCACATAAACACATCCTCAAGGACATTCTAAAATAGTTTGAGATCCATTGACCACAAGTCAATCGTCGATCGAAGATCGACGGTAGGATCAACAACCATGTATAATTCGATCCGGAAGATCTACATATCAGATTTCCAATCCGCAACTTCCAAAGATCCACCTTATACTTCTAGAATAACATACTAAAATTTCATTACAATGCAACAGTCTAACAGTCACATAAACACACCTTACTGTACTATAACTATGCTCTGTATCACGTGTGAAATGGGTCCAGACCCGTTCATCGCGCACTCGTGTACTTAAGCATTTTTAGGTTTTAATTTATTCACATTTTATATACTATCACACTTTATGGCTTCGTCACTTCCCATGTGTCGACCAACACAACTCAATTCGGGATCCTAGTGGACATTCTGCTTCGGGGTGTGTCAATCTTACCCAAGATTTAAAATTGGTAGTTGTAGTGTTTGCCTTGAAATTGTGGCACCATTGTCTATATGGTGAGACTTGTCATATTTTTACGAACTATAAGAGTGCACGATGAGCGGGTCCGGACCCATTCACGCGTGATACAGAGCATAGTACCACGAATCCTCATAAGAAAACATCTGTACTCAAAAGTACACGAGTGCGTGATGAGCGAAACAAAACTTTTCAAACCAATACAACATACTAAAGTACACAAGTGCGCGATGAGCGGGTCTGGACCTATTTCACGCTTGATACAGAGCATAGTACCACAAATCCTCATAAGAAAACATCTGTACTCAAAAGTGCCACGAATCCTCATCGATACGAAACTCTACTACTAGAACTTGGAGCGAAACAAAACTTTTCAAACCAATTTCAATTACCAAAGGCAGTACCCCCTCGCCGTAACACCTATATAATTTCCCATAAAATAACAGGCGTGATTATAACTCAAAATCATAACCAAAATAATAGTCTCACAGTTATGCCGTGTCAAATATCTCAACAAGAATAAGTAACCTAGGTGAAATAAATCAATATGAAATGGTATGTCAGCCGAATCCACCTATTGTGGCCTGTACGACTGAATCAATAGTTCATCAACATGCTAGCCAGTAGCTCAATAACATGTTAGCCAATAGTTCATCAGCATGCTAGCCAATAGCTCATCAACATGCTAGCCAATAGCTCATCAACATGTTAGCCAATAGCTCAACAACATGCTAGCCAATAGCTCAATAACAAGTTAACCAATATCTCATCAACATGTTAGCCAATAACTCAACAACATGCTGGCTAATAGCTTATCAATATGCTAGCCAATAGCTCAGTAACATCCTAGCCAATAGCTCATCAACATGCTAACCAATAGCTCAGTAACATGTTAGTCAATAGCTCAGTAACATGCTAGCTAATAGCTCATCAACATACTAGCCAATAGCTCATCAACATGTTAGCCAATAGCTCAGTAACATGTTAGTCAATAGCTCAGTAACATGTTAGCCAATAGCTCATCAACATGCTAGCCAATAGCTCATCAACATGCTAGCCAATAGCTCAGTAACATGCTAGCCAATAGCTCACCAACATGTTAGCCAATAGCTCAATAACATGCTAGCCAATAGCTCAACAACATGCTAGCCAATAGCTCATCAACATGTTAATCAATAGCTCATCAACATACTAGCCAACAGCTTAATAACATGTTAGCCAACAGCTCATCAACATGCTAGCCAATAGCTCAACAAGTATACCTACACACGAGTCGAAACCACCTAAAGTGGTCTGTACGACAAGACTAGGTCTAAATAAATACGCTCAAGTGCTACGATCATGTGAAGACTGTGCGAATAATCACGGGTCACCTACGAGTCGGAACCACTTATTATGGTCTATACGACAGGACTGTGAACCTACCCTGGATCCAAGGTGAGCGTAAGGTGTGGGAGGTGAACATCACGTGAAAGATTGTGCCCTAGCCACGAGCGGGAGCACCAACACCGGGTTGCAGGTTTATGAGCTCTCAGTGCATCTCAACATAACATGTACGACTCATGGACAACCTATACGACAGTGTCGGAGTTGCCTAAAAACATAAATATAGACATGCCATAACTCGATCATTTTGAGTAACACCATAACCTCACCTGAACTTACATGTGCGTCATGCGTTCCTCTTCGCACTTCAAAGCATTTACAATAATTATGTGCAAATAATAAACATATGGATATGTCATGATGCAATCTAAAACTCAACCAGCATAGTGTTTCCAAATATATAAATATAACATAGCGTGAAATGCATAATCTGCAACGCCCCACTTCCAAACTATTTATTTTCAGAAATAATTATCGGTAATGAGCCCAACTAGACACTAGTTTAATTAACTATCATTACTTACGTTTCCCTGCTTTGATTTCTTGATTCTTCACACATTGATTTATAACCAACATTTAACCACCAAAATCATAAGGTTAAATCTCACCTTTCCACCAACTTCCTTCACATTGCTCAATTCCCCAAACAAGGCTTTTGTCTCGATTATTTAATCTCATTTATTGTATGGCTGCATCTAATGTCTTGTTAGACTGCATATGTACCCTAAATAGGGATCAAGCCAATCGTCGTTCACATCAGTTATTTGTAGGTAACATGCATATGGATATACCATGACATAATCTAAACTCGACCATCTCCTAGTACTTTAGAGCATATAAATATATATAACACAGCACAAATTGCTTAATTCAATTTAAAAGTAATTTTGAAATTATCAATCATGTATATATATATATATATATATATATATATATATATATATGATAAAAAGGAAAAGATCTACTCACCTGAAGTCCGCCCTATCATTTTCCTAGCATGAACATTGAGGCGTCCCGGACGAACGACGCTTAGACCAATTATCGAATTACATCTCAGAACTCTTATCGATAGTATACGTAATTCACATAAACACATCCTCCAGGACATTCTATCGACGGTAGGATCAACAACCATGTATAATTTGATCCGGAAGATCTGCATATCAGATTTCCAATCTGCAACTTCCAAAGATTCACATTATACTTCTAGAATGACATACTAAATTTTCATTACAATCCAACAGTTAGATATCCGCCAATTGCCCAAACCAAGTGGCGATTAACATTTATTTTACGAACTTACAAATCCAATTCGGAAAGATCTGTACATTAGATTCTCGATCTGTAAGTTTCTATGGTCATCAAATATTACATACTATAATGTATTAAAGTTTGGTGACGATCCAACAGTCGGATCGTCAATTCATGCAAGGACCTCGTGGTGGCCAACTAGGTGATCAACTACGAATTTCATTAAAACATTAAAATTTCACTAAGCGGATGACAAATATGGAATAGGGTCATCAAAATTAGTCTAAGATGGTCATGTGGGGCCTCGGCCCATGTGCCGCCATGGTTCGCTGGAAAATTCCACTATTTCTAAAAATTCTCAAATTTCACAGAAATGGAGATCTCAATGAGAGGAACAACTTTCATACCTGCCACGAAGTCCAAAAGTGGACGAAAAATGGCCAATTTTCCCATGAAGCCGGCGAGTGCCTAAACCTTCCTGGCGTCGAAGGGGTGAAGGTTGGTTGAGATTTTCTCTTGGGATGATGGGCTACAAAGCCCAAGTGGTGGCATCGGCCATCGCTTTGCCGATTAGCCGAAAAATTGAAGAAGGTGACCGAAGCACTTTGAGAACGGTCGATTTTCATGGCCTCAAACCGTCTCATACAGTGGTTAATCAAGATGGTTCTTAGTTGGGTTTTGTAGAGGGGAATGAGAGCTTCAAGATGGTGGTGGTGGCATCGAAAATCTCCACCGGAGTTGGCCGGAATCGACCTTGGAAAATGGGAGCTCGCGGTGGGTGTGGGTCAACGGGAAGGCTACTTCCCTTTTTTTTTTTCTTCTTCTTTCCTGATTTCTGATTGGGCTTCTCCCCACAAGGTGGGTATTTAATTTAATTAAAACTAAACCTTGAATAACGTCCGTAACTATACCGTTATAATCTGGACTCACAAACGGCTTTCGCTTATGTGTTCGTACGAACAAGTACTACGAGGATACGCTAAAAGAATAAGTCCCACATCTCTCAAACCGATGGTCAATGAAAGTCAAAGTCCTTGCCTCTAGGGCATTTTCATAAATTCACGCTTTTAAAATTAATAAAAACATAAAATTAGGGACAGGTTGTCACAATCTACCCCCTTAAGAAAATTTCTTCCCCGAAATTTAAAATGATTTGGGACACAGAACCCAAAGTTAAGGAAACATAAAATATATGCACTAATGTCCCGTTGAAAAATATATATGTAACAACATAAGGTTTAGAGTAGTGGTACCAATACTTAAAACTAAAAATAATATTTTCAACTACGCAATCGAAAGTTGCGAACTCTGGAAGTAAGTACATAATATCCTTGGGTTGAGCCCAAGTAATAAATAGGTAAAATACAACAAATGCATAATTATGTACTCACGTGAAAAGACCTACATATTTACTTGCTTAACTAGTCCAGCGAATAAGTCCTTGATATTATCGTCTGCAGACTGCGATATCGACAACTCTCTATTGTCATGCTAAGTAAGTAACAAATTTCCTAGGATGCAGGTTTACCATCAAGCCCCCCATTGGGAAAATACGCATAAATCATCTGATCCAAGTCTTGATCATACTCACGCACTATCCTCACGAGTAACACCAACAAATATCATAATTTTCTGTGTAATAATCTCAATCATCCAAATACATATTCGCAATACTTATTTATCAAATAGGTTCCGTCGCAATCGGATGTAATTATTCATTTTTCATGCCTCTAAGTTCACACGTTCTTCCTATATAATAGTGTAATACCCGTATAAATAAAACAATGTAGTAAGAAAAATGTTTACAAGACACAAATCAAAGCCCAAAACGAAAATGGACCTCGCCCAACATTCGTTGTGTCACGAATTCTACTAATGAGTCTGAACCATAGCTAACTAGTAAATGTTGCCGAAAATGAGCGGTCTTGCCCACTTGTGTAGTGAACCTAACAATTCGACCATTGACATTTAAATTTGCAACCCGTAACACAGATAACTTATCGTCATCTCAACAACTAGTGAGAAGTTCTCGAGATACCAAAATATCATTTTGTTCCTCCTGTGTGAATATGCCTAAATTGTTTGCCTCATAACTCAATCACGATACCGTACTATCCCAAGGTGCACCAATTCGGCTACAAAAAGTGTTTCAGCTTTCACGTTCCCATAACTCAAAGTTGTTTAGAATTCTTTTTGGTAAGTTTGGTAAACTCACAATAAGATTATATTTCAATGGTTCCTGCTAGCATCGATATGAAAGTGGCACAAGCACCCGCCAAGTCGATCTATCATGAATTCTTCACTAACCGAGCAAGAAATCATGTCGAGAAGGTTAAAAGAACACTTAAGAATTTAAGGGTCAAAACAAGTTCATGAAATCTAGAATACAAAATATCTGGATTAAATATACAATTTCAATGTCTAAGTGATCCTCCTGGACAGTTTGTCAATATCCGAAATGATATGGGAAACAGACTGGTGATTCTAAATCAACCCAATTACCCTTAATACCAGGAGGTGAAGTTGAGGGTACGAACAAAGCTAGTGCAGACTAATATCAAAAAGTCGAACAATATCAAAAGTGATGATTTATGATAAAAAAAAATAAAAAAAAAAACCTAAACAATTTCGACGTTGTCCCAAGCCAAAAATAGAAAGGTAAAATTTAAGAATAATCTAACAAGATTTCTTGATGATCGAAAAGTAACATCACAAAATATTAAAACTACCAGGGACCAAAAGTAATTTCCCAAACATGTTCTTCCACTGTGTGTTACCACTTTAGCACCACATTGTCACATGAGACATTTCTAGAGTTTTAACAAAAGTAGACTTCGCAAGAATTCTATTAGGCGATATTCTAACAATACTACCAAGAAATGAAAACTAACTGGGATTTCCAATCTCAAAAAGATCAATACTAACAATAGAAGAATGATGATGGAATTGGTTGGCAAAATCTCCGGTGATACACGGTTATCAATACATTAACTTAGGCCATCAACTTGCCTCAAATCTGCACATTTCTTCCACAAGGAATAAATTTGTTTTAATTCTAAGGACAAATGCCAAAATGATTTTTCTAAAAGTCATCAAGACCACAAAACTGCCCAAAATTGCAGAAAAGCTAACGTATTTTTCCGTATTCGACGAGGTGGCAAGATTCGAACATTAGACACAAAACCAAGAATGCTCACATCACGTTGTGATGAACATAATACTGCCCAACATATGCTCTGATACCAAACTAACACACCCCGACTCGGAATGTCCACTAAGACCCTGAATCGAGTTGTGTTGGCCGACACTTGCAAGGTGACGAAGCCATAAAGTGTGATAGTATATAAAATGTAAATAAATTAAAACCTAAAAGTGCTTAAGTACACGAGTGCGTGATGAGCGGGTCTGGACCCATTTCACATGTGATACAGAGCATAGTCATAGTACAGTAAGGTAAGATAATGATTATACCATCATAAAAAAACATCTTTACTGAAAAGTGCAGCCCTTTCTTTTGCCATCCAAAGTGCATCCCTTAAAGCTAGCACTTATGCTACAGTAATTGTGTTTTCCCCTACTAGTAGAAAAAACAACTTGCACGACGAACAATATTTCATCACATAAGTGTAACTTGTGCGACGAAAACACATTTAGGTCACGCAAACATTGGAGGAATTCAAAAAAAATAAAAATAAAAAAATAAAAACTTTGCACGACGAACGTTTTCGTCGCACAAGATGACTTCACGTGACGATTACTATTGTTCGTCAGACAAGAAAAGGCAGGTAAATACAATTTGGAGCCAAAAGATTACGCGATGAATATTTCTACATATTCATCGCACAAAGTGTTGCTGAAAACAGTCAGTCACACATTGAACACTCCCATTTAGTGCACATTTATAACACACTTTGCGCAACCAAGGATTCGTCGCACAAAGTGTGTCGGGTTCTATATAAACGATGTTTGAAAACCCTATTTTTCAAAGGTTTTGGTTCAAATGATGGCCGATTCGGTTTCATATTCAACGAAAGGTTGCGAGGGAAAAGGCTCTCGTGAATGGAAAGGTAAAAAAAATATTATTGTTGAATTAGTTGTTCTACATTTGATATGGTCAATATTATTGTTTTAATATTCTATTACGTTTTAAATTTTTGTGCTAGGAAAAAAAATGAGGAAAGCTGTGCTGACAATAGAGAGATACTAACGTAAGCAATGGCCCTTATTTGATGACAAAAGTTCAGCTGATGCGTCTACCGAACTTAGGTTCGACACAAGGGGATTGGTTCAAAACCAGTGTTCTACCGAATTTAAGTCTAGGAAAATGGTGCCTGTTGGCTTGAAGAACTCCATGGTGCAAGAGTTATCGGTAAGTTTGTATTAAAGAATGTGTAATTATTTTTGTTTAAAAATAATATTTTTGTGATAACTAATTTAATTTTATTGCCATTACAAGTTGTTTGGGATGTTGATGAAACCGATGAGAAGCAGCAGAAGTATGTGGCGACCTTTTCAAGATGCAGTTTTGACAGTGGAAGTTTGATGTACAGCGGGATGCAGAGCGGCACGAGTTGACGATGTTACTGCTGAAGCCCCTGCTGATGACCAAGAGGAAGAGTGAACTTAATTTGGTTTTTTTTTTTTTTTATTTGTTTATGAAACAAGATTTATTTGAACCTTATGTTGGACTTTATTTTTAAAATTTATGTTACATGGATGGCTTAAAGTTTACATTAGTTATAATATATATTTTTGTTAATAAATTAATTTTAATAAATATTTTGGTAATATATAATTTGGTTTGATAATTTTAATTGGATAAAAAAAACATTTACATTAGTTACAAACAAAACAGAAAAACAAATAATGCAACTTGCGTGATGAATATAGTGTTCGTCACGCAAATAGTTTACATTAGTAAATTATAAAGAAAGCGAAAAAGAGAATTTTGCAAAAAAATATTGACTCTTGCGCAATGAAGTTAGTTTTTGTCACGCAAAAATAACTTGCGCAACAAATACTATATTCGTCACACGAAGTAATTCTTCCAAAACTAATCTTGATAACGTAACTTTAGCTGCAGAGGTAGAAAGCTGCAAATTTCGCCTCTACACCTCCTTTCCCTTCGTTTTTCTTCAATTCGGAATCCGTTGTTCCCATTTTCTCTCAATTTCTTCCTCTAATACTTCGTCCATCTAAATTTTTATCTTCCCTAGGTTGATCAAGCTATTTCGGTGTGTTTTGTAGGCTTTTTGTTATTTTCATTTACAAGTATCAATATCAATTCATACTATCACCATAAAATTCATTGTGTAGAGGGATATTGTGTGTGACTAGCGCTCGGCGAATAACAATTTGGAAGGTATTTTCTTCGTTTTATTTTTAAAAAATATAAATTAGTTAAATTATATTGAAATTATGTTGTTATGTTTATATTAAGTTGTTAAATTATATTTATTACAAAAAAATTTGTGTATAATGTTGAATTGTATATGTACAAATTTGTACATGACGTACAAATATGTGTTGTGATGTAAGGAGTTAATTGTAATTAACTTCGTACTTGTTTTTTTTTTTTTTAGCAAAACTTAATTTCCCATTTGATGATCAGTTGGATGTCAAGCATGGACGCGAAAGCATAACTGCAGTCCAATTAATTCTTGAATTGTCCCATTATTTGGATAGTTTGGGAATGCAAAGTTATGATGCATATTTTGTTGTTAAAGGATCAAGTTTCGGTTGTAGGGATTTCAGTGTCATCTCTGTGCATTCTTGTGGTGGCACATAGGTATTTCATATCTATGCCGTGCACTTGAAGAACTGTACAGAGATGCTGCCAAAATTTCTCCACGTCGAAATCTAATATGAAGTAACCATAAATTACTTGACATAATTTTGCATTCCTGAATGGGATATGGCCCTTACTGAAGGCATAAGGTGACAAGATCATGTTGAAGTTGTTGTGATTGTTGTACTCTTATTGTGGTTGCAGGAATGATGGACAGAACTTGGATGCAAAACCTGAACAAATGCGCCAACGAATACTTGAACGGAATCTAGGATTTTATTGACTTTGAATGTACACACAACCCAGATACAACTCGAATCTGATGTCCTTGTAGGAAGTGTAACAACATGTTAAGGGACACTATTGAAAATGTTCGATTTCATTTGGTAAGGAATGGAATTGTAGAGACCTATAATATTTGGAACCATCACGAGGAACAATTAGACAATGCTTCATCTTCAAATGCGACAAGAGTGGCCAATGTTGAACCTAATATAGATCCTAATGAACAAGTCATGGAAATCTTAAATGATGTTTTTCCATTTGTGTCGACAAATACCAATCAAGAAGTGGAAGATGACATGCTACACCAATGGACAATGGACAATTTGAAAAATATGAAAAACTATTAAAAAATGCCAACCAAGAGTTATACCTGGGGTGTGAGGGCTTTTCGGTTCTCACAGTTATTATGGAACTAATGCACAACAAAATAAAGTGTCATATGTCGAACCAGTGTTTTGATTACTTTTTAAGGGCTTTCAAGAGAATGCTACCAAAGAACAATTGTTTGCCGAAAGATCATAGAAGCGCTCAAAAGGTGTTGAATGGTCTCGGATTGGGTTATAAAAAAATTCACACTTGCAAAAACAATTGCATATTGTTATATAAGGAGAATAAAGCATTGGATAAATGCCTTGTATGCTATGAATCGAGGTTCAAAATGACATTTCAGAATAGATTGGCGAAGATCCCATAAAAAGTCATGCATTATTTGCCTTTGAAGCCTAAGTTGCAGCGGTTGTATATGTCAACGCATACTACCATCGACATGAGATGACTTAAGGAAAAGCGGGTAGATGACGATGTGATGAGGCATCTTGCAGATGGGGAGGCATGGAAAGAGTTCGATCGGACGTTCCTTGATTTTGCTGCTGATCCTCGAAACGTTAGATTAGGACTTGCCACTGACGGATTCAATCCGTTCAGGGTTCTAAACTAACACCACAGCACTTGGCCAATTTTCATATTTTTGTATAATTTGCCGCCATGGAAATGTATGAAAAAAGAATGCATGATGATGACTCTATTGATAACTAAGGATCCTGGTAGGTCAATCGATGTATATTTACGGTAGTTGGTGGATGAGCTAAAGGATTTATGGACACATGGTGTGCACACATACGCTAAATGTACTAGCAAAATGTTCACTTTGTGGGCAGTAGTGATGTGGATTGTGAACGATTTCCTCGCATATGCAATGGTTTTCGGGTGGAGCACTAGGGATTATATGGTATGCCCTGTATGCAAGGAAGATGTAACATCTAGTTGGCACACCAGAAAAGTTTGTTACCTTGGTCATTGGAGATAGTTACCATGGGACCAGAAGTGGCAAAAGAAGGATAAAGAGTTCGACGGGAAAATAGAGGCTCACCTCAGACCTAGAGAATGATCCGGTGATCAGATTTTTGAACAGCTTAACTGTTTGGATTTTGCTTCATTCAGGAAAACTGTAAGTAGGACCAGACCTTCTACACATATGAATTGGACGCATAAGTCTATGTTTTTTAAGCTCCTGTATTGGTTGAAACTAAAATTGAGACACAACCTCGATGTTATGCATGTTGAGAAAAATGTATCTGACACATTGGTCGGCACAATTCTAGATATCAAGGGCAAGACAAAAGACACGATCAAAGCTCGTCTTGATTTGGAGTGAATGGGAATACGACGAGGTTTATGGATGAATAGGGACAATTATAAAGCGAGAAGGGATCTTGCATTTTTTTTCCATGAATCCAAAAGACAAAAAAGAATTTTTAAAGTTTCTTTCGTCTGTAAAGTTTCCCGATGGGTATGCTTCTAATATTGCGTGTTGCGTGAACGTTGATGGGGGTAAATTAGCCAGACTAAAAGAGTCATGACTGTCATGTGGTTCTGCAATGCCTACTTCCTATTGGTATTCAACATCTCTTGCAAGACAATGTAGTGAAACCAATCATGTTGTTGTCCATATTTTTTTCACAATTGACATTAAGATCATTGTGAAAGATAGACGTTAATTAGTTGCGCCATGACATTGTGCAAGTTCTATGCAAGTTTAAGATGATATTTCCTCCAGCTTTCTTCACAAGTATGAACCATGTGATGGTTCACTTACCGGATGAGGCATTGCTTGCTAGACCAGTCAACTTTCGATGGATGTATCCAATAGAAAGGTATATAATCCTCGTCATTTTTATTAATCAATATTTGACGATTAGTAAAATTTGTATTGTATCATTTTATTCTGGCACATTTTTCAGAGACTTGAAGAAAGATGTACGAAACAAAGCGAAGCCCAAAAGATCAATTTTACAAGCTTGGGTGGCATATAAGGTGCTTACATTTTGTGGAATGTATTTAAAGGATGTGGAGACAACTTTCAATCGTCCTCCTCGTAATAATGATGGGGATGTGAGAAATGAGAAACTTTCAGTTTTTGTCCATATCGCTCGACCCTTTGGAGATCCAATACGAAGCGAGTCATTTCAAAAAAAGACATGGAGGTAGTTTGTACTCAACAATTGTGATGAGACAATGTCATACCTAGACGAGCATGAAGATATGATGAAGCAGGCACATCCTTCACATTTGTATGCCAAGAAACACTGTGAATTGTTTCCACGATGGTTTCTTGAATATGTAAGTTTGAAGTGTTTTGTATTGGACATATATATTGTACCAATTATTTTGCTCGAACTAACAAATTTAAGTGTTTGTGTAATATTAGGTGAATCAATTGCAAGCATCGAATTCCCCAGCGTACAGTGAAGAGTTATATAACTTGGCATTCGGGCCAATTCACATTGAATTGTTCTTGGGTTGCCATGTTAACGGCATCAAGTTCTTAGGGGCTGCATGAGATGACAACTTGTGTACGCAAAACAACAATGTTCATGTCTCAGGTGGAGGCGAAAGTACAAACATTGAATTATATGGCAAACTAACAAGTGTCGTGCGATTGCTTTACAAAGACCGATGCCAAGTGATCCTATTTAAGTGTTGATGGTTTGATACAAACCCAAATAGACATGGAAGTGTTAAAAAAGATCATGGATTACTATCAGTGAACACTACCAAAAGAAGACCTCCACATCTTAGCAAACATGGCAAAACAATTTTTGTATCTAGAAGACCCTAAAGCTGGGAGGGGTTGGAAAGTTGTTCAGAAGATGGATCATAGGAACGTGTATGCTATACCATAACAAGACCCAACTGATGACGACATCGACAATGTCGCTAACCAACAGCTAGAATCTTCGATGGAAATTGGTGCAGAAACACTCCGAGATACTAATCTTATCCAAGAATCATTTCAGATTGAAGGAGTATCTTCAATCGAAATACCGATTCAATTAATCACAATTGACCTCGGTAATCTTCCGCGCTACGATGGTCCAATGCGCACAAACGACAATAGTGATGTACCTATCGATGATGATGAGGAATGGGACACTAAAAATGATGATAGCAACAAAAGTGAAAGTTATTATAGTTCGGATGAAGATTAATGCAATTTATTTGTAATTTTTGTTGTAAAATACATTAAATGGTTAATGCATTTTATATGTGAATTACTTTGTAAATACATTTATTTTATTAGTATTTTATAATAAATTGTAATCAAAATTCTACACACACACACACAAAAAAAAAAAAAAAACCATTTTTAAACATAATTGCGCGACGCACAACACTTTTCATCACACAAGCATTATAATTTTACGCGTGGAATTAATTTTCAGACACTTGCTATGGATGTAAACATTTAGATTAGATTATAAATAAAGTCTATCTTTTGACCAAAAAAATAAATAAATAAACAAAAATTCAAACACTTGCACGACGAATACCTATATTTCATTGCGCAAAGGATATTTGCGCAACGAAACCATACTTCGTCGTGCAAGTGATAAATGCGCCTTTTTTTCACAAAAAAAAATTTAAAAATTCCGACGAAGCATGGAAGCTTGCGCGACAAAACCTCCGTCGCGCAAGCTTCTAAATACTTATATCGATCTTCTTCCTCCCCTCACTTCTCTCTTCTTCGTCCAATACCCTTTGTCTCCCAACGCGATTGCAACCCCTCTCTCCGTCGCTCACCTCACCTCGCCTGCAATTGCTCTCCAATCATCGTGTTTTCATCTCCAAGAGGTAATTTCATCTTAATTTGCATTCCCTTTCTTTGAACTTTGGGTTTTGTTTGCTTCCAATTTTAAATTAGGGTTAGATTAGAGTTCTTGAATTAGGGTTCTTGATTTTAAATTAGGGGTTAGAATTAGGGCAGTGGGTTGCAATTAGGGTTCTTGATTTTAAATTAGAGTTTAGAATTAGGGCAGTCGGTTGCAATTAGGGTCCTTAAATTAGGGGTTTGAATTAGGATTCTTAAATTTAGTGGTTTTTTAATTCTGAGCTAGGGGTTAGAATTAGGACAGTGGGGGTTGGATTTAGGATGCTTATGAGTGATGCTGTGCTTGGAACTTTGGATTGAGTGAAATCAAGAGAAAAGACAAATGGATGCTGCAACTTCAAAATTTTCATGGACATATTTATACTGTTTTCTTTAAATCTCCCATGAACTGACGTGTATCAGTTGAATTAATTTCCACGAAATATTGAAGTGATCCACGCTACCAAATCACATACGACAAATCACCATCATGGAAGTTACAGGATCATTTGTGTTAAGAACATGTGCTGAATCAAGATTTCCGTCCCGCTCTTTGTACCCCAGATTCATATTATACAAAATTCGAAGTTAATATTATAAATAAGGATTAGAATTTGCACACATTATTAATATTATAATACATTAGCAATAACAGTATAGTTCATGTTATCTATATTATAAATTAATTTATATTTTCATAAACCTGAGCAAACAGTAAGTCATGGCTTAAAAATAAAGATTGGTCAATTATTTTCTCTGTATATTATGAGTATAGTAGAGGGGCTTATATTTACAACAAAGAGCAAAAACAAGGGAAATTTAGAAAAATAACTAAAATTTGGACCTCATATAGTATTATAGCCACATCTTTAAGTTTATGATGATTGTATTCACAAAGTTATCTGAAATTACTAATCTATCCTTACAAGCTAGAAACTTCTCTTTCGCTCTTTACTGCGAAAGCTGACCCACAAGTCATTGAACACAGACGGTGGCTACTACCATGACTACGACGTCAAGCCCAGTCTCCATCTACCTAAAGCTTGTAGTTCTTCTCCCTAATACCTAATCAACGTTGAGCTTCCTACCTGCTATGACCACCATGTAGGTTCTGCAAGCTTGACCTCTCTGTCTTTGACACTCACTGCAACTCCGCCCCACCCCACCTTCCTCTATTTTTTCTCCAACACACAATATAGCTCCATCCCCCCACCCCCACCATGTGGGTTCCAGATGGCCACATGCCCCATAAAACCATCCCTAAAAAGTGGCCTCAAACACCTTTTTTCTTGAATTATTTTCCACCCAACTGGAAAAATTGATTAGAATTTTTCACCCAAAATTATAAATTAAAAAAATGGAAAAAGTTTGGAGAGAAGAAGATGATGATGATGATGAAGAATCAAATGCATCAGCTATTCAATACCACATATGATAATTAGAGATAAAACTCAGATGGAAAATTTTGAAAATGTAGAAGAAAACTCAATACAACTCAACGATCATTTAATTTAGATACAAGTTAAAGAAGTTAAATTGATAATTCTATGTTCTAATTCTACCGATTTTTTCCTCCTCCTCCTTGTTTCTTCTCCTTTGAATACCCAGAAGCTAAAAGTAGAAACTTTTTAAGACTAGAGGTGGAAAAAATAAAAAAATAAAAAATAAAAAGGCAGAGAGAGATAGAGAGGCAAAAACGCGTGTGAAGTGAATGATCCAAAGCTCAGCTTTTCAGTCGCAACTCCCTGTCGGAACTAACTTGGATGGATATTGGTTACAGGTGGGTTTAGAAAAACAGCATATAAGTATTCAGTGATTAAGGGTATAGTAGTACTTTTATATTAACTTTTGATTATAGTTATCATAAAATTAAAATTATGGCTATAATTCTATTTGAATTACAAATTTTGGTTATATTTCTAAAATTTCCCCCAAAAACAACTCCTATAATTAAGCTATTCTATGTTCAATCAAGGGAAAACTTAATATAACTCTAATTTTACGAGCCATTATTAGTTATAGTCCAATTTTGTTTAATTTTTGAGTTAGGTCCAATAATTTATTATCCACATCAGCTTATTTGTATTCTCTTGCCACATTTACCCTTAAAAATTGACTAATCAAGTAATTACAGTTTTTTTTTTTATTTTTGATTAAAGTTAATCTTATCCTTAATTATAGGATTATTTTTAGGGATTTAAATCTCATTTTTTCTCCTCCTTCCACAAACCGTTCATTTTTCTTTTCTTGTTTCTCCCTCACAATATCTTTCTCTTCCTGCATTATTCTGCCCAGTAATCTTCTTCCATAATATTCATCTTCTGCTCCTCCTCCTTCCATAAAGATGATCAATATAATTGCAGGCTCTCATGATTAATTTCTTCTTCAGTTTTTTGGTATGTATTAAGTAGAATAAATCTACTTTATAGGTATAAAGTATTTGTCTTCCTAAAGAGTAGGTATACATAAAATTGAATGCATCTGGAAAATAAAATCCTAAATGCCCCACCAAAGGAATAAACCCTCCATCCCCAGCACTCGTAGTCACCAAACTGCTGCTCCACTTTGATCTGCGCCTTCCACCAATTCAGGTAAACAAAATTTTGTTACGTTTTTTTGGGACGGAAGGGAGAATATCAAACAAATTAAGATGGCATCATAATTAAAGATCCCCAAACACCAAGGTACAAGCACAGAAACTAAACCAAACTTTGAATCAAATGTATATATAAAAACTCTGGCCATACGGGGAGGATGGATTGGGTGCGCCATGAATTATACACAAGGAGGATTGAAAATGCATAAATCATTCCACCAAAACAGGTAGATAAAAATAAATTAATTAATTCCACCCACATAGGTAGAATGAAAAACCTTTTCCACCCATAGAGGTGGACAAAAACACATAACTTACGTACCTCTATCACAGTTTTTAATTTTTTTTATCGACCTCTCACAATTGTTTTACCTTTATTTTTTATTAACTTATCATACTTGTATATGGATCTTTAAATTTTTTTATGAGAAAGTAGATAAAGGCATTTGAAATTCAAATTTAACAAATTAAAATATATTTTTATTTTTAGTTTAAGGGGCAAAATGGACATACTAACAAATCAAATGAAACTGGACTTGATCTGAAAGTAGGTGATTTTTTTTGGACTTGTATCAAAATGCCCCTTAAATCAAATATATAACAGGTAAGTCAATTTCTTCCATGATTCTTGGATATCTAATAATCCCACTTTGATAGTAAGTCGTTGATTATCATACCACTCTCTCTTAAATTTGGGGGTTTATTAATTTTAAGTAAAGGGTTAGAATTAGGGCAGTGGTGTTAGATTTAGGGTTCTTAAGTTAGGGGTTACTTGATTTTGAATTAGGGGTTAGGAATTAGGGTTCTTAAATTTGGGTTTCGAATTAGGACAATGAGTTAGATTTAGGGTTGTAATGGTTTATTCGTTTTAAATTTAAGTATAAATTATTATGCATGTGTACAATAATTTTTATCTTTGTAATCGAACAAATTTATTTCCAATTTTGTAGATGTCACAGCTCATTAGAAGCCGGAAGGCGATGACGACTACACCTCGTCCGACGACTACCCTATTGGTCCTCCAATCCCATAGGCACCTGCATCTTCGACTTCTTTGGTGGCACTACCTGTTAGTGCTCAACATGCTGACAACGTCCCCGTACTTCGGAGTAGATCTCACCATCGGGATCCACAACCGATGCCTCGAGTCCACAGCCAGGTATATTATCCTAATTAACTCTCTTATTCCCATGTTAACTTAGTTTTGTTATTTTAGGTTCAGTTTGTTAAGTTATATCATTTAAGGATTAAAAAGTTATTATATATATATATATATATATATATATATTGTTTATTATTGTCATCGTTCCGAACCCATTATTAAACAGTTGTGATCATTTTGTTGGATACATATATTGTTTGTTATTTTCAGAGTTTTGGGAAAAGTTTTAACTATAGGGAGGTTTTGCCAAAATTTTGGTAGGGTTTGTTATTAGTTTTGGGTTAACTTTAAATTTTCATTTCTTTACAGCCAAGAAAAACACCTGAGTACCTTGTCGGCAATTGAAGACGGCGAAGGTCACCCTGGTGACCAATGATCGTATCACAACCAGATACGATGAGCGACATCGAGTAGCACCAATGGTGAAGTAGCATAGTGCATTGGCCCATTTGGCACATCGTGCGGACCTTTTGCCCTATGCGGTGGAAATCTTGGAAGGCGATGCCAAATGAGGTGAAGAACATGGTGCGCAATCATTTGTCGTTAAGTGTCCAGGGCCGGCCCTGAGAATTTGGGGGCCCTAGGCAAACTTTCGAAGTGGAGCCCTAGAGTTCTCTAACTCCCGACCCTTTGTACATTGACATATGTAAAAAAAAAAAATTCACTGAATACATGAAAAGTTTATTTCTACATCAAATATTATTAAAAATTAATACCCAAAAAAAAAAAAAGGATATACAAACATTACTCAAATATTACCTATCTCGCGTTTTTAGATGCAAATGCACTTATTAAGTTTACATAATTTAATTTTTCAACCAATTCAAACCGAAAGAGAAGTCACTACCCCGGTACACCAAATTCCAATCATTTTTCTATTGTTACAATGTTACTTATTACATTCAATAAATGAATGAATGGTTGGATTACAGAGACAACATCTTACAACTAGGAAAAATACTAGATTGAAGAGGATAATAATTTTCGTATACGAACCGTGGACGAGGCGGATTTGAATAATTTATTATATATTATATAAATTAATTAATTTGAAGATTAAATATGTCATTTTCAAAAAGGTAGTTTTAATCTTTTAGGTACATAATAAAGATATGTGTGGTGTGATCTTAAAATAGGGTAATAAGACCTCATAAAAATAAACATAAAGGTGATATTTAAGAAAGAAGCAAAAAAATAAAAATAAGATGGTGTGGACTATTTAAAAGGGAGAAGACATGCAGCTAAAATAAAATATAAAAATAGAAGAAGAAGAAGAAGATAGTTGGACCATCTTAAGTAAAATCGTGCAATTAAAATGATGTTGGGAATAGGGTTGTCTTCTTCCTCACGTAAGGCCGACCCTGCAATAAAAGAATTCCAGATTCCGGTGTTTACATAGAAGTCCACATAGCTCCCGCCTATCTTCGTCCAAACCTTCCTAGTTCCACCTAAAAATTGGGGGCCATTCCGAAGTGGGGGCCCTAGGTGGGCGCTTACTCCCTACACTCAGGGCCGGCTTTGTAAGTATTGTCGCCTTTTTAATAGTTTTCATGAAATTTATATATTTATATTTATTAATGTATTTTATTACTAATACTTTTGTAATATTTGTTACATTGTAGACAAACTATAATTTCGATAACATCAACGAGCACATGTTGGCGTACCTCAATCGGCTCTTCTTCTAATATTACAAGTACTGGAAGAGTGACCTGCACTAGTATTTTGAGATGTTTGATGATCCGCAGGTCACTCTTGAGGAGGGTTGCCCAAAGGACTTCGAGGACCGAGAAGATAGTTAGGTTTGGCTCTGTGGTCATTTTCAAGAGCCGGGCTATGTGGTCCCTTTTTAAATATGACTTCTTTCATTTTACTTTTTTAAATTTTTACTAATGTTTATTACTCATATAGGATGGAGGCATGGCAGAAGGTATATATTAAAGTTTTCATTTCCAATTTTAAAATGTCGCTATTTTTTTTTTCTGAACTAACATTTTCCGTATCTTTTTCTATTCCAGGGGGTTCAAAATTCCCGAAAATCAACGTCTTTGCTAACGTTTATGTTTGGCCCGGGGATGAGTTGACCAAGTCCCTTCATGTAATTAATTTCTTATCCATTAAAGATTTATACTAATTATTTCAAATTGTTTGCTATTAATATTCCATGTTTTATTTCACAGGTGAATATGGTGGAGAAAGGTCAGTCGGTCCTTCAGGAGTCTGCCTCTCAGCTTCCCCTGGACACGTCGATCGAGTCTGTGGATCCCCTTGAGGATGCGGGGTTTCACATCCTTACAGAGACGTTTGACCAGACATTTTGTCGAAGGCCAAGGACATATTGTCGGGGGATAGGAAATGCCAGGCAGCGGGAGAGTGGAGCCTCTTCATCCTCACAGTTGAAGGGCGAGGTTACAGCTTTGATGTAGGAACTCGCTGGCCTAAGGAGTAAGCTCACATCGTACAAGACTCAGATGTCATTGATTGTATAAGCCTTCAGTTCCTCCGGGATCCGTCTCCTCAATTTTTCTGCACTATCACCATCAAAGCCCCTCCACCTTGAGTATACACAGCAATTAGACCTATTGACCTCTAACCCCGTCCCCAACCCCAACCCCTTCCAACAGCAAGATTACCAAGCACCTCCGAACGACTTGCCCGTAGATTATGCCGCATTTTTTTCGTAGTTTTTTTTCCCGCTTTCTTTTTAAACTTTGTATTTATACTTACATTTTTATTTATATTATAAATAAATTGTTTTTCTATTCATTAATTTGTTATTTTTTATTTTTTTTGTCAATTGTATGAAATATATATTTTAAATAACATTCTATTTATTAAATTCTTTTTTTTTTTTAATTAAAAATTACACTTGTGCGACAAAGATATGTCATCGTGCAAAACCACGCGCGTCTTACATGTTTTGTCACCCAAACATTAAGGTGACAATATGCATGTTATTTAATTTATTCAAAATTCTGCTTCATCTGTTGCTCAAACATTTTCAAGACAAACCATAGACGTCCCCAAAAATTTCTCATCACAAAGCAAACTTGTACTCTCTTATATCGTGCGACGAAAACCTTCGTCCATATACCTTTCTTGCAACGAGCAGTAAAGCGTTGCGTAATTGTTTTGTGCGACCTGGAAATGCTTTGCGCAACAAATACTCCCTGATCTCGCAAAGTGTTTAATGTAGTAGTGCCCCACGCTACGAGCTCCAGCTACAATTGATGTTCCACCCTCATTCCTTATTACTAGCATTCATGCACGCACTCACGCACGTGCAGAAGGTATTTTTGAATCATGGCGTGCTACTCGTGATTTATATGTTTTAAATGTATTTATATGCATAAATTGACAAAAGGAAAGTCAAATATTTGAAGTAAATGAATAATTTTAGATCATGCTAAAAGAAATCTCTCATAAACCAATTAAAGTAGCTACATTTACATAATAAAATCGATCACTATAGAATTTACATTAAGAATAGAGAAAATAATATTTAATAAGCAATTGATTGAATCATATTATTGCTAGCCTATTGTGAGGCTAAGCCCATCCCCTCCTCCTTAGTATAAATAATATCGTTTATTAAAAAAAATATCATTTGACAATCAATTTAATCACATTATTATCCGTGTGCGAAAGATCTTTTTTTTATAACCGGCATTACACGCCTCTTAAGATGTTTTAAACGTGTTTAAAAATAGAGAAAATAATATTTAATAAATAACTGATTGAATCATATTATTGCTAGCCCATTGTGAGGTTAAGCTCATCTTCTCCCTCTTAGTGTAGATAATATTGCTTGTTAAAAAAAAAAAACAATCATTTGATAACTTATTTAATTACATTGTTATCCGCATGCAAAAAACATTTTTTAGAACCGGCATTACACGCATAATAAGATGTTTTAAACGTGTTTAAAAATAAAGAAATTGAATCACATTATTGCTAGCTTATTGTGCGGTACTAATTAAAAAAAAAAGCACCAAAAAGTAAATTATTAAAGAAATACTGTTAAAATGATGAAAATAACCCTACCTTATTTGATGTATTATTTTAAAATGCATTTGAAGTTTTTTATTTTAAAGGCATTTTTGTCCAAATAATTTTGTTGAAGCATGGTGACACCAAATCACTATTTACCTTTTCCATACTCTTTATACATAAAAGATAAGACCAGTTGCTGCTTCGGAGTTGATGATTGAACCATCATATTTAATTTTCTGGAGCCCTCCTTGTGGAGGATCCCATTTAATATTCCGTTTTATTTTTTTGTATGACTTAAAAGCATTATTGGCTACAAAATATTCCGTTTTATTTCTAAACACCACCTAGTTTCTATCGTTCCAAATTTACCAGCAAATTAGAAGGGCTATACTTCGGTGGGATATAGTGCCTTCATCAGACCTCTCAAGTGTGCTAGACCAATCTGTTAGACTAATAGGAGCATTATCATTAACTGGAGTTAAAACCAGGTAGCATTCCAAACCCGCCTTTCAAAAGTACAGTTTACAAATAAATGGTCCTGATTTTCATTGTCCAGATTACGAAGAGGAAAACTAGAGCAAATTGCATTAATGTATTTATGTAATCTATTAAGAAGCAAAAGCCAACTAAACAACTTAACAATGCTCATGAGCTTTGCCATCAATGAGCACCAAGAAAGAAGTTGAAGAAATACACTCCATTATGAGTTTTACCCAATGATTACCAAATCCAAATCTGGTTAACACAACTTTGATATAATCCCAATTCAATGCTTATAAGCTTTTCCAAGACCTAATTTAACAGCCATTGCTCCTGCTCTAACAATTTTTTTTTTTTTTTTTTTTTTTTTTTTTAAAGGTTGTAAATAACTCATGAGTAATAAGAATGTTATCATAGATGGATCTAGGTGCAAAAGCACCCTAATAATTTTATAGCTGACATTACATATATTTATTGGTCTATAATGAAACACCAATTCAGGAGTTATTATAGAGCCAACAATTTTGCAGCATTAGACCAATTCAGGTCTAAGTGCTTTTAACTTTTAAGGCACTATATGCCTCCCAAATTTAATGCGCAGCCACGAAAACCACATCTTGACGCAGTCCATCGTCTCTTGCGATACTTGAAAGAAGCACATGGGCAAGATTTGTTCTTTCCTTCCAAAGGCAACTTCTTGTTAACTGGTTTCTGTGATGCGGATTGGGCTCGTTATTTCATAACGAGATGATCAGTGATAGGTTATTGCATATTCCTTGAAGGAGTACTTGTTATTAAGGGTACAAGTCAGCAATACAGTTAGAAATACAGTTAGCAAGTTTGTTAGTATTTGGTTAGGGTTGTTATTAGGCTTTCTCAGTTACTCTTTTTTCTCCATTTTCTCTTGAGTCTCAAATATTTCAATGTAGTTAACATGGCATTTCTCTTCGGTTAAGTTCTTCTTCAGTGCTTCTGCAATCATTCTGTAACTTCTGGGTTAATTTTCCTTCTGGGTTGTAAGATTGGTGGGTTAATTTTCCACGATGAATCCTCATGGACGGGGTCTAAGGCCGGTCTTGGTCAGGTCAACCGTCAAAATCTTCCAGGACGTCATCTTGGAGGGGCTCGGGGATTTTCAAGCAACTTCTTGGATCCAGTGGAATATCTTCATCTCATTCATTATTCATCATCAATTTGTTGGTTTTCGTCTGAATCTTGTGCTGCTTCGTCGGAATCCGATTTTTCCTCAGAAATTGATGCTTCGCCGAAATTGGTGTCTTGCTCAGGATTTGGTGTTTTGTCAGAATTGGGGTTTTTCTCAGAATGTGGTGCTGCTTCCCCAAAATCCTTTGCTTCTTGTTCGCTGGAGTCTGACAATTGCGCAAGAAATTGGTGTTTTTTTTTTTTTTTTGTTCATCGGAATCCTCTCAAAACTCGATCGACTGAAAGGGTTATTTACGCAATGACAGAAGCATTGATCTCACCGATACTTCTCTCTATCTTTCACCATCATCTTCGCGTATTTATTCGTTGTTAGTGAGGCTGCCATGTGATCGGCACGCTGTTGGGTAATGGGTTCTTGCATATCACATGTTCGATCTTATGCGTCAATGAAATTTAATGTCAAAACAATGTAACTGCAGATCTTGGATGCCCAGTGTTCAAGGTTTTACCATCCTTTCTTAGTCATTCTTGATGAGTATGGTCACATGGTAGCTGCCAGGTCAGCAAATCAGTTGGAATTGGTTGTAAGGACAGTTGGATAGAGTTGTAAGATTTAGTTAAATAGATAACATTTAGTTAGATATGTTGAGGGGTAGCTTGGTCATTAAGCAAATAGTGATATTCCTTTATATTTGGTTCTCTTGTAATAACGCTGGTATGTTTTTAACAATACAATACAGTGAAGTCGTTTCCTCTTCTGAGTTCTAAGCTTTTCTTTGATTCTTTGATTCTCTTCCATTTTCTAAAGATCTTGTTCAATGTCAAAACTCTGTTTTCTAGTTAATATGGTATCCAGAGCCTTCGTTCCTCCTGTGGTTCGTAGTTTCTTGGGGCGGTTTTTCTGAGAGCTTGATTGGTTCATGGTGATTCTTGGTGTTCATGGAGCTTTGATTCTGTGTTTGTGGTTTATGACATCAGTTGCGGCACGAAGCCATTTCAATATTTTGTAGCAGGCACAAAGCCATCTGAGTAATTTTCTGGATTATGGACTGGGCACGAAGCCAATTCAAGATTGTGTAGCGGGCACGAAGCCATCTGGGTAATTTTGTTTTGCAAGATTTGTTGTTTAGTAGGCCATTTCGTTGATAATTGTTGAATTGGTATTGTGTTTTCTTGATTGCTAATCATCATGGCGTCTTCTGGGGTTAAAATTGAGGGTTTGCTTGGAATGTTGACGATCAAATTAACTGATAAGAATTTCTCAAAATGGGTGTTTCAATTTCAGTCGGTGTTAAAGGGTTATAAGTTCTTTGGTCATTTTGATGGAACTGCTATATGTCCTCCTAAGTTTGTGATTGATTCGACCTCTGGGGTTACTAATGTTGCTACAGAAGCTTTTCTTGAATGGGAATCTATTGATTTAGCTCTTTTGAGTCTATTGATTGCTATTTTATCTGATGAGTCTATCGAACATGTGTTGGGGTGCAAGACTGCGCATGAGGCATGGTCTAATCTTCAAGATAGATATGCATCAATCTCAAAGGCTAGGGTGAATACGTTAAAAACAGAATTTCAAACAATTCAGAAGGGGGGTGATTCAGTTGATCAATATTTGTCCAAAATGAGGCACGTTAAAGAACAATTGGTTGCAGCTGGTGAATTTGTTTCAGACAATGATTTTGTGGTGGCTGCTTTATCTGGTTTACCGAGAGAGTATTCTGCTATACGAACTGTAATTCTTACTCGAGATACTTCTATTTCTCTAAGGGAATTCAGAGAGCAATTACTGTGTGCAGAGAGAGAGGCTGATTCTATGGTTAACACTTTGGCTCATAATTTTTCTGGGTTGTATATGCAAGGTTCTTCTTCTCAGTCCGGTGATTCTCAGGGTTCCTCTAGTAACTCTGATAATGTTCCTTTCTCCACTGCTGGTACTATTACTCGAGCTCCCAATAATGCTCCACCTGTGAGTATGCCATTTATGTCTCAGGGTTCTAATGCACTGCCTGCTCTGCCACCAGGTCCAATGTTTCCACAGATTCCTTATTCTATGGATGGTTCTATGTTTCCTCAAGTTCCATTTTCTCCTAATTCATACATGATGCCTTCATCTTTGCCTCCTACATATCCTGATTTTACAAATGTCTATGGTTTTATGGGCAATAGTAATTCTTCTAGGCCATTTCCTAATTCCAATCATGGTTCGCGGCCTTTCTCTGGTTCTAAGCCTAATGGGGGCTATAGAGGTCCAAATTTTGGCAGTGGACGTGGACAGTTTTCTGGTCCTAAACAAAGTGGAGGTACTTGGCAGTCTTGGTCAGGGAATACTGAAACTAGATCTCATATTGTTCCAGAATGTCAAATCTGTTCTAAACGTGGTCACACAGCCCCTAATTGTTGGAAGCGATCTACTAGTCCTAGTTCGATGGGACAGGTTATGGAATGTCAAATATGTGGCAAGCGTGGTCATAGTGCTTTGGATTGTCATCATCGTAATAACTTTGCCTATCAAGGCATATCTCCTGCTCCTTCCTTGACTGCTATGCAAGCTCATGCTTCTTCTAATCTTCTCCCTTAAGATTCTTGGATAGTAGACACTGGTGCTTCGCACCATATGACTGCTGATTTGAACTCCCTGCAGCAAGTCTCATCTTATGCAGGATCTGATAAGATTACTATTGGAAATGGTGAAGGTTTGCAAATCGAAAATATTGGTTCTGCACGTTTACATACTTTACCTCAGTCTTTACTTCTCAGAACAGTTTTACATGTTCCTACTATTGCAGTTAGTCTACTGTCAGTTAAACAATTATGCAAGGATAATTTTTGTTGGTTTATATGTGATGATCATGAGTTCTTTGTGCAGGACAAGGTAACCAAGGCTGTTCTGTATCACGGAAGGACAAATGAGGGTGAGTTGTTTCGGATTCCAGTGAAGTTGTTATCAGAGTCTTCATCTCGGAAGTCAGTGGCTCTTCTTGGACAGAAAATAAAGTCTGAAGTATGGCATCAACGGTGTGGTCATCCAAGCAATGAAGTGTTGTCTGTAATGTTGAAACAGTCTAGTATAGTTTGTTCTCCTGATTCTCATCAACATGTGTGTTCTTGTTGTATTTCTGGCAAGATGTGTAGACTGCCATTTCATGATAGAAACGAGTCATGTAACTTTCCTTTTCAAAAGGTGCATACTGATCTGTGGGGTCCATCACCTACTATGTCTATAGAAGGTTACAAATACTATGTCAGTTTTATTGATGAGTTTACTAGATTTGTATGGATATTTCCTTTAATCAATAAATCAGAAGTGGTTGATGTCTTTCAGAAATTCTACAATTTTGTCTTCACTCAGTTTAATATTGGAATTAAGTGTTTGCAATCTGATGGTGGTGGGGAGTATATAAGTAAAAGATTTGCTGATTTTCTGAACCATAAGGGCATTGTACATATGATTTCGTGTCCATACACTCCTCAACAAAATGGACTTGCTGAGAGGAAACATAGACACATTGTGGAAACTGCTATTACCCTTATGACTACTGCTCAGTTACCTCAGGATCTTTGGTATCATGCTTGTGCACATTCTGTGTTTCTGATTAATAGAATGTCTTGCAAGGCTTTAGGCATGCAATCTCCATATCAAAGTCTATATGGTGTTTCTCCTTCTTTACAAGGGCTTAAAATATTTGGTACTGCGGTTTATCCATACATTAGACCTTACAATGTGAATAAATTGCAACCAAGGGCTTTGTTATGTGCTTTTATGGGATATGCCTCTGGCTATAAAGGAGTTATCTGTTTCCATTTAAAGTCTAGGAAATTTATCATTTCTCGGCATGTGATTCATGATGAAGATTTGTTTCCATATAAGTCCCAGCTTTCATTGCAGACTACATCTCAGGGAAGTAGTTCTTCCGATTCCACACATGTATCTTCTCCAATACATTCTGCTATCTTTATGCCACAGTCAGTTTCAGTGCCTACTGATGCTTCATCTCTCAATGGTGTTGTGGGTCGAAATGGTATTGCTTTGTCTGATTCTACGACTCTGCATCCTTTTCAGCAATTGTCTGGCCTGCTGAGTCCGTCTTTGACTGTCCCTGAATCTGAAACAACTCCCTCATCTTCCTCGACAGCTTTGGTGTTACCTGTCCTTGATCCTGCACAACTGGAGGTCATTCTTCCCATTCCTTCATCTTCTACTGGGGGTACTCCACATCCTACTGTTTCTTCTCCTCCACGAATGAAAACTAGGTTACAAACTGGTGCCATTTCGAGGAAGACCTATGCTAATTACATAGCATCCTTACCAGAATTACACTCATTGCAGCTTGATGTCCAGGAGTCTTGTTCTGATGGTTTTTCATTTGTGGCTAGTCTGAATGATCTGTCTGAGCCTAAATCTTTTAAGCATGCTGCATCTAATGTTCATTGGCAAAATGCCATGCAAGAAGAATTTGATGCTTTAACCAGCCAAGGGACTTGGGTGTTGGTTCCTCCACCAACACATAGATTAATCATTGGTAGTAAGTGGGTTTATAAATTGAAGATGAATCCTGATGGTACAATATCCAGATATAAGGCACGGTTAGTGGCTTAAGGTTATACTCAAGAGTTTGGTTTGGATTATTTTGAAACCTTTAGTCCTGTTGTTAGGCATACTACAGTTCGGTTGATTATTTCTCTTGCTGCTCAAAACAAATGGGAATTAAGGCAACTTAACATTAAAAATGCCTTTTTACATGGAGATTTAGAAGAAGAGGTTTACATGCAGCAACCTCAAGGTTTTGTGGATTCTACACATCCTGATTTTGTGTGCAAATTGGTTAAATCTCTGTATGGTTTGAAACAGGCACCTAGGGCCTGGAATGCTAAGTTTACAGGCTATCTTCCAACTATGGGATTTACAATGTCTTAATCCGATAACAGTCTGTTTATCAAACATGATGGCACTGATGTTATTGCCTTATTATTATATGTTGATGACATTATCCTGACAGGATCTAATGCCACAAAGGTTCAGGCTATTATTCAAGAATTGGGAGATGTTTTTGATCTCAAAGACATGGGCAGATTGTCTTATTTCCTCGGGTTGCAGATTCAGTATCATGCTAATGGTGATATTTTCTTAAATCAATCTAAGTATGCCAAAGATTTGATTCACAAAGCTGGTATGGACAATTGCAAGCCTGCATCCACACCATGTAAGCCTCATACTCAGCTCTTAGCATCTGATGGCACTCCTTTAAGTGATCCCACTATGTATCGCAGTCTTGTTGGTGCTTTACAGTACCTTACCTTTACTCGACCAGATCTCTCCTATGCTGTCAACATTGCTTGTCAGTATATGAATACACCTACTGATGTTCATTATGGTCTTGTGAAAAGGATTCTTCGCTATGTTCAAGGTACTGCCATGTGTGGTCTTACATATTCTGCATCTCCGGACAACTCTATTACAGCATTCTCTGATTCGGATTGGGCAACTGATCCTAATACTAGAAGATCTATTACAGGTTTTGTGGTGTATATGGGACATAATCCAATCTCGTGGCAATCAAAGAAACAGTCCTCCGTTTCTAGGAGCTCCACAGAGGCTGAGTATAAGGCCTTAGCTCATTGTGCATCTGATGTAATATGGATCCGGTTGCTGCTCAAAGATCTTCATCAGTTCTTGTCAATGCCACCATTATTACAGTGTGATAACCTCTCTGCGTTAGCCTTATGTTCTAATCCTGTGTTTCATACACGGATTAAACATTTGGATACTGATTTTCACTTTGTAAGAGAGAAGGTTCAGAAGAAGGACTTACAAGTTCAATATGTTCCCACTGCAGAACAAACGTCTGATGTTCTTACCAAAGGTCTCCATGGACCTGCCTTTTTCAAGCATTGCTGCAATCTCAGGGTTGGTCACCCTACCTGAGATTGAGGAGAGATGATGAGTATGGTCACATGGTAGCTGCCAGGTCAGCAAATCAGTTGGAATTGGTTGTAAGGACAGTTGGATAGAGTTGTAAGATTTGGTTAAATAGATAAGATTTAGTTAGATATGTTGAGGGGTAGCTTGGTCATTAAGCAAATAGTGATATTCCTTTATATTTGGTTCTCTTGTAATAACGCTGGTATGTTTTTAAAAATACAATACAGTGAAGTCGTTTCCTCTTCTGAGTTCTAAGCTTTTCTTTGATTCATTAATGAAGATTGTTTCTGATTCAATTCTTTCTATTACTAGTTGTTCATTTTCTAATTGGCTGGTTATGAACTGGTTTGTAACGGGTCATCAAAGTGGGGCTGTTAAGGTATGGCAAATGGTTTATCCCACCAACCTCAAGGGTTTTCAACAGAAGTCAACGAGCAATGGGATAGGTGGTTTAAATCTCAATGATAAAGCACCAGAGTACAAGTTTGGTGAAATGGGTATGTGTTTTGTTCTATGAAAATTGTTAGGCATTGAGAAAGATTACAGTCAAGACACATTGTAATTCTTGTGATTAGGAGTTGTGGCATATGCTATTGTGTTTTCTGGTTATTCATCTCTTGGGCAAGTGTTCATTTTCTTGATTAATTTGGAAAAGAGTTGAATATGGGATTAAGGAATGATGCCGGTAGTTAAGGAACATTGCTTGAGATGAAAATATAGCTTTGACATGGAATGCATTACAATTCTTTTATGAGGTCTAATGACATAGAATGTAATGCATAACCCTGCAGTGTTGGTTATTTTCAGGTCCCTAGCAAATAACTTGGCCCCAATTCCGGTTAAAGTGGTTGTTGCAAAGTGGTGAAGGCATCGATTATCATACATTGACAGATACTGCAGATGGTTCAGATGGGAATGGTTTTCATATGGAACAAGGTGATATACATAAAGATATTATGATATGGAATGAATCTGAGGTGGATAAATTCAGTCATCCATAGGGATTACAAGAATGCAAATGGTTCAACTCTGTTCTGTTTTCTGGTTTCATAGTAGTGACTGCATATGTTCTTCCAATCTCAAACTGGGTTTCCCCAGTTGAGATTGAGGGGGAGTATTAAGGGTATAAGTTAGCAATACAGTTATAAATATAGTTAGCACTATAGTTTGCAAGTATGTTAGTACTTCGTTAGAGTTGTTATGCTTTCTAGTATAAAAACAGTGTGTAATCTTCATTCACTACTACAATATTAGTTTTAGGTGTCTTTAATAAGCCATTATGTCGGATAAAAGATATCCGACACATCATTCAATTAGTGTCGGATAAAAATAAAATCATGTCGGTTATATCTACCAGTATTTGTAATTGTTTTTTTTAAATAGTTTTAACATATTCTGACGGTTTTTAGTTAATGGTGGCGGTTATAACGGACATAAATTGACTATTTTATTATTTTAGTTTCTGGCGGTTATTATTTTAGTATTCTAATGGTTATAACTGGTAGAAATTTATTTTTAACATATTCCGGCAGTTTTTAGTTAATGGTGGCGGTTGACTATTTTATTATTTTAGTATTTTGGCGGTTATTATTTTAGTATTCTGTCGGTTATAATCGACAAAAATTGACTATTTTATTATTTTAAAATGTTGTATTGATTAAAAATAAATAAATAAATAAACAGATGGTTTAAATATTTTAACAAACACTTAAAGAGTTAATGTTATACTTTAATTAAGTATAAAATAAGATTTATCCACTAGTGTAAATATTTTAAATTGAAGATCGAATTCATGCATTGCATTCTCATAGGGTCGAGGAGTGTAGCTGTAAAAAATCATCAAAATTGAAGCTAAAATAATCGTTAAATTGTGATTTTTCGTTTATAACCATCGAAAACTTTTGTTCTGTTACCTAATCTCTGAATGTTTGTTTTTTTTTTTTAATTTTTTAAGTATGCGATCTTGGAGTGTGTACAAACAAATTTGACAGTTGGATTATTGAAAAACGTTTTGTAGAATGCGTGTCGTATCAAAATGGTAGATTAAACAAACACTTTAGAGTTAATGTTATACTTCTCCATTAAGTATAAAATAAGATTTTGTGGTATCTACTAGTGTAAATATTTTAAATTAAAAATTGAATTCATTCACTGCATTCTTATAAGGTCGAGGAGTGTAACTGTAAAAAATCATCAAAATCAGAGCTAAACGAGCCGTTAAATTGTGATTTTTCGTTTATAACCGTCGAAAACTTTTGTTCTGTTACTCAATATCTTAATGTTTGTTTTTTTGTGATTTTTACGTATGCGATCTCAGAGTGTGTACAAATAAGTTTGACAGTTAGATCATTGAAAAAAGTTTTGTAGAATGTGTATCGCGTCAAAACGGTAGATTAAATAAACACTTAAGAGTCCACTAGTGTAAATATTTTAAATTGAAGATCAAATTTATTCAATACATTCTTATAGAGTCGAGGAGTGTAGCTGTAAAAAAATTATTAAAATCGGAGCTAAAATAACCGTTAAATTGTGATTTTTCGTTTATAACTGTTGAAAACTTTTGTTCCGTTATGTAATATCTGAATATTTGTTTTTTTTATGATTTTTTACGTATGCAATCTCGGAGTGTGTACAAATAAGTTTGAAGGTTGGATCGTTGAAAAAAATTTTGTAGAATGCATATCGCGTCAAAATGGTATATTAAACAAACACTTAGAGTTAATATTATATTTCCATTAAGTACAAAATAAGATTTTATGGTATCCACTAGCATAAATATTTTAAATTAAAGATCAAAATCGTTCATTGCATTCTTATAAGGTCGAGGAGTGTAGCTGTAAAAAAATCATCAAAGCCGGAGCTAAAATAACCGTTAAATTGTAATTTTTCGTTTAAAACCGTCGAAAACTTTTGTTCCGTTACCTAATCTTTGAATGTTTAATTTTTTTTTTTTTGCGATTTTTTACGTATGTGATCTTTTAGTATCTAAAAACAAATTTGACGGTTAGATCATGAAAACTAGTTTCCTAGAATACATATCTTCGTTAAATTTGCTTAAATTTTGAAGTGGGATTTGTGCTAAATTTTTATTTATGTTTTTCAAGTATTGATTAGACAATATTTAGTTTGTATGTTGACATTTTCATTGTACAATTCTCTTTTTGTTTCTTTATCGCATGTTTTATATGGGTTATTATCTATTAAACCAAAAGTGTAAAAATTATCTATTAAACCAAACAATTATTTATTTAATTTTTAAAAACGTGTTACATCCCGGCCCGGGGCTGATCACTTCCCGGGCCCGCTCCACCACCGGAGCACGATATTGTCCGCTTTGGGCTTACCATTCCCTCACGGTTTTGTTTTTGGGAACTCACGAGCAACTTCCCAGTAGGTCACCCATCATGGGATTGCTCTAGCCTCCTTCTCGCTTAACTTCGGAGTTCCTACGGAACCCGAAGCCAATGAGCTCCCAAAAGGCCTCGCGCTAGGTAGGGATGAGAATATACATTTAAGGATCACTCTCCTGGGCGATGTGGGATGTCACAATCCACCCCCCTTAGGGGTCCGACGTCCTCGTCGGCACACACGCGGCCAGAACTAGGCTCTGGTACCAATTTGTCGCATCCCAGCCCAGGGCGGATCACTTCTCGGGCCCGCTCCACCACCGTAGCACGATATTGTCCGCTTTGGGCTTACCATTCCCTCACGGTTTTGTTTTTGGGAACTCACGAGCAACTTCCCAGTGGGTCACCTATCATGGGATTGTTCTAGCCTCCTTCTCGCTTAACTTCGGAGTTCCTACGGAACCCGAAGCCAGTGAGCTCCCAAAAGGCCTCGCGCTAGGTAGGGATGAGAATATACATTTAAGGATCACTCCCCTGGGCGATGTGGGATGTCACAAACGTATTCTATTTAAATACATATTATTTATTTATTTATTAAACCAAACAATTATTATTTTATTTTTTAAAATCGTAACAAAATTTTGGGAGGGAATTTTGGGGGGATTTTTGCCGCCATTTTGTTTCTGTCGGTTATAACCGACAGTAATGAAAATTTTTTTGTCAGTTTTTATTTTAAAAAACCGACAGTAATGAAAATTTTATGTCGGTTTTTATTTAAAAAAAATGTTTCTGTTGGTTTTAATTGACAGTAATGAAAAATTTTCCAAAATAAAAACCCTCCATCTCTTCCTTGCACCGGTACTTCTCCCTTCCCCCTTTTCTCCTATCCTCATTTCGTTCTCCTTCTCGCTTCAATCACTATGGATGAACAAGGCAAAAGCTATGCAAGCCCTTGAGCACAGAGACAAGCGAAGCACTATAAGTCCCTTCACATGCTTCCACCTATGACTTAATTTATGTTTTCATTGGATATGAATAATTCATATTTTGGAAGATATCAATAAAGGCTCCATCTTATTGGGATTTCATAGATATTTAGGGATTTATTCAAGTAGTCCAAAATTATTTTAACAATCAGTAATCGTGTTTTTTTTTTCATGCTTATTAACTTGTTACCTTATTCCTTTTACCAGGAAGCAAAATATCCAGTTGACTCTGATGTAGGCATACGAAAGTGACACCTGAGAGTTTATCAGCTTTGTCATCTTTTTTTGTGGTCCCTAACAGCTTTGCAGTGTTCTTTCAGGCTAAGGAAGAGGATGACGCCAACACAGATGATGTGGAAGATGACTCTGATGCTAAATCTAAACCGGACTCAACTGAAGAGAGTGCCGAGGAGTCTGAGAGATATGTAAGCTTATTTCCTTTTGCAGTTACTCAACTAATACTACTAATCTATTTACTAATCTTTGCGCCTTGTGCTTTGTATTTTCAGGATGAACTGTAGGAAGGGAAGCATCTAGAGAAGCTTCGGCGGAGTGCGCCATTTTTTCTCCTTATTTTTTAGCTGTAGAAGTGTTAAGAGGGAAGAGATACTGATAAATGTTGAATGTTGCTGATGTCTTAATTGTTTGGAAATTATATTTGTATTTCACAAATGAATAAGTTTACAATATGAGTATATATACTAGTTGTGAGCCAAAAGCAAGTCACAACACTTTCTAACTAAGAGAAAACAAACCTATAACAAACTAACAGTTTTACTTAGTCTCTAAGTATTATCTCTTGAGGATGAATTTACAATAGTATCCTTAATATCCCCCCTCAAACGAAACTGGAGAGGTCGAAGTGGAAGTTTGGCACGGAGGAACAGAAATCTGGGCTTGGACAGAGACTTAGTACAGATATCAGCAACTTGGTCCTGGGAGCATATGAAATGAAGAGAGACCTGCTGAGCCAGAACCTGTTCACGGATATAATGATAGTCAATCTCGACATGTTTGGTGCGAGCATGGAAAACAGGATTCTTAGCAAGAGACAGGGCAGAGATATTGTCACACCAGAGGTGAGGAGAGCAAGGTAAACAATACCCAATATCAGTAAGCAGTTTACAAATCCAAGTGATTTCAGAGGCAGTGTTAGCAAGGGAACGATACTCAGCCTCGGTGGAAGAACGAGCAACAGTGAGTTGCTTCTTAGCACTCCAACTAATAAGAGAATTGCCCAGATAAATGCAATAACCTCCAGTAGAGCGCCTGTCTAACGAACAACCTGCCCAGTCAGCATCGGAGAAGGCCGTGAGAGAGAGAGGAGATGAGGATTTAGTAAACCATAGGCCAAGATCAAGAGTGCCCTTAAGATAGCGAAGAATACGCTTGACAGCTTGAAAATGGGACACTCGTGGAAGATGCATGAACTGACAGACAAGATTAACAGCAAAACTAAGATCAGGCCGTGTCCAGGTTAAGTATTGGAGAGCACCTACCAAGGATCGATACTCGGTAACATTTTCAAGAGGAGGAGAGTCATGATCAAGTTTGGAGGTGCTAAGGGGTGTTGCACAGGGCTTGGCACCAACCATGTTTGCTTTAGTAAGCAAATCAAGAATGCCAGTAGAGGAACGTTTGACCTCAATGCCAAGAAAGTAGTGTAAAGCTCCAAGGTCCTTGATGGGAAACATAGCACTGAGTTTGTGAATCACAGCTTGACAGGCAGCAGAGGAAGGACCAGTAACCAAAATATCGTCCACATAAACCAGGATGAAGATTAAGGAAGGATCCGCTTTGACGAAGAGAGAGTGGTCACTCTGAGAACCAACAAATCCAAGTGAATGAAGAGCAGCATGCAGTTTATCATACCAGGCTCGAGGAGCCTGTTTCAGACCATATAAGGATTTATGGAGCTGACATACATGATTCGGTTTAGAGGGATCTTGAAAACCAGGTGGTTGCTGCATAAAGACCGATTCAGAAAGAGTACCATGCAAGAAGGCGTTGCTGACATCAAGTTGATTCAAGAACCAGTCAAATTGAACAGCAAAAGTAAGGAGAAGACGAATTGTCACAGGTTTAGCCACAGGGCTAAAGGTCTCAGTGTAGTCAAGACCTTCTTGTTGATGAAATCCCTTGGCAACCAGCCTGGCTTTATAACGATCAATAGAGCCATCGGGCTTCCTTTTAATCCGAAAGACCCATTTACAACCCACTAGGTTTTGAGAGGGATGGGAAGGAACCAATGACCAGGTTCGAGTGTGTAAGAGAGCAGTAAATTCCTCCTGCATTGCAGTGCGCCAATGGTGATGTTTGGAAGCTTGAAGATAAGTGGTGGGAAGATAATCTGGGAACAATTGAGAAGGTAGAGGATGTTTAGTGGCAGTGAGGGCTCGAGGCCTGTATATGCCAGATTTTGAGCGAGTTTGCATAGGATGAGTGTTTAACAGTGGGGAGGAAGAGGCAGGGGGTGGGGAAGCTGAGAAAGAAACAGGGTGAAGAGGAGGGTGAGTGGAAAGGACAGGTTGAGGGGAAGGGACAGGTTGAGGGGAAGGGACAGGAGGAGAAGAAGGAGGAGGGATTGAGGTAAAAGTAAGAGAAGATGGTATAGGAGAGGTGGAGAGGGTAGAGGGAGGGTGGGAAGAGAGAGGAGGAGGAGGAAGAGTATGAAATGGAAATTGAACCTCATCAAAGACCACATGCCGAGAGATGTACAGTCTCCCTGTACCAGGATCAAGACATTTGTAACCTTTATGGTGAAGGCTGTACCCCAGGAAAACACAATGCTTGCTCTTAGCATCCAGCTTGGAAGAAATATAAGGCTTCAACCATGGGAAGCATAAGCAGCCAAAAACTCGCAGTGTACTATAATTAGGAGCTTTCTGGAAAAGAGACTCCCAAGGAGAAGGGCGAGATAGAGTAGGCAACCGATTTATGAGATAAATGGCAGTAGCAAACGCATCAACCCAATAGATATGAGGGACTTTAGAGGCTGCCAAGAGAGTTCTTGCAGTTTCCACAAGATGGCGATGTTTACGTTCTGCACATCCGTTTTGTTCAGGAGTGTGAGGACAGGACAGTTGACGTTGAATGCCATGTTGAGCCAGGAAATTGGAAAATTGAGTGCTCAAGAATTCACCACCAGAATCAGATCTTAGAGCAATTATTTTAGTACACAAAACATTCTCAACCAATGACTTATATTGCATGAAACACGAGAGTACATCAGATTTGTAACGCAGAGGGTAGAACCAGCAATATCTAGTAAAGTCATCCACAAATATGACATAAAACCGAAAACCTTCCTTAGAAGCAATAGGAGAGGGGCCCCAAACATCCGTATGAATGAGTTCTAGGGGTTTCTTTGTAGTACTAGTAGTAGAAACAAAGGGCAACCGAGAACTTTTGCCTAATACACAAGAGGAGCAAAGAGAAGTGCTCTTATTCTGTAACATAGAGATACGAGAGCTGGAAGCTAGCTTATTAAGAACTGCAACAGAAGGATGGCCCAATCGTCCATGCCAAAGAGTCCTGGAAGCTTTGGGAGCAGCAGTGAGAGCGAGATGCCTGGCAGTAGTACAAGAATGTGGAGGAAACTGATAGAATCCATGCTGAACAGGACCTTTAAAACGCATCCTCCCCGAAGAAAGATCCTTCACAACGAAGTGAGATGGATAAAGATGCATGGAGACTTGATTATCAATTAAAAAACGATTGGCAGACAGAAGATTGTGTTTCAGAGCAGGCACATACAACACAGATTTGAGTGCAAAATTACTAGGTGAAGCAGTAAGAAGAGAAGAGCCAGAATGAGTGATAGGCAAACCTTTGCCATCACCAATATACACTTGTTCAGGGCCTGTGTAAGCTTCAGGATTCTGGAGCGTGGCATAGTTGTTGGTCATGTGAGAGGTGGCACCGGAGTCGACAATCCACGGAGAAGAAGAAGGATTGGAGGTGCTAGCAGCCAAAGCCAATTGAGAGGACTTGGTATTATAGTGAGGATCCATGCGATGAGGACAGGCGCAGGCCTCATGATCAGATTGGCGACAGATTTGACACGAGAGTTTCCGGGTGGATGAAAAATTCGGGCGAGCACCACGATTGAACCTCTGATTATTGCCTCGATGAAAGTGGGAAAACCTCTGAGAATTAGATTGCCTGAAATTACCTCGATTATACTGATTGCTCCGATTAGAATTACGATCCAGTCCACGATTGGAATTGTTGAAAGATGAAGAAAACTGAGCAACAGGACCTTGAGAGACAGAGTTGACAGGCAAAGGTAGAAGACCAGTGGAGGTGTTGTAAGCCTGAAAGGAAGACACAGGGGTACTTTGCTTGCGACTGGTCAATTGAATCTCTTTGCTGAGAAGCAATCCATGTAACTCATTAAGAGTTGTAGAGCCGAGACGAAATTGGATAGCATCCACAAAAGAATCAAACTCAGGAGGTAAGCCATGAAGAACCACAGAAATTAATTCAGAATCTTCAACCGGAGCACCAGCACTGGCAAGAGCATCTGCAATTTCTTCAGTGCGTTGAAGATATTGAGCAGCAGTGAGATCACTTTTGGTAAGATTCCGAAGGCGAGATCGGAGTTCATGGATATGAGAATGGGAGGCAGCAGCAAGTCGTGACTCCAATTTTGCCCAGAGTTCACGAGCCGAAGAAACGCCAACAGTATAGGGAATTAGGGATTCAGAGAGAGAGGAGTTGATCCAGATGAGGATGTTCTGATCATTTTCATACCAGGCAATATACGCCGGATTGAGAGTGCGAGCACCGGAGGAATCAGTGAGAAATTGAGGCGGCGCCACCATGGAGCCATCAATCAGCCCGGTGAGATTGTAACGACGAAAGATTGGAGCAAAGAGAGCACTCCAGGTCAGGTAATTGGTAGTGGTGAGCTTAATCGGAACCATAGATCCAATGTTCTGGACCGTAATCGAAGAATTAGGGTTTGAAGAAACAATTTGGGGAAAAGATTGAGATTCTGAGGCCGAGGAGGAATCAGACGCCATGATTGGAGATACAGAAATCAGAGGAGAAGACAAGCAATAGCAAAGGATTGCAAGATCAAAGACGAGCAAGAACAAGATCAAAGAAAGAAGATCGACAGAGAAGCGGGAAAAATTTGGGATCGAAAGGTCGTGAGACTCAGGCGGGTGATACCATGTTTGGAAATTATATTTGTATTTCACAAATGAATAAGTTTACAATATGAGTATATATACTAGTTGTGAGCCAAAAGCAAGTCACAACACTTTCTAACTAAGAGAAAACAAACCTATAACAAACTAACAGTTTTACTTAGTCTCTAAGTATTATCTCTTGAGGATGAATTTACAATAGTATCCTTAATATTAATCTCTCATGAGTATCTTTTGTCTTGAAGAATTGAAAAATATGATGTCTTAATCTCTCATTAGCTCAATCTGGTTTGCTCATTAGCTGCAGAATCTGGTTCAAGCAAGTTGGGTCATTTCGAGCAGAATGGGAGAAGAATGCTCAATGAGAAGGAGAAGGAGAAGGGAGAATGCTCTCATGTCCTTTTTATATTTTTTTATTATTAATATATTGCTGTCGGTTTTATCTAACAAAGAATGCTCTTACTTATTATTAATATATTCTCTATCAATTATAGCTGACATAAGTTCTGTTGGTTTTATGTATCTTCTGTCAATTTTATCCGACATAGAATGCTCTTATTTATTCATTACTAATTTATTCTCTGTCGGTTATATCCCACACAATTTCTATCGATTTTAGAGTATTTTGTGTCGAAAAATTCATTTCCTGATGCTGGCAATTTTATCGCTTATTATATCCACCACTGCATTCATTTTCTGTCGAATTTTGCTTAATATCCAACAGTAATACACGTTTCTTGTTGGTTATTAAAGCGACACTAATAAATGGTTTCGTGGTAGTGATTCTTTCAAGTCAATATACAGTTCTCATATTTCTCTCTCTATATTCTCTCTAGTTCATCTTTCTCAATTACTCTTTCTACTCCATTTTCTTTTCGATTCTCAAATATTTCAAGCAACACTTCACATACCTGCAAATCTGGTATTTCATTAACACACCAAACAAATTGAGATAGACTGCCACATTGTTCGTGGACGAATCATGTCAGAAGCCATTACAACGACACATGTGTCCTCTATGAATCAGCTTGCTGACATATTTACAAAGCCACTTGGACAAGCAATGTTTCATCCTATACTTGGAGTTTGTTTTTTGATGTTGCTCTCAATTATGAAAGTAAAGTGGAAAATGTCAATGTCCAAAAATATTATTCTTACCACATTTCTATACCATATTTGTAACACTACATCTCTTATAGAGATGATACCCATTTGTATTGGTGGACACTACCTCTAGTAGATATGGTACAAATACAACATAAAAAATGTGATAAGTGTAGCATTACTCGTTAATATCAACAACAATGGTACTCGACGTAAGATAATGGAGAACTATATACTTTCAGAATCTTTTTGTTGTTTTCCCAAGGTTCTCATGAGATTTGACAAAAAAAAAAACACTTTTGGTTAAAGGTTTAGGATTGAGGAAAGAGGAATTGGAAGATGAAGAAGAAAGGCAATTCACAAATCCAAACAGAAAAGAACCTAAAAGTGCAATTATTAACCTTGTTCTCAAGAAATGTATGTTAGACAAGAAACATTATCACGTCAGAATATATACATACACATACATATATGTAAATGTACACATACATATATGTAAATGTATGGATAATACTAGGGAGACTAAATTTGAAGACAAAATTTGTAAACTACATGATGTGCCACCAATAGAATGAGCATGTTTATAAACACTTAAGTAATAATCCAATCATCAACTTCCATGTCATTTAGTTTACAAAATTTCGTTTACAATTCTAATCTCCCTAGCATTATCCATATATACGTATGTGTGTGTGTGTCCTATTATTGGTCGTTTAAGCTTGCGTTCGTAAGCTATTTTCAATGGTAAGGGAATCAAATTGAAGATCAAACGTGTATAAACATATCTGACAAACATAATTTCTTCCTTACACACAAGTTCTTCCAACTTGAAAAGGAAGATAAGATGTAATTGGCAACAGTTACACATATATAAGTGAAATATCCTATGACGTTTCGAAAGAAAGAAATTCTTATCAGGAAACGACCATCCATCATCAAGTGCATCAAACACCGTAGAAAATATGGAAGAGAATGCTTTGTGGAAAATATGGAAGAGAATGCTTTTTCTCATTAATTTTTCTCTACAAGATTACAAGGATATATATACATGATACAAATGTGTAGGTAGGACAAGGTAGCCGTCCTAGTGTGTAGGTAGGACAAGGTAGGACGGCTGTAGAGGACAAGGTAGCCGTCCTAGTGTGTAGGTAGGACAAAGTAGGACGGCTGTAGGACGGCTTGACGGCTGTAGGACGGCTAGTGTGTACGTAGGACAAGGTAGGACGGCTGTAGGACGGCTTATTTTTCCAATAATAATATTATATACAATTACACAAGGACTCCAACCATATTCCTTATTTGTCTAACAAACACCGATTATTTAACCATTCGCCATTTTATGCCTAGTGGACTTGACCCTTGTCGTCGCCATCAACTTGCTTAGTTTTCTTAAGCAAGGCATTTGCTTCTCTCCACTTATGGTATTTACCAAACAATACCTCCATATCTTCAAGGGTTCTGCCCTGAGTCTCTGGGTACAACATATAAAAGAAGACCCAACCAACTGCAGCAATTCCTGCGTAAAGAAAGAAGGCTCCCCCAATCGTGATGGCCTTATACAATGAAATAAAAGTCATGGAGATGACCCCGCTCGTCACCCTATTTACGGCCACTCCCATACTACACCCTTGCGCGCGCAGCTGCAATGGGAAGATCTCGGAGCTGTAGACCCATGTAATCGGGCCCAGCCCGATGGAGAAAAACGCGACGTTAAGTAATACCATGGTGATGCACAACACGATGGCCCACATGATCTTTCCGTGCTGTTGATCGACGATTGTAAGGCCTGCACCGAGACAGCTGAGTGAAAATACCATTCCAGCCACGCTAGTCAAAAGCAAAGGACGCCTTCCAAACTTATCAAGGAAAACCGTGGCGACTAAGATGCAAATAGTCTTGACAACTCCAACAGCCACCGTTGCGAGCAGCTTGTGATCGTAGGAGGTGATTCCTGCCTTTTCGAAGATCCTGGGACTGTACAAAACGACAGAGTCTATACCTGACGATTGTTCAAAGAAGTGGATACCAAGAGCTGCGATTAAAATATGGCGAACGGCTGGTGTGGGATGAAGGAGCAATTCTTTCCACACGCCTTCACCGTGGCTGCGTTTAGATACCTGAACAACATCGTCGTTGGACTCTTTGGGGATTCCTGCGGCTTCTTTGATGTCATCTAGTCTAAGCTGACACTCTTCTATGGATTCTGACGTTTTTTGTAGAACTCGCTTGGCGTCTCCAAGTCGCCCTTGCATGACGAGCCAACGAGGCGACTCGGGCATGGCTAAGACACCGACGGCAAGAATAACAGATGGAAATGCGCCGACACCGAGCATGATCCTCCAGTTCAAGTGAATGGGGAGCTTGGAGAAGGCATAGTTGGATACGTACCCCAGTAATATGCCAATATTAACAAACACCTACATATTTTCAAAACAAATCGAATCCATAAATATGAAGCAGAGCCTTGAAGAAAAAAGATTCACGTGAAATGTTTGAGGCCTGAACTTTTTATCTGTCCAACCTCACAGCAAACATAAATTTTACCTTTTAACAGTGTAGTATGATGTTCAAACAAAAAATTCAAACTTGTTACAGTAATACTATGTCATTATATTTTATTTACTAAACTGAACATTATTATATGATAATTGGAGTGTAAACTTTGATTACTATAGTGTAATCTCACATTTCTTGTAATTCAGACATTTAATGTTAATTTCATGTTGCAACACAATTAAACGTGAAGGCAAGGAGCCCAAAAATGAATAACGATTATAATATTCTATGAAGTTTACTAATAATAACTTAATTAGCATTACCCATAAATAAATGTCTACTTGAAAAATGCATAATCGTATTGGAATACATAATGCAAAATAGAATGATACATAAATTATGAAGAGTTGGAACATTTTGAAAATATTGTGAATAAGCATATAATTAGTATTTATCCAAGTCTCTTATAATTTATTTAAAAAATAAAATGTAAAATAGAAGTTATCTATTTTGTGTGTCATATCCCAGTCCGCATAGTAAGATATTGTCTTTGGGCCAAGCCTTCACGGATTTGTTCTTGGATGTCCACCCAAAACGCATCTTACTATAGGGAGGTGGGCATGTACACATAAGGCACATCAACTCCTCTCCTCCTGGGCGATGTGGGATCTCACAATCCACCCCCCTTAGGGGCCTGACACCCTCATCAGCACACTTCCGGCTGGGGAGTGGCTTGGATACCAAATTGTCACATCCCAGTCCGCATAGTAAGATATTGTCCGCTTTGGGCCACGCCCTCAAGAATTTGTTCTTGGGCTTCCACCTAAAACGCGTCTTACTATAGAGAGGTGGGCATGTACATATAAGGCACGTCACATCCACTTCCATGGGTGATGTGGGGTCTCACAATCCACTCCCTTTAGGGGCCCAATGCCCTCGTCGGCACACTTCCGGCCGAGGAGTAGCTCTGATACCAAATTGTCACATCCCAGTCTGCATAGTAAGATATTGTCCGCTTTGGGCCATGCCCTCACAGATTTGTTCTTAGACTTCCACCCAAATCACATCTTACTATAGGGAGGTGGGCATGTACATATAAGGCACATCACCTCCTCTTCCCCGGACGATGTGGGATCTCACATTCTGTCTATGTGAGAGTCGCGACTTAGGCGGTCATCTAGGCACAATTTTGTATTTTTTAAACGTCTAGAAATTAATCGTAGGAGTGGCCAACAACGCTTAAGTGGGACTTTTTAGAATATTGATATATACTGTTTCCAATGATTTTTTGACAAAAGCTTCTTAGACTTTATTATATGATAACATAATATTGTAATGTGACAAACCTCGGGAAAAGATGTGAGGAAGCCACGATATGAGGCCGGAGAGATCTCCGCAGTGTAGACGGGAGCTATCATAAGAGCGTAGCCAACTCCAACTCCAGCAACGAATCGTCCGAACATGAGGAAGGCATAGTTAGGGGCAAAGCCCATGAGGAGAGCTCCAATAAAGAAGATTGTTCCTGCAAGTACTATGGTGTACCGGCGTCCAATCCAGTCGGAGGTTCTACCAGCCAAGGCGGAGCCAATAAGGGAGTAGAGGTTCAAAGTACCGTTCAGAATTTCGACTTGAACATCACTGATTTTGAGGTTTTCTTTAATGAAGAGTGACGCTCCACTCATTACACCAATATCTGTACATAAAAGTGGAACAAACATGCATTCCATGTGAAGATAACTTTCTTTCAAAGTAGAAAAGTACTAAAACTTTCGAGAGAAAAAATTACAACTCTAAATTTTCTTCTCTAGTGTTCTTTAAAGTAGAAAATAAAAATAAAGCTGTTTTTAAAAGTTTTTCCAAATTAGTCAATAAGCACTCTTCTTGTTTATCTAGCTTGTTTCATAAGATATATGTTTTTAGGGAACTACAGAAGAATATTGGACAATTACCATAACCAAGTAGGATTGAAGTCATTGAAGCCAAAACGCCACAGGCAATGGCAAACTTCTTTGTCTTGGCTTTCTTTGGGGGATCAAAGTCTGCGATACTCGTGTTTTGGGCTTGGCCGGTGATGGCCTTATCTTCAGCTCTCCGGTCAGTCATCTCCATCTTTGATGATAGACGTAGAATAAAATAAATAGAGAGATGGGTAAATAGAGGGGGAGAGAGAGAGAGAGAGAGAGAGAGAGAGAGAGAGAGAGAGAGAGAGAGAAAGAGAGGGAGAGAGATCAGTTATATTTAGAGAGCAATAGAAAGATCACTTATCATAGAGAGAAACAGAAAGTTACTTATCAAAGAGAGAACTACATATTGCTTGAGCTACAAGTGGAGTTCTGTTTATATAGAAAAATTAGAATTGGATGCCTCATTTTAAACTTTTGTAGACTAAACATTTATGCTTTTTGAGTTTTTGATTAATCTTTTGAAACATTTGATTAAGATATTCAGATTTGAACTATTTCATATTAATTGAAATTAATTTATATTTAAATATCTGTTATATATTTTAAATAATTTTAACTATATTTAAGTCTAAAAATTTAAACTTTACAAATCTAAATGTACACCCACACCAAATGGAAACGTACCAACATTAAATGAAAACATACCAATGTCAAACGAAAACGTACCAACCCCAAATTAAAACGTACCCAATTATAAACTATATTAAAATGAATATTCATCTTTTTGGAATGTTTAAAAATATGTTTGATTCACACACAATACTCTAGATAATCTTGTTTTTTTGGTAGAATAAGTCTCTGGAACAACTTTTATTTGATCGGAGATAAATCCTTATTATTGTAGATAATGCTAAATAATAACGATAAATCATATAATTTTGAATTAACAAAAAGGCTATCATCCGTTGATTAATGACTCTTTCTATATAAAAAAAAATTAATTTAAGTAATTTAAACTTTTACATTGTTAACAAATCTTTCTATAAAAAAATAATTAATTAAAGTAATTCCTCGTTATTAGGGCAAAAAGTAATAAAACTTATGTTTTGAAAACAAACGTACCAAAAATTCAAATGTATCAAGAAGCTAAATGGACCAAAAATTCAAATATACCAAGTAACTAAATGTACCATTATAATCAAACGTACAAATATAACCAAACGTACTTAACAACGAGTTTTGTTACATTTTATTTAATTTACTAAAATAAATATTTTAATAAAAATAAAAAAAAAATCTTAAATCATCATAATAAGAGATGCATAAAATAGGAGAAAAAAAGGGAATGCTGACGTGAATAGACTTCTAATGAAATAAAATTAAAGTATCAAAATTTTAGGGAAAATGTTTTATCAAATCTGCGAAAGGAATAGATATATAGTTTATGACATTTAAAAATGAGGCGTCTATATCAAAACGTCCCTAGATTTTATCCATTGGTCGAAATACTATTGATTGGCAAAGCAAACACCACTTTTCATTTGTGGAATAACAACTTACATAGTCACGAGAATGCTACTGTGACAGTGTACCTGTACTGTATAAGTCCATCCTCATTTGTGAGTCGATCCGGGATAGGAAAGTGTTCTTTACTATCCAATCAGGTCACGACAAGCAAAACGTTATCATTACCTCCTGGTAAGAATCACGCTACTAATTGATTACATCGAATAAGAATCCACAAAGTAGCAAAATCTGTTGGATAATGGATATGGTTCCCTAGTCAAAGCCGTCTACAGAGTTCACTCACTACACGCCAAAACTATGGTAACAATTGCGTTAACTTCTTTTCATTGGTAATAAACTACCAAAAGTTAACTAGTACGTGCGATTTGGTTTCGTTCAACATCCAAAAGTCGAGTTAAAACCATGTCAAACTGAAATATAACTCTCGGTGATTTGTTTGACCTTCAGTGTGCGATATGAAACTGTGAACATTATCTAAGAATGGGTAAAATTTTCCAAATTCATTCTTACGTAATGAGAGAAAATTAGGGATAAAACGAGATAAAATAGATTAATGTCGATTAAAATGAGATGATTGGTTTAGAAAATCGGATGGAAATTGATCTCGAAACCAATCGCACTGTAGAGATTGGTTTGGTTTAGTTGTGGACCTGTGGTCTACTAGCTAGTTTGAAGTCTAAACCAAAATAACTCCATATGTAAAATCTTATTACTTTGACATGTGGTTCAAGTCCTAAACCAAACCAAATTGTACCGTGCACACCCCTACTCCAAATAGTTTGAAAATCACTTCGAGTTAGTGATTTTATTTAAATCTTTTTGGTCAAATGGTAATATTATTAGAAAGAAAAAAGTCAATAGCCACTTACAACACGATTATGTACTAACTAAAACAATTTAACCCAAGAAAAAAGGAACGGACAAAGGCGGCCAAGAGAATAAAACAAACAGATGAGAAAGCAGTTCCAATGGTTAATGGAGCCATTTTATAGGACCACTAGTGATGGAGCCATGGCACACGTCCCTGGTTAATATGAAACTCAAAAGTAACCTGAGTTGATTTTATTTATCTTTAAAGATTGAGGTCCCAGTCGTAAGGCAATTAATTAAATCTCCATTACGTTGGCCGGCAACATTCTTCAGTGGTTCTCCATGGATAGTTCCTCATCTGAGTTTGGACAACTGCAGAAAGGGAATTGATACTTGAAAGTTTAACTTCAGTTCAATGAAATAGAGTATCGTCGCTATTGGCTTTGGCATCATATAAAAGCCTGCCCGTTAGTACCAAGGGCCAAGTTTTCACCTTGATGTCGGAAGTTCTCCTTTTGTGAAGAGCACTCTTGTTTTGCCCTTGTGGTTTTATGAAGTCTTTTATTCTTTTAGTAGAAACGATATTACAACCCAAAATATTAAATTGTGGAAAATGAGGTTTTAAACTCGAGACATAGTGAGTGAAAAAGAATATGGCTAACCATCATGACAAGTCACACCACCTACAAGTATCAAGATCAAAGAAATAATAATATTTCCAGTTGAACGTACCATGCCTTTTTTTTTTTATTTGGCTTTCAGATCATTTTCTTATAACTACGCTTTTGAGATAGGGTTAGGAGTGGTAGGTTTAATATTCCATATTCTCTCGTAAGATAATAAAAGTAGAAACAAATTGTTACTCTGCTACTACTATGACATTGCGATACCTTCACCTAATAAATAATGACAACGATCATCGGTTTCTCACATGCCTGGAAATATTTGCGTATGATATAGGTAATTTGCTTGTGAAACACGTAATTGACCTTGTGAGAGAGAATATAAACAGATAAGAGAGAAAGTACATTTTGGAAGAAGACTCTAACAGTCTCTTATTTAAAAAAAAAAAAAAAAAAAAAATTCAAATACATTAATTGTCTCTCTTCTATGTGTTTATGAATATTGGCTTTTAGATGTGTGTGAGCGCATATCAATAGACTTTTGTTTATTTCATTTTACCCTTATCCACTACAAAATTTCTGTATGGCATGAAATTTCATTTCCTTTTTGTTTTGATCCCTTAAAAATGAAGCAGTTGTGGGATTAACTTTTTCAGTAAGGATAATTTTGGGTTATTAAAATATTTAACAATGAAGCCTTATCTGACATGCGTTATTTTCGTGATGTTTAGTGGAATATTGGCATTGTCAAAGGAAGAAATGAGTACAAAGATACTTTAGCTGAAATTAAAGAAGAAGAATAGAAAGTTAAAAACATTAGAGTCGTGCGTATAATTTAAAGGAAATCATCATTAATCGCACCACGCGAAACCCCCACTTCTCCACTTAGTCGAACTCCAACTCTTGATGAACATGACCACATCAAAAGTAGCTCAATGCCGGCAAAGAAGTTAATTAAGTTTTTTGGTGGTTAATTGCTGATGCGGGTTTGTCAATTTGCTACTGAGTTCGGTTGGGCGAATATTTCTAAGTGTGGTGAATGTGGTGGATCGCACATCGACTCCTGAATCAAATGACCTTGGGCAAGGAAGGAACACCCTCGTTTTTGAGGTCTATAGGCAAGGTTATGCAAATCACCATGAAGTTTTGGATCTTGTGCACCGGGTTCAGCAGCATCGACTATATTGGTGAGAATATAGGTCTACTGAATCGATATCAAATTTTAGGGACAAAGACACTCAAAGGAAATGAGTGCCTTTATTATAAAAGGGGTTTGACGGTCTAAATGTCAAATGTTGAACGTGACCTCTTTTTGCGAAAAGACTAATGAAGTGACCTCTTTCGGCGAAAGAATCAAAGACACTTCGCCGATTATTCACTTAAGCTTGAGAAACTTGTCGTCTAACCAAGCAATCAAGACTGTTAATCCAAACTAATTCTACAACTCCAGTGTCGTCTAACCAAGCTATTGTCTTTCCTGGTTGCCTATGGAAAACCTCGTCTAACCAGGTAATGGTTGTCTGTTGGTTGCAAACCCAAATCTATGTAACTAGATTGTATTCATACTGACAACTAGTAAAGCAGTTAGAGTTTTTCTCAAAATGGATGAGAGGGTTTGCTAGAGCGTTGACTTGTGTGTTGAGTTCCACCGAAAATGCCATATTTTATAGGCAATTATCTGGTGTTTGTCAAGACTTATCCTAAAACTCAACGACAATGCATGTTAGCCATGTATTCCGTCAAAACCACGTGAAACCAACACCCTCTTAATGGTATGGCTCTTTAGAACAGTTGCATGCATCAGCCAATTAGAAAGTTTTATGCTTTGATGCACCACTGATTCCAGATTAACACCACAATTATAAACCGCTTCCAAACAATCCCAACCAACTCAATTTGAGTTATACCAATATGTTTAAATCAAATGTGATTGTATTCAAACATCTTGTCCAAGTAATTGTTAATAAAATATCAAAGATAATTTCAATTATTTGGAAGCTAAATATTATGGTTATCAAAATTATAATAATAAAAAATAATTGAAAATCACCTTAATCTTTCATTCATCTAACAACTTAAATATATGGTCCTAGTGTGTGCAAGACGGGTACCAATCAGTACATACATATGTGAAAGATGACAAACCTAACCTAACTTCACCCACTACCAACCGGTGAAAAGCATGATTCCACTAAATCACAACTTTGGTAGGTGTCAAATTCCTAGACACAGTGCATGCTTCTTAGGGCAAAGAACATGTGCTTGCTTGCTGTCTAATCAGATGCCCATGATGTTCTTGGGAAAATCAGATGCCCATGATTTTCACACACTATTTTTCTTTTCTTTTTTTTCTAGATATTTTGTTTCCTTTTTTTTTTTGTTTTTTTTTTTTGTTTTTTTTTTTTTTTTTTTTTCAATGTTTAGAAAGAATAATAGTGTCGAAAAATCACTTATGTCCATATAGATTCACACATTGTTGTACGTATAGTGATATAATAATTCGGTGCTGCTGGAATATAAATCAAGTGGTGGTTCTCGCATGAAGCACTTCAAGTGCTTTTGTAACTTAAAAACATTTCCTTTAAACGCGTTTTCATTCATTTTAAAATCACTTCCAAACGAGTTATAGATAACTTTTTACTATTGACTGATGTGGGAGAGAGGAGTGCGGCAAGCAAGAGAGAGAGAGAGAGAGAGAGAGAAAGAGTTTGGTGTAATTTTAAGGTGTGTATTACCTCACCTCATTGTACCTCAATTTATCGTAGTAGGGAAGGTAAATTCCTTACCTGATAGGTATTACAATTTAAACATGATACTATTTAAAAGATATAGTAGAATCCCGTAATGATTTCCTAGGATTTACGCAATCATATTCCTAACCTAATTAAGACAGCCACAGTCCCTTCATTTTTTATTTTTTAGTTTTTATTTTTTGTTACATGAGATAAATAATGGTGGGAGAGATGATCTAGATGAGTAAATATATATGGAATGATACACAAACAAAACATCACATAAGTTCAGCTTATAAGGTCGTCGGCATAACGGACGAATGCGAATCTTATAGGACCATGATTTTCCAGGACTGGAATAAGGCAAACCGGAATACAAGTTCCTCAGATGTTTGGTCATGGACTCAATATCTTCGAGCGCAGTTGGATTAACAGAGTAGTGGTGCCACCATCATCTTATTCTAGAGTAGTGGGTGAAGTCTGACGACTTCATCGAGATTGACCATGCTTATTCCACAAGATACGGGAACCTGATCCAACACAAAATAAGCCAGATTTTCTATATTGTTTTGAGTTCCTACAATCTAGGAATTGGCATGCAGCACAATTAATCACACTCCCAAGGAAATGCAATATCACTCCTAAATATCCTCTAGGATTCTCTGGGTTTAATATAGGATTCTAACCTAAAAAGGTCTCTCTCCTAACTAGTATAATTACAACATTCTAGGGTTCATCTCTAGTTACGCAATTATTGCACTCTAACTCTTTTACCCACTACTTGAGTCGCATTATTGCTTACTAACTTGACCGTCAGAGAGCCTTTGACTGGCACACACACCCCTCATCCGGTCTTTGGCTTGCTCATGGTTGTTTACTCTTTTATAGGTTACTCGGATTTGTGCATCTTCACCATTTGTGGCGGTGAGCAAATTTGGTCCCAACAAGTCTCATATTAATGGAATTATACATTGGTAGTAAAACTCATAAAACCTCGCTATGGTAAACCCCCAGTATGGGAGAAAAACTCATAGACTATGGACAAACATGAGAAGTATGTATAATGTCAAAACTAAACGTTTACAGGATTAAAGTAGTAAAATCTAACAAGGGTATGACCAGCCCAGGATGAGTGTCTTATTAAAACCTAGTTAGGTAACAAAAACCCAGTGGAAAAAATGCTCCTAATTGTACGGAAAAAAAGTACACTAAGATCAAGTGAGTATACTTCTAAATACTCCTCCTGAGTTTGATAAAACTTCTAAAAATGAGAAATACAGAAAATTTAGATCCGATAATTTATGCATACTGATTCCTTGGACAATCTTCTGAAAGGTAGACTTTGGCAATGACTTCGTGAAGAGATCGGCCAAGTTATCCTGGGAATAGATTTGCTTGACTTTAGTGTTCTAATACTTCTGTTGTTAATGTGAAAAGAAGAATTTTCAGCGCAATGTGCTTGGTGTTGTCTCTTTTGATATATCTCCATTTAACTTGGTCGATATATGTTGTGTTGTCTTCATAAAATGTTGCACAGACGTCAACGATGAAAGAAATACCTTAGGTGTTTCGAATATGCGCCATTACTACTCTCAACCAGAAGCATTCTCAAGTAGCTTCATGCAGGGAAGTCAGCATGGTTTGAAACAGTTGCATTAGGTCTGTTTAGTGGACCTTCAAGATATTGCGGTGTCTCCAACAATCAAGATGTGACCCATTTAAGAACGTGTGTTGTACAGATTAGATAAGTAACCAGTATTAGTGTAACCAGCAAGGCGAGAATCAGCCCGAGGACAGAGGGGGTAGCAGATCCTCTCGAGGATTTGTATAGGTAGAACAATGATGTGAAATATTCTAACACTCAAATTAAAACCCTATAATTGTAGTATGTGTAAGTAGGGATCGTTCTAGGCCCGGGATTAAAAGGGATGCTAATCTACACAAGTTAAACTCTAAAACACTAAACTAACTAAAAAACAGAAAACTGGACTCTAACAATTCAAAACAAGGTGAATAGACTCAAAACACACTAACTAAGTTAAATTGACTCAAACTAGACACTAAAGGGTGGTTTAGATGAAAATTACTTTTAACTTGACTCAAAACACTTAAAAACACAAGTTTGGACAGATTCTAACTAATTTGACATAACAAAGTAAAGGGAATTGGGGTTTTGACGAATTTAAAGTAAAGACAAACAGATTTTAAAGACTCTAAACAATTTGAACGAAATTGGGTGTAATATAGGTGAATGACTAGCTAGATGGTCTTTCTCCACACATGACATATATGCATATAAATCGATTTTCAGTTATTATTCCTTTAAACCATGAATGACAATGCCCCAAATTAATCGTGAAAAGCACAAATTAACTTTCAAATTTTCCTAAATTCATTGAATTGGATGGAATACGCATCGGCAACCAAATTATTCTTCAATAGTTCCCTACATGAATAGCACAATAGAGATACAATAAAAAATCATTAAGCTTTGTGAAAATCATAAGCATTGACATGACATTCGTAACTATGAACTACATGATACTCTTACCATGGATTTACTTAATATGATTGTGACTAGCAACCTCCACTACTTGTAAATATAAGTTCATAACGACTAGGTGAAATTCCCTGATATTTTAGTATCAAATTCATGTATGCGAACTAAGTGTGCACCCTTAATCAACATACAAGAATAAGTTATCAATTAAACAGATAAGTAAATTGCATTCATGTTTTAAGAAACAATAACTGGAGGAAATCAATTCATATCACATATACATTCATGGCTTTGAATTTACCTCTATCTAAAAAGAAATTAGTTCCTCATGTTCGCAAAACAACAATAATTAAATTTAAACATTAAAAACAAAGAATAGAATACACCTAGAAACACTCCAATAATCCAACATCTTGAATGGCAAGCACGACTCCAGGTGGCTCATCCTTCCTTCCTTGCTGCGGCATAATGGGGATTTGTGTGTATGATGGATGTGTGTTGTGAATTGTGGTATATGAAAGTAGGGATCATTTTAGGCCGGGGATTAGAAGGAATGCTAATCTACTCAAATTAGACTCAGTAACACTAAACTAGACTCTTATGACTCAAAACAAACTAGAATGACTCAAAACAACACAAAACAATGAAACTGACTCGAACTAGACACTAGGGATTACTTTGAACGAATTTTAACTTTAACCTGACTCAAAATACTAAAAGACACAAAATAAAACAGATTCTAACTAATTTGACACAACAAAGTAAAGGGGATTGAGTTTTTGATGAATTTAAAGTAAAGACAAACAGATTTTAAAGACTCTAAACAACTTGGACAAAATTGGGTGTTTAAATGGGTGAATGGCTAGCTAGAGGGTCTTTCTCCACACATGACACACTTGCATACAAATCAATTTCCAGTTGCTTTTCCAATAAACCATGAACCTCAACACCCCGGATTAACCGTGAACAACACTAATTAACCCTCAGATTTTCCTTAAGTCATTGAATTGGATGGAATACGCATCGGCAACCAAATTATTCTTCAATAGTTCCCTACATGAACATCATAATAGAGATATAATCAAAGATCATTAAGCTTTGTGAAAATCATAAGTATTGACAACGCATTCGTAACTATAAATAGCATGATACTCATGCCAGGAATCTACTTAACACGATTGTGACTAGTAACCTCCACTACTTATGAATATAAGTTCATAACGATAGGTGAAACTCCCTTATATTATAGCATCAAATTCATGCATGCAAACTAAGTATGCATCCTTAATCAACATACAAGAATAAGTTATCAATCAAACAGTTACGTAAATTGCATTCATAATTTATGAAATCACAACTGAAGGCAATCAATTCATATTGCAAATATAATCATGGTTTCAAAGTCTCCTCTAGCTAAAACAAATTTAGTTCCTCATGTTCGCAAAACAAAGATAATTAATTTAACATTGAAAACAAAGAATAGAATACACCTAGAAACGCTCCAACAATCCAACGTCTTGAATGGCAAGCATGGCTCCAGGTGGCTCCTCCTTCCTTCCTTGCTGCAGCACAATGGGGATTTTTTGAATTTAGGCTCTTGAGGTGTGGTGAATGGTGTGGTGATCTGATGGTAGAGGGTGGTGGGTTGAATTATGTGGCATAGACATATATTTATAGGCTTAGGTGTGGCACAAAAGTAGCTTAGGAAAAGGATTTTAGCACTTCAAATCCATAAGGAAAAGGTCAGGTATATGGCAGAAACCAAAGAGGAAAATGAAAGAGAGGTGCGGCAGATTCCTAGGGGGAAAGGGTTACTTGTTTGCATGATTTTAGGACTCCTTAAATCAAATGGGAGGTGGTTTAATGTGATAAGGAATCCTCCTTGCAGCTGGAGATAAGGTAAGATAGGATTAGGATAAGATAAGATAAGGTTGGATAAGGTTTGGATAAGATAAGGTAATTTGGATAATGTTCCTTCTTTATATCTAATTCCTTACCTTCAATGCTTCCAAATTTGTTTCTCCAGATATTAAGCACATTCCTAGCCTATCTTGATCTTCAAATTCATCCATCCACCTTCCTCCATACTTATGCTATCCATTCCAAGCCCAAAACTGCTCTAAATGCTCCAAAATGCACTTTCTTGCCAACTTGGCCATTTGGACCTACAAACATACGAAAATAGCTTAAATCACTATAATAAATAGAAATTAACTATGTAAATGCAAGAAAACAAGCTAACTAAGTCGCATAAATATGCTCCTATCAAATTCCCCCACACTTAGCTTTTGCTAGTCCCCGAGCAAAATAAAACAAACAAACACAACCTAAACCTTCCAATAATTGCCTTAGGGATTTCCAATGAAACATGACATGTTAAAAATCACCACTCACATAGATTTTAGCTATCTCTACCCTTGGGCATATACTTAATTGCAATCACCACTCACTAGCTCGCATTTAATGAATTAAAACAACATTTTGAATGTAGTAACATGCCTTAGAGAATCCCTCAACTCCTCACCGGATATACTCTCTATTTTCACACATATTTTCTAACTATACTCCCTACACTAGATATATGTGAGAAGATTGATGTATACATGTAGACTAGCATTCACATATGTATAATCAAAGAAGGTATTTTCTGGAATTATTAACATGTATATGTATATGATCTCATGAACGGAATGCCACTGCTTAGACGCAAGAACCAAGGATACCATATGCTCCTACCAATTTTAAACTCCACATATTGAAACACATAACAATCAAGATAGACGTCTAAGGATTGTAACGGGGCTAAGGTATTGGCTAACAAAGAAAGGTTAAGGATAAACAAAAGTTCTTAAAGCAATAGTAAGCAAAGTAATGAAATAAACACTTAGAATTCATTTTTGAATGCAGAAATCAACTTTGAACACAAAGGGAAACTTCACACAACTCTTAGGGCCAGATTCAAACTTTTGGACCTTTTCTTCAACACCCAATACTTGTGAGTTCAATCTCACTTATTTCTTATTTCTCAATTCTTTTTCTTTTCTTTTCTTTTTTTTTTTTTTTTTTTTGTTTTTTTTTTTTTTTTTTTCGTGCCCTATTCTTTCTTTCTTTGGCACACAAAACGTACAACCTCATAGAATCCCAAAGAAACACCTTCCCCCACACTTGTTTTTTTGCAAAATGTTGATCAAAAGGAATTCCCTCTAAGTCATGCTCTACTATTCTTTAAGAACAAAGGTATGGATAGTCCTATTCTAGGCTAGGTAAGGATAATGTGGCTAACAAAGAAAATAGGCTAACTAAGGCTCAAAGGGGTTAAACCTATGATACGTATCCAAATGGTGAGGCTTTTTGGCTTTGGTTTTAACTAAACAACTTCATCTTGTTATATGTTATGCACTCAATTTTATGCTTTGAATGAAACGGGCATGAGTTATAGTATTTGGAACTATAGTGATGAAATGCATTCTAAGTAGCAACCAAGCAAAGAATTTCCTCCTTTGGTTAGGCCTCTGCTTTATTGACCTTAAGCTCGTGGCTAGGATTTGTGTCCCTTGCCGCAGCCATGACGGCTTCTGTGGCATTTGTGGCCTTGAAAAGTGATGGTCGAGCTTGGTAACTTTTCATCAACAGCTGGTTCTACTTTTCAGCGAGAAGTAAAATAAAAATCAAATTTGAAAATTTGGTAAACTTTTGTGCCATATATTGCTACTGTTAGACAATATTGGTGGCATGGAAGGTCGAATAGGCTTTCTCTAGAAGTTCATGTTCATTCAAGTTCTTGTTACATAACTTAAGTAGTGATCGAATTTAACAAACTTCAAAGTTATATTCATTCATAGACTTAAAGTCTTGTAAGCACAACTGCTGCAGTTGTGTCTTCCTATAGGCAATAATATATCTTTCTATTGATCGAAACGTTCAACCAAAGCAAGCCAGAGAGTATGTGGATCCTCTTCAGCAAGGTACTGAGGTTGCAGTGCATTATGCATATGTCTTCGAATGAAGATTATCGCAATGACTTTGTTAGCTTCACCAACTGGGACATTCGTAGCCTCTTCAATGGTGGCTCTGAGACTTTTGGCGGTGAAATGGAGTTTCACGTCTTGAACCCACTTCAGGTAGTTTCTTCTGGATACTTCCAGAGAGCGGGGCAAAGTTGAGTTTATTAAAGTTTGACATGTCGCTGCAATGGATGGAACAAGATCATGGTTCGTTTTATGGGAAATCAAAGATCCATGGACATACTGTTAGAACATTGGGGTTCTAGACATGTATTGGTTTAACTTAATATGAAAACTTCGGGTTTCATGGTGTATGTTTTGAATTGAAAACTTCCAATTTCAAAGGTGCTAAATTCAGAACGATAAGTTCAAATTTAGTATAAACTTCCGGTTCATAAAAAATGGGTATCTATAAGAAATCATAATACAATATACAATTCGAGTGTAGTGAATTTGGGGTTGCTTCAGAAGCCCAAGTGTGCGTAGCTTCGGGACTAAGAAAATTCAAATAAATGAAATAAAATATTGAATCGAATCTCTAAAAAGTGAACTCTAGGCCAATAATTTTGGATTTTTGTTAAATTAATAGACTACTGGTCACTTAATTTAATTTAATAGTGGGATCATATAGGATCGACTAAGGAAGCAAAAAATAATGACATTCAGGTCATATTAGTTTTGGTTGTCGTCGGGCTAAGCAATTAAGAAATATAGCCTAATAGGGCTCTAGCTGTGGACAACCCACAAAAATTGGGTGTGGCTGAGAAGCAACGGGAGCCGAAATGTTGGCGTTGGGTCGTGAGGATCGTGGCAGCACAACAAAAGGGTGTTGGCTGCTGTGCAGTAAGGCCGCAAGTTTGGGCTCTAGGCAAGGCTGCAAAGTCAAGGTGCAGCCTTGCTGCAGGTGGGCAGGCCGAGGAAAAACACGCCCAACAGCAAAGGAAAGTTGCTCGTGGGCTCGGGAAAGGCTGCAGATGTAGCCCAGTGTGTTGGCAAGCTTCAGGCTTGCTGCTGTAACGTAGGTCGAGAAAGAGAAAAGCCCCTAAAAGTAGAAAACTTGATGGTCCGTGGGCCGAGGGCTGGAAGCCCATCAGGAAAGAACCTACGCTTCAGCCTGGTCCGCGCGCACGCAGAAAAGCCCAGAGGGCTACTGTCGCGATCCAGACATCAAAACGACGTCGTCGTGGTTTGGCTCAACGCGGCTTGGTCGCAGGCTAGCCACAGCGGTTGGCGCGGCAATTCGATGCGATTTTCCTTTTTTTTTTTTTTGTTGTAGGGTTATTAGAACCAAAAAACTCATGCTTCTATTTTCTTTCGGTTTCTTTGATTCAAAAAATTCAACATAGCAAATATCAGTTGCAAATGCATGAACATATATATATATATATATATAATTGCAAAATAATAAATTGCGGGTTCATATTTTATAAGAAATCTTTTCATGCATCAGGACATAGAAATATTAAACTTGAGTTTTAGGAGAACCAAATTGGCACAGAAAACAAATTGAGTTTTCAATTTGTAGAAAAAGTCCTCCGGGAACATTTAGTTCCTTAGCGTCAAGCAAAGGCGTGCTAATAACGTATTTAGATTTATCTAACTAAAGAATTTTAGAGCAAAAGAGAGAGGGATGCAGCAAGCAAGAGAGAGAGTTCGGTGTAATTCTAAGGTGTGTATTATCTCATCCCATTATACCTTATTTTAGTAGTAGGGAAGGTAAATTCCTTACCCAATATGAATAACAACTTAAATAGGATACTATTTAAAAGATATGGTAGAATCCTATAAGAATTTCCTAAAATTTATACAATCACATTCCTAATATAACTAGCACTACAACAGTCACTTCATTTTTAGTTTTTTGTTACATGAGATAAATAATGGTGGGAAAGATGACACGGATGAGTAAATATATATGGAATGAGACACAAATAAAAATATAAAGTTAAGGACAAAAATTTTTATTGCATGTATTCTTCTTCATTCTCCTTCCTCCCTCCGTCATATTCCTCCACGCACCATTCCTCTTTTTCTAATACAAAAACTAAAACCTAAAAATTGAAAACAAAATAACTATCATATAACAATAAGCTGAAAATGGAATAATTTTTATAATATGAAGAAATGTATTTGAATCAGTGAAGTAAATCTTAAGCCGTGGGTGGCTTGGTTAATATTTCAATTGTTTCCATTTTCCATTGAAATTAGGAAGTAATTTGTACTGCTTCGAGTTACAGGCATACATAAGTTGTATCAAAGCAGGAAATGTGGAGCGGCGATAAACAACGTTGATTCAAAGGGTTGTGGGGTTATTGGGAGGCGGCGGTGGATATAGAAGGAAGAGGAGGAAGTATAGCGACATAAGGAAGACATGGTTTTAGATTTTATATGCATTTTTCCTGGCTTATTATATTAACACCTTACGTATTGTTGAATAAACCACACATATTTAATAGGGTAAATCTCTGTTTACTACCTTCATGTTTCATGGTTTTCAACATTTAGTACATCAAGTTTTTTTCATTCCAGAGTCATACCTAAAGTGTAAATTTTGGGACAGTCTCATACATCAGTTAGTCAAACTGTTAACTCTGTCATTAACTGATGACATGGTGCCTATGTGGACAATGACTGGACACCACGTGTCATTAAAGGGTCCACGTGGAATTAAAAAAAAATAAAATAAAATAAAAAACATGTACACCGTCTTCTACCTCCCCCCAACCCCCTCCCTCCTATTCTTTCCTCTGCAACCACTCTCCTCTGCAGACCCCCTATCGCTCCTCTCCACTCTATTGTCCACCAGAAACTCCTTCGATATCGCCTCCAGCACAAACTTTGCCGGATCGACACAATCGCCCAAAGCCAGAGGCATCTGCGACGTCATAGCCTCAAATTCCTTCTTCTTTGCCGTCACGAACCTCTAGTACCCATCTTCAAGCACAACGACTTGATATTCATCAGCAACCCCTCGTCGTCGTCCACCTCTCAGTACTCGTCATCGCTGCGGACCCTCCATATTCTTTACCCTCGTCCTTTGCTTTCTTCCACTTCCAAACCCTAAAAAAACCAAAGAAATTCACCTTTAATTGCAAATGGGCATATTCCCCGAGCCCTAAAAACCCCATTGCTCAATCCCCACCCAGATTTAGTTCCAACCCACTTCATCCATGGCCGCATCTCCCATATCCACCCATTTCGTCGCATTACCTTTCCTCGTTTTCTTCCTCAAAACCACATCCGCCCCCACGAGGTCTCCTTCTGTTGCCTACTCGAGAAAGTCTTCGATGACTGGGTTGTCGAAATCAATGAGCAAGTGACTTCCATGGTTGAGATCCACTTAGAAAAGCTTCAGGTTAGCGATATAAGACTGCCAACCATCTCTAATTGCTTGGATCCAGAGATTCTGCACCTGGTCAAGAGCCCTGAGTGGACCAATGTAGGATTGGTCTTTGTCGCCGAATGCTGCAAGCTGCTAAGAAAGCTTCACATTGACGGATAGAAGGCTAATCGAGTAGGCGATGAGGGGAAGACGAATAGGGTGGAGCCGTGGAGGGGTGTCGAGTGTGGGGAAGATGAAGGGGTTGGGTGTTTTTTTTTTTTAATTAATTATTTTAATATTTTAAATTTGGGCGAATTTTTTTTTTTAATTTTTAAATTCCACGTGGACTCTTTAATGACACGTGGCATCCAGTCATTGTTTATATGGGTGCCACGACATCAGTTAACAGCAGAGTTAACAGTTTGACTAATGGATGTATGAGACTGTCCCAAAATTTACACTTTAGGTATGACTCTAGGACGAAAAAAAATTGATGTACTAAATGTTGAAAACCATGAAACATGAGGGTAGTAAACAGAGATTTACTCTATTTAATAAATCCTACATTTGCTTTTTTAATTAAAAATTATCTTAATACACCCCACACACTTTCCCATAATACCCTCATACCCTACATTCTCAACATACACCTCACACTTTCTCCATACACCCTACATTTTTCAAATCTTATAACACTCATTTTTAAACGTCTTATGATTTTGCTTTTTGTTCTACTTTGTTGTTTTTCATTCATTTTTAAACAGCTTAGTTGACTCATTGAACTGTGACTCGAGTTTTTTGCTTCACCATCTGAATCACACTCTAACATCTTAGAAATTAAACGTCTTATGATTTTGTTTTTCATTCTACTCTGTTGTTCAGGCAAGGGCTTATGTGTGTAGCTTATTATATTTTGACGGTGATTTTGCTACATGTGAACTTGTAAGTTGTGCTTTGATGTAGTATCTTACGAAGCAACGTTTGGCCCGTGTAATGAAACCAAAAGCTCTTACCAATTTGTAGGCATTTTTCATATGAAAATTTATGGGTTGTTAACAAATTTTATAGCTATCGGATATCTGTGTTCATCCAATTTGTAGTATTCATGCTTCCTAAATGCTCTGTGCTCTCTTTTCTACTAGATAAACCTAGTTGAGGATAACCAAAAAAAAATGGAGGGTGGGAGGAGTTTTGATAGTTGATGAAGATAACTAATAAAAGTGATTTGTGGTGTATTTAGAAATTTTTTATTTTTTAAAACCTAATAAGGTCAAAATTGTCATTGCATAGTAGGATACATAAATCATGTAGGATTAAGATTTAAGAAAGGTGTTATACCCACCCCAATGTTTTATTTTTCATATATTAAAATATATCAATAAGAAATGGGTGTTCTAGGGCTTATGGGAGCGAGGTGCCACGGGCGCCATCGCGTTGGCTTCCAGTATATGCCGTCGGTTTGGATCAATTGGAAAGAAGTTGAGTGGCTTAGGGTAAGGAGAGCTTTGATGATTTTGTGTTAGGTGAGTGCCTAGTTAACCTAATTGGATGCTTGATAATTGGGAAAAAGTTAATCATGAGCTTGAATAGGTTAGGGTGGATTGTTGATTGGTTGCTAGTTGAGTGAGGAAAGAACCCCGAGGAGACCTTTAAACTGATGTATCCTCCTTTCCCAAGTGCTAGAGGTTTTTGGTGATGTCTGGCGATGTGGTATGATTTTTAGGGCTTTTAGGCTTCTTAACCTGGTTAAGTATTGCTTGTTGTATTTTCTACTCTTTATTTGGTCTATTTGATTGTCTGTTTTGTGGATTTTGCTTAATTGGCTTGTGTTTTTTTTGTGACTCTTTATATTATGAGATTTGGGGAACTTGTTTCCTCGTTTTTAGGGTTCTTGGTTGCAATTTGAATTATTACTGGCTTTACTTGGGGTGTCGGGCTAGGTTAACTTTCTTTGGGGATAGTTCTCCCTAGAGACGGTTAATGTTCCCAAGCCCCGATCCATTCATTTTGATTGAAGCTAGGCCGGTTACTTTGGAGTTTCTTTGTCCTGGCTTCAAGCACGCGAACTTCTATCCTAGTAATTGGTGGTTGTTGGTAATTATGACCGATGATGTAGGTTTTTTGGCTTTCATGTACTTGTTTAGCTTCATTGTGTTAGTATGTTTTGACAATTGGTTTCCCCCCAAGTGGCTCTATATAATTCGACCTTTGGGGCGTTTGTTTTCCCCACAAAATTATCTGGTTTTGACCCCCTTCTTTCCTAGTGTTCTCATAATGACAAACCATCAACCTGCTGCTTCCTCTTCTAGCAATGCCCATAAGCCTAGAATCTGCTCGGAGGGTTATATCCTGAGCTGGGAGAATCCTTTTCCTGTTCCTCAACCTGGGCAAGATCCGGTGGTTGTTGAAAAAGCTATGAGCACATTCACTATGGAGCGTGGTGTGACTAGGGTTAATACCCACCTTTGCTCATCCATTAATGTTGAGCACATACTTTCTAGGATTCTTATGGCGAAGATGTTTGGCCAACCACTTGATGCTCGCTTGATCAAGTGGAAGTTGGGACTCTTACGGAAGAATGAGGTGAAAAGTAGCTTTTATCTAGATCACAATGGAAGGAAATGGTTTGCTCTCGAGTTTACTGCTGAAGATGATCTAAAGTTTATCCTCATGAATACGTTGTGGTACGTTCGTGGTCAAATTTTCCATTCTGAAAGATGGACAACAAGCTTCAAGGATACTGATGTCATCGTGTCTCGGTGCAATATAAAGAGGAAGAGATTATCAGGGATATTACTCAACCTATCGGTCGAGTGATTAAAGTGGATGAAGTGACGATGGGGTTGAATGGCCTGTTTGTTAAAGTTCTATTAGAGGTGGATTTATGTTTCCCTCTTAAACGTGTGCTCATTGTCAGCCATGAGGAGGATTGTTGATAGGAGCATATTCATGCGACTTAAATGGCTTGTTCTCATGCATTTACGTTATGTTTCTTTAGTTATTTTAGTACTTTAAGCTATTTTCGTGTGTTTGTAGGTCCAAAGGGCTAAAGGAGCAAAAAGATGCATTTTGGAGACTTTTGGAGCACTTTTGGGCTAAGGATGGATAGCCTATGCTTGGAGCCAAAGTGTTGGACGAAATTGAAGACCTAATTGAAGACCAAAGTGTTGGAACCTTGTTCCCTTTAGTTCTAGGACATTTAAACCTTTCCTTTATCCTTTGCACATGCATCTCCATAAACCATCAACACATTCACACATCACCCATTCACCTTTGTGCCGTGACTTCACTCCTTCATCTCAGCCACACCTCACACATAATCATTCAACCATGTACTCCACATGCATTTCCACCCTTACAAGACCCTAATCATTCATCCACCTTTCTCCCTTCATCATTAGTCACATACATTCATCATAACCATGCCGTGCATCCCCTTTACATTTCAGCCATTCCACATGCACATTCAATCATTCACACATGCACCATTTATTCTTTCATCATTCCATCCACTCATTCATCAAACCACTCCCATCCATTTCATCATTGCAAACATTCAAACAAACACCACACATTGCCGTGACTCTTCACTCCCATTTCCAGCTTTTCCTTTGCATTCCCCCTTTAATCAACACATGCATCCACTCACCAAGAAATCATTCATTTCACATGCACCCAGAAATCACTCAATGCCGTAAGCTCCCATTGCATTTCCAGCTTTGCACATGCATTCACTCACCACAAACAAGTCACATGCATTCATCAACATATCTAGCTATCATTCACATGCATTTCATTCATCATTTCCACCCCCACATGTCCCTTTAATCCACATGCATTTCCACCTAGCTTTCCACCTCACAACCACCAGAAATCAACCAAAACCGTGCATATCATTCCCCTCACTCTTTGTTTATTTCAGCCACATATCCAACTCACATGCAATCCCTTTAATTAATTCAACCTAGCTTTAATTCACATGCACATCCAACACACCATTCACCCTAGTTCTAATCAGCCAACACATGCATTTACTCATTCAATCAAGCACTCCACATGCACAAACCACTCATTGCCATGCACACTCCATCAGAAAATCCACTTCATTCACATGCATTCATCATCATTCACCACATCTTGGCAGCTTTCACATGCACACACATGCATTTTCAGCACCAACAACACTCATTGCCGTGCACATTCATTCACCATACCATTCCAGCATTAGCACATGCAACCTAGCTGTCATGTTCCCCCCATTTCACCTATAAATACTCATTCATTCTCATTCACACTTATTTCATTCATTCAGAACAGAAATTAGTCCCTTGGGGCCGTGCCCTTCACAAAGTCCATCCATTCCATTCATAAACTCATCCATTGCAGAAATGTAAACATCAAACCACCCTTGTGCCGTGCCTTCCCTTACAATCCAAACACCATCCTTCCATTTCCACCACTCCCCAAACCATTCACACCATCAAACTATCCCTAGACCTTGTGCTACAACGAAGAGGAAGAGAAGAGTGCCTAAACGTTCATACAATTCAAGTTTGAGTTGTTGGAATGTTTAGGTGCTTCTTTGATTTCAATATTTAATTTCAATGCTCTTTGTTTTGTACGAATGAGGAATGGAAGATAAGAGGGCCTAAACGTTCATACAATTCAAGTTTGAGTTGTTGGAATGTTTAGGTGTTTCTTTGATTCTCTTTGTTTTGTACCATGAGGAACTAAACTCCCCTTTAGCTAGGGGATGATTCGAATATATGTTTATGCTTGCATTTTGATTTGATTACTTCTAATTGCGTTTTATAAGTTGTGGATTCAATTTGTTTAACCGTTTGATTGATAACTTATTTATGTATGTTTATTGAGAATGCGCGCTTAATTTTCATGCATGAATATGACGCTAGAATATAAGTGAGTTTCACCTAATCATTATGAACTTATATTCACAAGTAGTGGAGGTTGCTTATAAACAATCGCGTTAAACGAATTCTTGGCATAAGTTTCATGCGTATTCCATAGTAACGAATGCCTCGTCAATACTTATAATTTTCATGATGCTTAATGATCTTTGATTGTATCTTTATTGTGATGTTCACGTAAAGGACTTTTGGAGAATGTTATGGATTGCGTTGCGCTAACCCATCCAATTCATTAACTTAAGGAGAACTTGACGGTTAATTTAAGCGGACCTAATTAACCCGGGGTGTTGAGTTTCATGGTTTATTGAAATGCAATTGGAAATCATTTTATTATGCAAGTGTAACATATGTGAAGATGAACCCCTTAGCTAGCATTCATCCATTTCAATTTCATTCATTCTATTTCAATTTCATATTTACATTCTGTCTCGTTTATTAACTTGTTTATGTTTTCATGTTTAATTTAACTTGTTCAATTATGTTAAACATGTGGAACTAATTTCTCTTTTTTTAGTTAGAGGCGAATTTGAAGCCATTTACATATGTTGGTTATGATTTGATTTACTCCAGTTATGAATTCATGAACTTTAGATGTGGTTTACTTTTCTGTTTTGATTAAGAACTTGTTTATTTATGTGGGTTGAGGGTCGACACTTAATTTGCATGCCTAAACTTGATGCTAGGATATAAGGGAATTTCACCTAATCGTTATGAACTTATATTCATGAGTAGTAAAGATCGCTAGTCACGATTGTGTTTAGCAAACCCTAGGCTGGATTAACATGCGTATTCCATAGTTATGAATGCCTAGTCGATGTTTATGATTTCCGTTGAACTTAATGATCTTTGTTGAATGTCTCTATCATGCGTATTCCATGTTAGGGACTTTGATTAGGAATAATTTGGTTGTAATGCGTATCCCATTCAATCCAATGAATCTAGGGAAATCTGAAGGTTAATTTAAGCAGACCTAATTAACTTGGAGCATTGTCATTCATCGTTTGTTGAAGTCATAACTGGGAGTCAAATTATATGCTTATGTTCATGTGTGGATAAGGAACCCTCTAACTAGTTTTTCTTCATTCTATTCCATCAATTTCGTTTGTACAATCTGTTTTGTTTCCAAGTTTCTATTTTTAGTTTAATTTCATCCAAAACCAATCCCCCATTTATTTTAAAGTGTTAGATTAGTTAGAAATACATTTAGTTTGTGTTTATGAGTGTTTTGATTCATTTTATTTCCCAATTTCGTCCAAATTCACCAAAGTGCTTAAAACTGCCCAGAAAGTGATTTTAAGGCAGTTTTGAGTGTTTTGGGTGATGTTTGAGTCTTTTGGTTTGTGTTAGTGTTTTAAAGTTTAGTTTTGCATTCTTTGAGTCTAGTATAGTATTTCATATTGTGTTTTTACGTTTTGAGTCAAATCCAAGTGGTTAACAATCCCTCCTAATCCCCAGTCCAGAACGATCCCTACTTATACATATACTACAATTTGACGAAAAGAGGGTTTAATTTGTGTGCGTTTAATTCCCGCATCAATTGTCCAATCTTGATTAGCTATGAGAAAATTTTTGAGGTGTGTTTTTACTACGGAAGAATAAGGCTTGAAGGTCATGTGTGTGCGGAAGTTAAAGCGGAAGATGGCTGGTTTATGATTGATAAGGCTTTAAGGATGAGCCATATGTCTACCTGGAGGATTGATTGTGGATGAGGATATCAATAGTTGCTTATAGGATGTTATGTTTTCATAATGCTACACATGTGGAGGAGAACTATACTAAGTATAAGGAATCTGGACAATGAGTGGAAGACGTGGGCCCAGATGAAGAGAGCTGGACTACTGTGATTCCAAGATGGAGGTAAAAAAGGGATAAGAGAAGATTGGGCGAAAGTTCTAGGGAGGATAGTTCATATAAGGAGGTGGTTGCTAGCCCGAAGCCAAAGTTGGTGGCTAAGGCGGATATTGTGCAAGACTGGAGGAGGGCTAAGAAAGCTAAGGAGCGTGATCAGTAGGTAAGTATGGGGTTTTTAGATTGTCAGGGCATTGCTAGATATAACTTTTGACTAGTTGTTAAGTTCATTAATGAGTGGGTCTTGCCTGATTATGCTGTGTTTGATGATCTGTTTGATTTAAATCCTCAGTTTGAGTCTTGTTATACGAGTGATCTTAGGTTAGGCAAAGTGAATTCTTTTTATGCCATGTGTATTTTGAAAAAAAAAAAAAAAATTCAGGATGGTTCTTCGTGATGTTAATTGTATTACTAGTATTCAAGAAAAATAGGGTGGAAATCAGAGTGGAAATATATTTATGACAAAGTTTGTGAATTTCTTAAACAATGCTAGCCTTATTTCTCTACAAGCCTTAGGTGTCCCATTTACTTGGACAAACAAACATAAGGATGATATGCTTATTTTTTAAAGATTGGATAGGGTTGTTGCTAATTCCTACTGGCTTGAAATTCACCAACACTTCTCCCTCCATAATCATCCTATCCTAGGTTCAAATCACAAAAACTGATCGTTGGAATGTATAAGAGAATACATGTATTACCCTTTGGTAGCCTTGACGAAATGGAGTCCAACTCCTTACAATCCATCACTTAAGCCCACTTAGGCTTATGACTTGGACCTCTTTTAATTAAATAAATCTCAAAAGCTTATTTTAATTAAAAACATTTCCAATAGGCCCACATAATTAATCCAATAAATTAACAATTAATTATAACCATTATCCATATAACGTTGTTGGTACTATCATATGTGTGTGACCTCTTAGGTTCTACTAAAGCCGGTAGTGAAACTAATTAATAAATTAATTTAATTCCATTAGCTATGAGTGATACTTAGTAACATGTCATGGCTATCTAGATTAGAAGTATTTGTGGTATAATCATGATACTCGATCGAAACCTTGATTGTAGTTATAAGCAATTCTGCTCTTCTATCATCTATATCACGACCAAGATTTATGTGATATGGATTTATGTCAAAGCATACATAGATATCTATGATCACCATGATGCATCTCATGTTGAAGTAGTTCTTACAAACATAGCTTGATCAACAAGCAACTCAACCAAAGTTTTTTAAATGGATTTTTAAATGGCTTCGAAGGGATATCTCCTTTTATTGAATAAGTATCAAAAGGTGATAGATTGCACATTCATATAACTCCATACTCATACACATGAACCAAATCAACACACTGTATGGCCCTACAAGGTAGTGAAGACTTTAAGGTGAAGTCAAAGTTCATAACTATGAGCACAAGATATATGATGATGCCTTAGGTCTAGGAACTATTTGCATACTACAACCTGAAGATTTGCAACATTTGACATGTGCTAAGCACCTTACATTTGAGTTTATTAGGCAGTCATTTTTCAGAGAACTTGTTCAACTGACAAGCACTTGCATATGCATGTGTCCAACACACATATTGATAGGAGCATATTTATGCTACTTTGTTATCTTATTTCTTTGGATTTACGTAGTTAATTTCCATTTATTTTGGTAATTTAAGTTATTTTCGTATTATTGTAGGTCTAATTGGTAAAGATCACAATAAATGGCAAAATGGAACAATTTGGAGCAGTTTTGGAGTTGGATTGGATAACAGGCGTAGATAGCATATGGGCTAGACATTTTTGGTGTTTAAATGGTGCTAGATATGTGCTAAAATCTAAATAAATTAAGGTTAAGGATTGGAAGGCAGGGAATTAGACAAGAAAGAGGAATCCTAGTTAGAGAGGAACATTATCTTATCTTATCTTATCCAACCTTATCTTATCCTATCCAATTTTATCGTATCTTATCTCCAGCTGCAAGGAGGAATCCTAATCACATTCCAAGACTCTCTACCTGATTTTTAAAGTCCTAAAACAATTCAAAATGCGAAAACCTTTTCCTCCATGGATTCAGCCATTCGCCCTATATATATGAAATTCCTGTAGAGATTTAGAGGGTGCCATGCCTACCATTCATCCATTGAAGTTGCTGGAATTTTTAGAGTTCTTTCTATCTTTATTTTAAGTTTCAATGTTTATTTTAGATTGTTTTTTAGTTATGATGAACATGTGTAACTAAGTTTCTTTTTAGCTAGAGGTGAATTCGAAGCCATGATCATATGTTTTATATAAATTGGTTATTGTTTCATAAAATATGAATGCAATTTACTTATCTGCTTTATAGAGAACTTATTCTTGAATGTTTATTAAGGATGCGTACTTAGTTTGCATATAGGGATTTGATGCTAGAATATAAGGGAATTTCACCTAATCGTTATGAACTTATATTTGCAAGTAGTAAAAGTCACTAGTCATGTTTGAGTTAAGTAAATTTTTGGCAGGAGTATCATGCTTTTCATAATTACGAATGCTTTGTCAATGCTTATGATTTTCACAGAACTTGATGATCTTTGAGATGTATCTCTATCATGCTTTTCATAGTTAGGGAACTTGAGAAGAATAATTTGGTTGCGTTGCTAAGTCCAATTCAATGAACCTAGGAAAATCTGAGAGTTAATTAGTGTTGTTCACAGTTATTTTTGGGCATCGTCATTCAAGGTTTATAGGAAGAATAATTGGAAATCGATTTGTATGCATATGTTTCATGTGTGGAGAAGAATCATTTAGCTATCTTTTCATCCATATTTCATTCACAACTTAATCCCCCCAGTTATTGTTTTGTTGTTAGTTTAACTTAGTTTTCAGTTTTATAAGTTTAAATTGTGTTGCTTAGTATCCCTTCTAATCCCCAGAATAGAACGATCCCTACTTACTTATACTACGATTGCATAATTTATAGGATTTAATTTGTGTGTTAGTTTCTACCACATCACATATGCACCTAAAACTCACCTACAAAATATTGATATCTTGAACTAATTATTGGGATCAATTGATCAAGATAAAAAGCACATGGAAATATATTGGTTATAGGGGTAAGTGCAACCAATGTTGCTCTACTACGGCCAACATTGGTAGCAACACATTTTAGTACGAATTTGAACCACATTATTATGACCCCATTGTGTAGCTAAGTTCATTCCCCTCCCTCTTAGTGTAGAAAATATCGTTTGTTCAAAAAATAAAAAATATTGTTTAGTAAAGAGTGAAAATAAAATCTGAGGCCCACAATATAAGATAAAGTTAAATTATTAAAATTTGAAGTACAAGATAAAATTTGAAGAGTTGATTGGAGTGAAAATTTTAAAGTAGCATAAAAGTGCCAAATGGATGAGCAAAGTGTTATGGCCTGTAACGTCCCGAAATTTCTAATTCGGAAGCTAATTACTAAGGTTGGCCCGAAATTTATCATGGTTAATCAATATACTATTAGCCACCATAAATTAAATTCGATCATATTATGGTTGCATCTAATCTCCTCGTTAGACTACCTACGTACCCTACAAAGGGATCAAGCCATTCGTAGTTCACAATTCCAATTTCTAACTCATTTTCGAAAATCATTCAAGTGACTAACAATCACTAAATAGGTTCAAACAAGTGAATCATACCAAATACATTTCAAATATGGATTCAGAATATCGAAATTAGTTTAAAAAGGCAGCATCGGCCCTCTGTCTATGATTTTAGAGCTAATTCCACCATTCCATTTATTGTGAATAAAATCATAACCTCAGTCTATGATTTTATTCAAGCCCCTATAAATAAATACTTCCACGAAGTAATCATTTATAATCAGGTTTCCTACCATGCTCATTGGTAGAATAAATATCGAAAATTCTAGCCATGCACATTGGCAAAAATAATTCCAATCATCAAGCCATAATCCTCAGGCCTAAACAAATACCAGATTATCAACCACATCTACCATTGGTTAGATAAATACTAGCATCATAATCACAATCATTGGTAAACTACTTACCATCATTGCCTTATTCATCATTGGCAAAACAATTATCATAAATTCCCAGCTGTAACCATGGTTGGCCAAATAAATATCAAAATTTCAAGCCATATCTACTATTGGTGAAAGCACTTACCATTATTGCCATTTTCATCCATGGCAAAACCAATATCATAAATTCCCAGCTGTAACCATGGTTGGCCAAATAAATATCAAAATTTCAAGCCATATCTACTATTGGTGAAAGCACTTACCATTATTGCCATTTTCATCCGTGGCAAAACCAATATCATAAGTTCAAGCTGTAACATCATCGACCAAATAAATACCAAAATACCAAGCCATAATCATCAGTGGCTAGGCAAAAATCACAATTTCAAACCAAACCATTTAAATTGGCAATTCAAATATAAGAAATTTCAACCAAATCATTGGAATTTGAAATCACAATCACTGGTAAAATCACTTACCATTATTGGCTATACACAACCATCACCACGATTCACTCCCAGAATTTGTGTGCCAACATAATCCAATCTGATGACCAGTCCTACGGCCGATTACCCTCACTTCAATCCGACCACAACAACATGAAGTAGGGTAACAAGAGTGTCCATTTAATTCTGCACTCTAGAACCAAGTACCCACCCCACGGAATATGATACATGTACGGTCGTGTAGGCCTCCAGAGGTTTAGGGGATCGAAACCCAAGGCAGCGTGCGGTGCCCCTCATTCCTAGTAACTCTCAATCCAGGAGTGTCCATTTCCAACGGCCATACCCCATAGACTATCCCGCAGGACTAACCCAACCGTATAACACCCTTTGAAGGTTTAGGGGATTGAAACCCAAGGGAACCTCATAGTCCCTTTCACTTTCAGGTCATCCAAATCATTCATGGAATATGCATCCATAATTCATAGGAACATGTACTCACAACCACATAGGTGAGTAATCCACAATATATATATGTATCTCACATATTCATAGAAATTATGAAATATTGCAGCCACAATGCAAATCATAATTTCCACAAACGAAATTCCATAATCACCATGGAAATTACACCACAATCACAATTCAAATCATATATGTATC